>NC_086014.1:1917500-2519184 GCF_030014385.1 Trichomycterus rosablanca
GAAGCTTGTTGTAATATATGTTTGGCTGATTTATCTTAATTAAGAAGAAGTGGGGTTAAAATCAGGCACTTCAAGCATAACATTATGACCACCTTCCTAACTGAAGGTGCACTGTGTATTCTGACACCTTCCTATCAGAACCAGCATGAACTTCTTCAGCAGTTTGAGCTACAGTAGCCACGTGCATCAATGAGCCTTGGCCGCCCATGACCCTGTCGCTGGTTTACCACTGTTCCTTCCTTGGATCACTGCAGACCTTGGATCACTTGGATCACTGCAGTTTTGGAGATGCTCTGATCCAGTCGTCTAGCCATCACAATTTGGCCCTCAGATCCTCACGCTCGCCCATTTTTCCTGCTTTCAACATCAACTTTGAGGATCACATGTTCACTTGGTGCCTAATATATCCCCCCCCCCACACACTAACAGGTGCCGTGATGAGAGATAATCAGTGTTATTCATTTCACCTGGCAGTGGTCATAATGTTATGCCTGGTCCGTGTATATTGATCATTTTGGGAATCCTAAAATATAATGGGTTTTGTTTTATTATTTAGGCTTTTTAATTTTCAGCCCAGTGTCAGTGATTGTTATTTTCTAGCCTGAAGTCTGGGAACAGTTTTGCGTTTTTAATACAAACATAATTTCAAACATAATTGAAAAATATCGGTGCAATTTCTTCAGCTCTACACACTTTTACTTGTGTAATAAAAGCTGTATTATCTCAGAAATAAACATTAGAAATCTTGGTGGAGTATAATTTCTCCCCCTGAACGTTTTCGGGTGCCGCCGAGGTGTCGACGGCGTGTCGTGTGTACAGAACACTGCGATTGTAAAAGCTGAATAATCATCGCAGGAATAAATGAGCTTTCCCGGTGCTTGTAAGGAAATGAATGGGTTTGACCTCGTAAAGCTTTTGGAAAGCTCTCGCTTTTCTCATTAACCTCCAACCGGCAAATTAACATGCAGCAGAGACGACGTTTACGAGCCGCTCGTTTATCGATCTCAATTAGACAACCAGCTAATATCTGCCCACGGGAACGCGGGATTTATTTTACGTATACGTGTGTACAGTACAATGTCGAGGAACAACAAAACACGACATTAATGGTGTTACGTGCAGCACAGTGTCTGATTTACTGATTTACTGATTTACTGGTACCAGTGAATTTCAACTTTAAGAAGTAAATATTTGCTTATAAAGTTCACCTTTGTATTTCATTTACGTTATACATTAATGTGACTGTCCTGACCTCAACCTGATAGAACACTAGATGAATTAGAGCGGAGACTGTGAGCCGGGCCTTCTCGTCCAACATCGGTGTCTGACCTCACAAATGCGCTTCTGGAAGAATGGTCAAAAATTCCCATAAACACACTCCTAAACCCTGTGGAAAGCCTTCCCAGAAGAGTTGAAGCTGTTATAGCTGCAGAGGGTGGGCTGACATCTTATTAAACCCTATAGATTAAGAATGGGAGTCACTGAAGTTCATATGCGTGTGAAGGCAGATGAGCGAATACTTTATATATATTGTATTTTACATTGTATATTTCCAGTGTTTGCTAAATTTAAAAGCTGCATTCTTAATTGTTACTTGATGGTATATAACTAGATTACATTTCCTAAAACACCTACATTGTGCCATATTGCAAACAGAAGAAAGGCTTAATCCAGTTTGAGTTGCTAACTGGTTGCTGTGGTGTTCCATGTGGTTGAAAGGATCACACTAACTTGTGGCTTTATGTGTTTCAGGTGGTTGTTAGGGTGTTTTCCTTAATGTGTGTTGTTGAAAGCTTTTGGTTTAGTATGTGATTGTGTGTAATAGCAGAGGAACCACAGTGAGGAGAGATTCTGCGGGATTTTATCGTCTCTAAAAGTACGTAACACAGGTCAGGGCGCCATTATCTACACGACGGTGTTTAAGGTGGTTCAGGCTGTATTGATCGCACAAGAGTGTGAAAGAAGAAATATTAGGGATAACGACAATCTCTAGAAAATTGTGATTGCAGCTCAGCAGCGCTATGTGGGAGGTTGAATACTATTGGTGAGATATGGGAGTGTGTGTATGTAGGTATGTACTGTATGTGGAACAGCTGTATGTTTATGATAAATGGGTAAAAGGTAGATTGCCATAAAAATAAACAGGATTCAAAGAAAAGGGAGATAAAAACGGGTGTGGTGGGTGTATAAGTGCTCATATCCAAAAGCTCATCATGTTTGTGAGCTGGAACTGTGCTGATACATTGCAGTGTGTACTGTGGTCACCACTAGACTTGGACTTGTATGTTAATACCCTTTGACCGCACACCAGCAGGTCAGTTTAACATCTCTCTGACCTGCACTATATGCCTAAAAGTCTATGGACACCCCTCCTAATTATTGAATCCCAGCGTTTTAGCTGCTACAGGTGTAAATATTAAATATTAAATATTACTTAAATATTAAGTACATTGTCTGTGTCCATTATTGTGGCAACAGTTTGGGTAAGGCCCTTCCTGTCCGAGCGTCTTCCTGCTCTTTGTGTTTGGCCGTTTATTAGATTAGATTTTGTAATATTATCATTAAAGTGTCTCTGGTCCAACCGGAAACCAGAATCGAGTCTGTGGAGACTACTCGGCTTTAAGTCCACCAAACATTAATTAAAAGAAGCGATGGAGGTCCGATCCAGAGAGTACGCAACGCGAAATCATGAATCAGTTCCACAAGCCTCGAGGGGGTCTAAGAGTGTGTATCGATTCTCTACTGCTAAACCAGGGCCATGCAGCAACTTCAAGACAAGAGTCGGTGCTCAAAATATAAAAGTGGCACCTGCAGGGGCATCATCCATTCACAAGTTCAGTCTAACTTATGAGCAAAATGTGGTTTATCAGCTCTTAAAAGCTTTGCTGCCTCAAAGAACTGAATATCATTCTGAGATTGAGCCTCTCAGTCCTTAAAACTCATTTACTGTAAACTACAAACAATAATAATAATAATAAAAATGCCTAATGCCGACACGTGACACACTGCAGCTTTAAATATTGCTTTAGTCATGGAACTGATTGTTTTATATCGACGATAGTGATGAATTACACGTCCTCGTCGAAGAAAAAATAAGAAATTCATTCATTTTTCTATATTTCCTGGTGACTAACGAATCATTAGCGCTTTTAGTCGTAGATTCCGCTGGACGACCGGGCGTAAATTACCGAGTACAATCGCAAACGCACGCGCACACACACACGCTGCTGAGACTGCATCATTAGTGTAGGGTCCCGTACGCCGGGTTTGGGGGGAAAGGCGTCCTAATAAAAGGCTCATTATTTCCAATTACACCTCCCCTAACATCCATCATAAAGTCGTGGTGTGGAGCGTGAGGAAGAGCCATTACAGGAGCGTCATTAAGGGGGACCGGCGACTGAGAGAAGAGCGACTGTTTAAAGATCCACCACGCTACGTCGGCGTCCGATTTATGCCCCTGTCAGGACTGTTTTCCTAATCAAGCCTTCAATTTGCCGATTGTGACTAATGCGTTTTAAATTGCGCGTGTACTCGGTCGTGGCCGTGGGCTTTACGTGACCGGGGTTCCACACGTCGGACTTACATCATCGCTGTGTTATTGTTGCATATTAAAGAGCGAACTGGGGCCCTTGGGAGCCAGGGATGCAGGTCGAGGTGTACAACAGGTCAAGCTTTACTGTGGCACTCGAGCCCAGATTTGCCCGTCAGACTTGCCAGATATAAAAAAAAGAAAGTGTGATTTATAACGTAAGTGTTTCCACCGCTGCAGTGTCCGATGTGAAGTACGGCGGAGGAGGAATGACTTAGATGGGAAGAGAAATCTAGAAGCGCTGCAGCATATTGATATTGATATTGAATATTGATAGGGTTGCAGTAGCAGGTTGGCACTGGCCAAGGGCTGAGACAGAGCCTGACATGTGCGCAGCAAACCTCAGGTCCGGCTTTGTAGTTCTAAGCTCACTTCATTATGGACGTCGTCGTTGTTACTCACGTTCCAGAGGCTTCTTTTTCATGGGTGGCTCTTGTATATGGATATATATCCTATCCTTGGCATGAGACCACTGTTCCATGTGCTTTTTAATAGGCGCAACAGTCAAGCCAGCCCAGAGAGCTAACAGCTATAGATTAAATTATAATAATGAGGAATTGGGAAGCTGAGGAACCCTGGTGTACATAAGAGTTGATTTATTGCGTAGCCTTCGTCATCATCGTCGTCGTCGTCATCCCCACCGGTCTGTCCACTGCGTGTCCATCCATCCCTCCATCTGTATCTGTACATTTATTTGTTTATTAGTCTTTTCGATCGTCCATCTGTCTCTATACCTGTTCCTCCGTCTACCCGTCACGGTATCAGCATCTACTTAGCCGTCTGCCTGCCTCCCTCCCTGTCTATAATTAGCACGTCTTACCGTAAACGTCTGTCTGTTTTCCTCCCCGACTACCCGTCTGCCTGCACCACACGACTGTCTGTCCTATTTATGCTCTTCCAGTGGGTGTGTGTTACTATTATTATTATTACTGTATATTAACAGAAACTAGTCTAATGATTGTGTGCGCCGCAGTGTATCAGACAGACGCTGATGAATCGTCGGCCGGCTGTGGATGCATTTTTTAACACACTGACTCGGTGGCACTGCAGCACATTTTCCATCCTGCTGTGCCATCTGCAGACAAAACAGAGGAACTGGCACCAGTCTGCTTCACTTCTGTGTCCTATAGTCGACATTTTATTCAGAGAGAGAAAGTTTATGATGATGATGGGTGATAGATATTTAGTACAACACACAATAAAATATATTTTTTAAAGCATCTCTCCCACAGCGTTATTGCGTATTAGCCATGTTATATTTTCTACCTTGATTTGTTGAACCTTACACTCCAAGATCAAGGTTTTTTAAGGTAATATAAGAAAAGCGGATATACAGTATGTTATAATATAGCCAAGGGCCTGAGGTAAAGGGTTTTAAAGCCGTGGATTTAAGCTTCTAGGACCCCACTGAACCACCGAACAGAAACCACTTGGAACAGCGATGAATCCACTTTATTGGTTTAAGCTGTAAGGACCTTGTTTTGTCATACGCCAAACTGGAAGTGTATTATATAAATACTTTGGCACCTTTTAGCAATCGGTGAAGTCAAAACACCCATTTGTAAGAAGGGGGTGTCCACTATGGCTTTTATTTTTAGTTAGTTAGTTAGTTAGTTAGGTAGGTAGGTAGGTAGGTAGGTAGGTAGGTAGGTAGGTAGGTAGGTAGGTAGGTAGGTAGGTAGGTAGGTAGGTAGGTAGGTAGGTAGGTAGGTAGGTAGGTAGGTAGGTAGGTAGGTAGGTAGGTAACATAGATAGATAAATTAGATAGGTAGGTAGTTACGTAGGTAAATGGATGGATAGATAGATAGATAGATAGATAGATAGATAGATAGATAGATAGATAGATAGATAGATAGATAGATAGATAGATAGATAGGTTGGTTGGTTGGTTGGTTGGTTTTAATCCCAAAGGAAAATTGTCATGCAAATGTTCCGAATTTTGCTTTTTGATTTTCATTTATGCACCCAACAGGAGAAACTTCCTTCTGCTGCTCCTAAGTTTTTCCTCATCATCATGTGGGCGTTCAACCCCCCCAATCCCCCCACCCACACACCCCCATACAGCATCACAGTAGATTTGATTATTTTGGGGATCGGAGCATAATTGTCCCCCCTTCCTTTCTCATTCTGTGTTACCAGACGAATGTCTTATTTTGATATTTTTATTTATTTATTCTCCAGCAGGCTTTATTGCTTTGTTAAATAATGGTAGATTATTTCAGCCCAGGCCTGGGTAATATTATTACGGGAATATTAAAGTACAGTTTATTTGTTTAATTTATTCAGTTTTGTAGTTTGTAGGGTTTCCGTGTAAGAATTCTTAATGAAACAAACACGGTCACATCCGGTCCACATGTACACGAAACTCAGCGAACACCAAGAAAATCTGTCGTCCATCCAACCAAGCCATAGACATCGCTGCCATTCCAGGTTCTGCTCATCTAGGCAAGCTTTTCATCTTATTAAATATGAAATTTGACTCTGCGCAGGTCACGTTCTGTTACTCCAACCTTGCCAAACCATTTTAATAGCACCTAGTCTGTGTACAGTGGATTTGGCCACACTGAACCCTCTTTGAATTACATTCAAAACAGCTCAGATTTGAATGTCTTATAATATAAGACATAATAATTTTCTTCCAAACTTAGATTTAGCCCATCAGATTACCAATTGGAGAAGTGTGTGTGGTTGACCACCCCAAAGGCTGTGGTTCCACTGAGTCCACTAGCATCGTGGGCATCTTTGCCCACCAGTCACGCACATATTTCCGAGTTGATATTGTTTCTCCCGTGTTGACAGTATCAGCTCTGTATTTAACACCCTACTACACAAATACAGTATGTTAATGTGCACGTCGTGCCATTTGGAGCGTCATAAATTACGAGACATGAAACAGCATATGCACGCTCACCGTCACGCCGCCCGTGGCTTCAAAGTGCTCACAGGGAGCGCCACAACAGACGAACAAAACCGGAGCGAGCAGACGACCGCCATCTGGGGGGAAAAGAAGTCTGACCAAAACCTGGACTCTGGTCAGAGAGACATGATAAACATGCTGATGATTACAGACACAAGAGCCGCCACACACAGGGAGGCCGGTTCATCGGGGTTTGGATTTAAAGCTTAACACCAGACCGTGATTATTGGCACCTCTGCACCAGCCCCTGATATTTGTCCCATCGATTACAAATGCTTGTTATGCAGCAGATACATCGGAGGTCAAACTATCGAGATCTGTTATAGCTTCTAAAGATTCTGTGCCAGCGCTTCTGGTTGTAACAGAGACAGTTTTTCTTTATTGCAGCATCATAAAATATTTGTGATCCACAAAACTCTCTCTGTTAGCCAAACAGTAGCATAGAAATCAAATCCTTGATGGGTGGGTTTAACAATGCAGAATGTACATCTTGATGTATAAGACCACCTTTATTGCCCTAATGAAGCATGTTAGGGACACGGTTTGGACCACACTTGAGCGCCCCCATCTCCAGCCACCCAACCAGCAACAGTGTCCTCCATCAAACTTTATTAAACACCTCTTCACCGTCTAGAGGTCATTCTAAGTAAGATAGAACTTAGTCCTGCTTAATTAGCATTCGAATAACTAAACAGCCTTTATGTCTGTTGGGTATTTTTTGCCTCGTGTGCTGTGGGTTCAAGAATAGGCTCCATACCCACCACCACGACCCTGATCAGCTTAAGTAAATAGGACAGCGGTTACAGTACTGGACTAGTAATCAAAAAGTTGCTGTTTCAAGCCCCATCACTGCCACCGTTGGACTACTGAGCAAGGCCCTTAACCCTTCATTATAATTCTAAAGTAAGTGGTTCCTAAAAGAGTCTAAACTAAGAGTTTAGACTCTTTAAGAAATAATAACCTTGATTTGGTTCAGAACCACTGACCTGAGAAAACAGAGTCGTGCGACTTTGCGGCTGTAACAGTCTTCGATCTTCGAAAGGGCTTTTCTTAAGATATCGGTGTGTCTATGGGAATTTGTGCCCATTCAGTGCAAAGATCTGGGCTGGAGTATCACAGCGCTTAGTCAGCAAGTATTTTTTGCACAGATCAGTGCAGGATAAGGTTCCAAATAAAGCCCAAAACATAAAAATTATTATTATGGCCCCGGAAAACTAGCGCCGGGTTGAACGAAATGCTGTGCGTTCGTACCATCGTGCTTCAAACCTACAGACAGACCTGGAACACAGAAACGATCTGAAGTTTGAACACTCATAAAAGAGCGATTACATTTCACCAGCGAAGAGCTAATATATATTATGCAGTGAACGGAATAATAAACGGTGTTACTTGATATATATGCGTAAGCAGACGGTGCACTTATGGAAATTCAGCCGTTCATTTATTTGTCAGGCTGAGCGAGGGGACGTAAAAAAAAAAACCGTGTGTGTTATCCATCGCGTGATACGTTTAAACATAAAGAGATTAAGGGCTGCAGACGGAGACTGGAAGCGAAATGAAATCTTTGTTAAACGGCGTCTCAGTGCGACTCAGATGCTTATTTTATTGTTATATCTCACACCGTGTGAGAGGGTCTGCTTCCGGAGAGGAGAGAGGGCGACACGGGGCACGCCGGCACCTCCACTTCATTCATAGCAAAACTGTGGAAGGGTTAAGCATGTTTGTCTGCATGGTAACAATGGCTGGGTTGTAGGGGGCGGGGGGCAGTTGTAATATGTATGTGGCACTCAGTCTGCAGCTGCGCCAGCTGTGCCACCCTACATCTCTATAATACAAAGCCCTTAAATGAACAATTAGGAACTGTTATCTGAGCACCACTTCAGAACGACGAGGCACGGCAAGCGTAGCTAATTAACCAGCTTGTTATCCATATAGGCGACCAACACAAAGTCAAGGTTGTGGAACAGTTGTTACAGTACTTGTTACGTGAATTCTATACTGATCCTCCTATTTAAAGGCTCAAGTCATCAGCGATTTGTTGTATTGCACGTGTGTTCCATACTTGTTTATTGTGTGTTAACAGCCTGACAGCGCTGATGATCCACGGAGTCACCCGGCTGAACGAAGGAGGACTTTCCCTTTCCAGGTTAGTTATTAATCCAGTATAATAATTTACATTTAATCATTACTTAACTGCACCGATTGTAGTTTGTCTCAAATGTAAGTCACTGTGGATTAAAAGTGTCTGGCAAATGCCTAACATCTCAAACTTGGGTTGGATGTCCCAACATTCCCATCTGAACCCTTAAGATTTCCTATTTTTTTAAATTAGGGTTCAGACCAAACAAGATCCATGTCCATCCAAGAAAAATTGACAGGACAGATTAAATGGATTGTTTGGGGATTGTTAGCTCGGGTGCACTGACCAGAGCTGGAAGAAAACATTTAATTTGCCAAGCCCCAAACAATGCAGCACCAGGGACCAGAGGAATCACTGAGCGCGGTTAGTGTATCGTGGAAAACAAAATAAGGGCCCCCAAAAGCCAGTCCCCCTGTGTGGCAATCCCTCCGATAGCAGCAGACGCTGGTGTTATTGTGTCCGCTGATTATTTCTGAGATGAGGAGAAGATTGTGGACTCGACGGCCTGGGACAGCAGAGCTAAGTGGTGCCCACGCGACGCCGGGTGTAAGGGCGCTCCTCGAGTACAGCCCATTCGACCGGGGCGAGATTCGATCTGACGAGGAACGGTTTCGGCCAGAATGAGACGAAAGGAGAAAAAAGAGCTTCAATCTTTCCGTCTCATCTCAGACTTAATGGTGTCAGCGTACGAGAAAGGGTCGGGAGTTCGGTATCAGAGCAGCATCGCACCCCCCATCACCTTCACCCGGGTGCCGTAATCGCAGACACAGCATGTGTGTGTGAAGGGTTTTTGGGGGGGCACTTAATCAGAAGTATCGAGTTAACTACGATAAGAAACGAAGCAAGGTGTCGCTTTCTGACTGAAAAAGGCAAGGAAGAAGAAAAAGGAACCGAAAGCTCGGTTTCAATCCACTTGACCAAGAAGGTCAGAGGAAATAAATGACTTTCTCCTGACCGAGGCCATCCTCGCTCCGTCTGCTGACTAACTGCTCGAACCAAGGACACCGAAAAAAAGACATTCTGTAGAGAGAGAGAGAGAGAGAGAGAGAGAGAGAGAGACTGTACATGCAAAAAATGCTTTTAAATTCAAGTTGAGATCAGATGAACTCGTACACACTTTGACAGTCGCTATGAACATCACTTTTTTTTAATGTTTATTGTGAGTTTTGATCTGTGGCGTCCAGATCCTGTTGTATTCCTGCTGTTTACATAAAATCATATCAATAATATCAGTGCAGGTACATTCAAACGGTGAAACTAAACAGAGTTGGGTACATTTGACATGAAGAAAATGTCACTGAATGTTTGTCAGAGCTTCTTTTGGTAGTCCATGTAAAAGCGTAACAATCCTAAAAGGGCCATTATGCCAAATCTGTGCCGTTTTCTGTTTCCAGGACATTATATGTATATAAATGTAGATAAAAACTTACTTTAAAATGCATTTTTTAACTAAGCAAAGTGTCCCGCACATTGATCTAAGTGCAAATTTAGGGTGTATAATTTCATAAAACGTTCATAAAAACTCCCTATAACACAAAAAAAATGTATTTCTTCACGTCACCACTTTCTAACACATCACTTTACACGGCACATCTGTGTTTGTAATATTAATTCTCCATAAGAAATGTAGAATAACGTGGTTAAAATCCATGTTTTACTCACTCAGTCCTGTTACCCTCACACATTCATCCTTCTCACATGTTGAACTGAAATGTACTGTACATTATCTGTATCTACTGAAGATCACGGAAGAGCATTAGTAGGTTCTCCCTTTTCCCCTGTATGTTTGATAATATTGTAACTCGGACTGAGAAGATTCGTCTCCATGTTCACTCCTGTTACCGTCATTTTTGCCTACTGTGCTCAGTGTTCTGGTGCTTTTACTATACTTCATGTATTTACTAATTCTAGGTTAAAAACTCAGTCCTGTAACTTTCATATACGGCTCATCTTCCACTTAGAAACCTTGTCAAATGAAACAAAGGTGACTGAGATTCGACCCAAACACATTCTGAGTAGGTAAGCGCGTGTGTTACTAGATTCAGTGTTAAACAAAGATCACTCAAGGGTCTTTAGTGCCAAGGGTGTAAATCAGACACACCGTAAATGAGGGCCACATTAAAATAACATGTAATTATGTGCTGAAAGCTGAATACAGCAAACAGTGTGTGTGTGTGTGTGTGTGTGTGTGTGTGTGTTTCTTGTATTGTTTTGTACTGAAGTTGAGAATGAATGAATATCCGCTAGAAATATCAGTTCCAGAAGTGTTGAGTAAATTGTGTTGCTTAATGAACTACATGTTGTAATTGACACGTTTTCCTTTACGATGATCGTACAGACAGAAATGTGTCCAGTCAGTACTCACAGGACGGAGGAGCAGAGATGAGTTATGATGTATTTTATACGAAATGATCATGCTCCTCTCTCTCTCTCTGTTTTTTCCTGTAGGTTCTCGGCTTCTCGCCCACTTTGCTCTTCGGTGACCTCTGTTTTCGACTAGAACCTGCCTCGGGAGATCGTTCACTGGCACTAACTTCGGTCCTTCCCGGAAAACGCTGAAGTTTGGCCGGCGCAGCCAGGGACGCTAACGTGATTTACGAGCGCTGTCTGAAGTGACGAGACAGCAAACTACACGCGCCCGTATCCTCGGGGGAAAAAAGGTAAAATAAGATAAAAAAATAATAACAAACTCGATTAGGTGAAATTGCTTTTCACAACATTGTGAATTCGGCTGCTTTTAAATTAAGATTAAATTAAATTATGAGTAAATTTAAAAAAAAAAAGAAGAAGTATAAGACTAGCTCTGCAAGTTCTATAAGTAAACAAGGAGACAAACAGGATAATGTAGAGGGTTATAAATCAGTCAGCAGCGTTAGCGTAAAACCATCGAGAGCGCTTACCGAACACATCAGTATCTGTCAAGGTACATTCTCACTCTGCTTATCATTAAGATCAGTGTTGATGGGCGTCACTTTTAGCACCCTTGCCTTTTTATTTAGGTTCTTGAGACCAGATTTAAACCAGGGTGACCATATTTTGGTTTGGGGGGGCGTTGGATTGGCAATGTGTATAGAGTGGGGTTTAAGTCTTTGACAAATGCATCAGTAACCACGCAACTATGTTAATAACTGTAATAAATAAACAGCTATTTTTTAACAGGAGAAGTAACAAATGCATTTATGGTCAGATAATCTTTACTTTCAATTCAGTGTTAAGCCCTAAACATTAAAAACAACAAATAAAATAGTTCTTTCATTTGCGCTTGGGCATTTTTAAGAAAAATGTGAGAAGACAGGACCTAAACATCATCTATCGCTCCAATAACCCTGAGCAGGCGCAGACCAGAAAAGTTTATAGACTGTTTAATTACTTCCGCAAACTATCGGATCTGCTGCTTTTATGAGAGAGCAAACTGACGAGAGTCCCGATCCTCCTCCCTGAACTGTCAGCTGTTGGTTGATAATCATCATCATCATCATGCAGCTGGATATTAAATAATTGTGTTTTAAGGTCAGTTTGGGAAATGGGGCCGGCGTAAACGCTCCTGTCTTTATTGGCAGGGTGTAGCGTACAATCCGCCCAGCAGCAATTTTCCTAGCACGCCGCACCGTAGGCCTCTGGAAAAAGGGCCGGCGAGTACAATATCCATCATCGGATAACGGCGGCGCGCACTTTACACTTCGATCGGTGCGGAATTGTTCATAAAGCGGTCTGCGGGGGCCGGCGGATCAGCGGGAGAAATAACGGCGTAACGTCATGTTTCCAAACCGGCGGCGACTCAAACGTCTATCGGCCACGTGCCGCTATCGATCTGAGTTTATTTCATTTTTTTAAAAAGCAATTTGGTTGTAAAACGTCAGCTGGGGTTTGTCATTGATGTTCTTATTAAAAATCTCACTTTAATCTAGTATACTGACATGTAAGCGCTTAAAAGCTGTCGTAAAAAAGACTAGCATTTTTCACTCTAAACATGACCCACTTGGTTCTCGAGTTTATAATTTGACAGACGCATTTAAATGCATTAAATGCAGTGGAAAAAAATACAGACACGCAAAATAAAAGTGGCTCAGAACTTCGCTCGCTCTTCGATCAGAGGCCTCGACCATATTTGCAATTCAGATCGGCTCGTTTAAATAAAACGCCGCCTGTCAAGCGTCCAGTTAAACTTGGACTGCATTAATCCAAACGGCCGGACCGGCTTTCCGTCGCCGTGGGTCACGCCGAACGTGACGTGCTGCACTCGCCGAGTCGGTGTTCCCTCGTTTAACCTCGTCTAAGTAGTCCGAACAGAATTAGCGATCCCGAGAGGTCCTGGTCGGCCAGAACGTCCGGTCCGATCGTTTAAAATCCCTGTGAGAAGCGCCCCAAGACCTGTAGTTCAGTAAGTGTCCGATAGCCAGCGCACGTCTCTCTGTTTAGATGAGCGATAGGTGTTGTTTTGTCAGGAGGCTCGCTTTGTTCTCGCCTTTTTATCTGGGTTTGATAGCACCAGCAGAGCTTCAGACTCAGAAGAATAGAAACTCTAATAGAGAGTCCCACTATACCATCACGGCAAAACCGGTTTGAATATTTATTTACAGGTTTTATATGATGTATTTACATTTCTATTTACGCTGTTCAGTTTACAGTTGATCATATGTGCATGTTTAGCACTTTTGTGAACCTTAATGCTGCGTTTTCATATATTTTTACACCCCCTGGAAATAAAACACACATTTTTAGGACACATCGCATTTTACGGACCAGAACTTTTTAGTCTGTTAAATCCAGGTTCCTCTGTACTTTATTTCAGCTGTGGTGTGTTTCCTGTTTCTAAATGTTGGTTCTGTGTAGAACTTTACTCTCTCTCAGGTCTGTGGACAGTGATCGATGCATGAAAGTGTAGAGTCCGTCATCCTTTTAAAGACACTTTAAATATTCTATTCATATATTGTGTGTAAATAGAACAACAAGTAAAGCTGTTCTGAACATTTGTTTGTTTGTTTATTAGGATTTTAACGTCATGTTTTACACTTTGGTTACATTCATGACAGGAATGGTAGTTACTCATTACACAAGGTTCATCAGTTCACAAGGTTATATATCGAACACAGTCCTGGACAATTTAGTATCTCCAATTCACCTCACTCGCACGTCTTTGGACTGTGGGAGGAAACCGGAGCACCCGGAGGAAACCCACGTGGACACGCGGAGAACATGCAAACTCCACACAGAAAGGACCCGGACCGCCCCACCTGGGGATCGAACCCAGGACCTTCTCGCTGTGAGGCGACAGTGCCACCCTTCTGAACATTTGTATTGTCTCTGGTAGCGTAACATAACAAGTTGTAGTAAATCATGGGAATAAACTGGCATGGTCTTAAAAAGCTTGGTGGGCATCCAAGTGGGAAATATTTAGCAACAAACGTGTCCTTTGTTAGGTTCTTTTAGAGTCCTGCTGATTTATCGCTGTCTGGCGATGGTCGCTCGAGCGGTTTACCGACGTGCTATCAAGTCAAATACAGTCAGCTGCGATCCCCCCTCGATGGTGAAGCTTTTACTCGCACCCGTTATGTAGCCGTTTCTTTTAGCAGTTTATCCCTGCTGTTTTATGAATTCTGAATTACACTTCATTAACGTGTCGTTCGTGTAATCAGCCAAAGTGCAGTCGGAACAGAGCCGGCAAGAGAGAAAGGAGACGGAGGAGACGAAAAACGTGATTCCGAAGCGACGTGGTAACGACCGAGCCTCCGAAACGTTGGAGGCTGCGGCGAACCCTCACCGGAGGCTGTGACATCAGATGAGATCGAAGGGAAAAAAAAGGAAATAAATAGATGCATACATGACATGGTATATTTCAGTAAATATTCTCTAACTGTTGCTCGTGATTAGCGATGTCCTCTAATGTTCGAAGGGGTTTGTGTTTTTTGGGGGGGGTATGGGTAAGCTTTGTAAGATTTATTGATGTACAGAGCCGATTCTTTAGGGACCCCCATCACAAACACACACCTTCACCACCCTCCTCCCCCTTCCTTTATTTGTTTTCCAAGTTACCCCAGTTTCACTTAATGCCCCCCGAGCGTCCCCCTGGCTCCTTCCACGGGCGAGTCTCGTTCGGCTCTGTTCAGCTCTGTCCGTCACCTCTCGAGGTAAACCGAAACCCAGCCACTCTCCCGAGGTGTTATTAATTCAGAGAGGACACGACAAGGTGTCACGACTAGAGCGTCTGACGAGCACCGAATCCGCTCGGGGAATTTCGGCCATTTGTTTAGAGTAAAAACGGGAGCAGGACGGGGTGGACGCGTGACCCGAAAAGGACAGCAGCAGTCGTGATGATGCACCGAGGAGCAAGATGATGCAGAGGATCACCGAGTTACCAAAGTTAAAATGAAAATGATTGTTCTTTTAATGTCTTCTACTTTTTTCAAGCTTGGCATGAAGAAACTATAATAGTAACAGCAGGATCCATCATTTAACAGACCAGTTTTGCAAGCAGGTTTATAATGTGTTTAATGTGCTTTTTGTGTTTTTACTTTACTATGTTGTCGTTTATGTCGGTCTACACCGAGCACTTATGGAACGAACTGGAGCATGAGTTGAGGCAATGTCATACACAAACTTGTGAGAAGCCTGGACTGATAGACATAAATAATAATAATAATAATAAATGTTCCTTTGGTGTTCTGTGGTAGCACACGTTTTTAACAAGAGGAATGTATTTGGATGGAGGGGGTCCCAGTCTGCCCTGAGAGCTCAGTGGGTAAAGCAGAAGAAGGTAAAGCTGCTGTTTGAGTGATTTCTGAGCTCTCTCTCTCTCCAGGTTTGAGTTTACCAGTAAGGGGGACACAGTAAAGGTCGGTCGGTTGGCCACACGACGACACAGCTGGCGCAAAAGTGGTTCTGCTGCGTCTCATGTGAATTCACCCTAAGAGTCGCTTGTACGACGCAGACGAGAAGAAACGACAATCAGCGATCTACCCTGTAGACACGGGCAACAGTGCCTGTCCGGTGCCCAGCCAGAGTCGACTGTTTGTCGGCGTCCGTGTCGACCGTTTGCACGTAACTCCAGGCAGTCGAGGAAAAGGACACGGTGCTATGAACGAAACGCCGTGTTTCTGTGTGTTTTGCAGAGGACGGAAGAGGTTCGTCATCGAAGGAGACGGCGGACGTCTCAAACCTGGAACCTTCTGAGCATCGCGTACCCAGAGTTAGAGGAAACTAGCCTCTATATGTGTGTGTGTAGATATCTTACAGGTGTAGGTAGAGTTTCCCACCTGTCAGTCAAGAATGTAGAGCTGACACACAAGTTATTAACACACACACACACACACTTACCTTCGAGGTAACAAGATAAGCTAAATTCAGAGGTGCCACACTTTGAAGTGACCGAGTCATTCCAGGATCTGTAGTTGTAAGTTCACCGACGCCCCTAAAGGCATTTTGACCGAGTACCCGGCTAGCTAGCTAGATAACTCGACGCTGTCTTTTAACCAGCTCGATCGGTTGGCTTGAAATTTGTAAGTGCGGGATGAAGAGTCGAACGTCATTTCTGTACGTCAGAACATCAGTGAGCGCTTTATTTTACACCATTTACTATTGACTTTTGTGTAAAATGTTCTGAATAAATAAAAGTGAAAAGTTTGAACGCGTTTGTTGTTTATTTATTTGTTTTTTAAATGGGGCGACCCTGCGGCTCGGTGGGTAGCACCGTCACCTCACAGCAAGAAGGTCCTGGGTTCGGATCCTGTGTGGAGTTTGCATGTTCTCCCCGTGTCTGTGTGGGTTTCCTCCGGGAGCTCCGGTTTACGTGCATGACGTGCATGACTGTGTTTAACATTAAACACTTGAACTGATGAATCTTGTGTAAGCAGGAACTACCTGTCCTGTCATGAATTTAACCGAAGTGTGTAAAACATGACGTTACATATCCTAATAAATAATAAATAAAGAAATACATCTTGGAGATGCAGAGCAATACTGCTGACACTAAAATCAGTGTCATTAAGACAGTCAATAAACAGTTTTATTCAACTGTATTTAGTAACAATATTAGTATTGCTATAATAATAATGAATATAATTAGTAAGAGAATTAATAGCAGTATTATAATGTATCTATTATTATTGTCATTGATATATATCTATATCTATATATAATTATATTATATAATATATACACGTCAACTGTCTAGTCATTGATCGGCGTATTCCGACTATAAGGTAATACAATGTGTAAATGTAGCCTATGATTTTTAATACATCAATTAATTAATCAATCAATCAATCAGTCCATAAAAAGAATGATGTGATGTGTGTGTATGAAGCTGGGATAACGTGCATCTGTCCTGATCTGTGTTTTATTCTAAGGAGGTTATTCTTCCTCGACAGGTAGCGGTGCTCAGGTGTGCACGTGAGTAGGAGCGCGCTGATTGGTTGGATGTGTGATGAAAGAGGAAGTTTTGCGATCGCTCGGTGTACGGCTGAGCAGTGGCTTCGGTCCTGTTGCAGTGACCGGTAACTGCTGATACTGACCGGTAACTGCTGATACTGACCGGTAAGCCGCACCATGCTCAGGTAAGAGGTAAGGTGAGGACCTTTGTTTACACGTGTTTACTGATGATGTACCGATGACTGTTTTGTTTGTCTGGGTCGGTTTGTTTATGTTTCGTGTACAGGACTAAGGTCACCGTTACCGGACGATACACCGGACGATACGCGACGTCACTCCGGTATCATGTTTATCCTGGAGAAATATAAATATGCGTTTATTGGAGCTACAGTTATATAAACAAACACAGTGTGGATGCTGGATCCTGATTGGTTAACCGCTCTGGTGTATTAGAGAGATGATGTTTTATTGCAGACACTCATGTAATTACTTTATTATTTCTTTACATGTTCGGTTCTCTGTGTTTTGTGTCTAAACGGTGCTTTTAAAGGATGTTTTGGACAATTCGAGCTTTTCATGGTCTAATGCGGTGAGTTTGGACTGTCAGACTCTTGTTGTTGTTGTAGTTGTTGTGGCTGCCTGCAAAGCAACTCTCATTAACATTAATATTAGTTTATGATTCAGATGGATGTACAGTTTGTTCCTCCGCTTGCAAGTTTGCGCTTTAGTTCCGACCAGGGTAGCACTGTCGCCTCACAGCGAGAAGGTCCTGGGTTCGATCCCCAGGTGGGGCGGTCCGGGTCCTTTCTGTGTGAAGTTTGCATGTTCTCCCCGTGTCTGCGTGGGTTTCCTCCGGGCGCTCCGGTTTCCTCCCACGGTCCAAAGACGTGCGAGTGAGGTGAATCGGAGATACTAAATTGGCCATGAGTGTGTTTGATATATAAACTTGTGAACTGATGAATCTTGTGTAATGAGTGACGACCGTTCCTGTCATGAATGTAACCCAAGTGTAAAACATGACGTTACAATCCTAATGAACAAACAAACATAGTTCTGACCAGGCGCACCAGTAAACAGTCTGCTCTGTCTACGTCCACCAGCTTTCTGTCGTCACTGGTACTTTTAGTATGTTTGTAATGGTCTTGTTTTCATACTAATTATTTAAAAGGCAGTGATTATTTCTACAGTCGATTAAGGGCCACTTAAAGATGGACATGAGGTTATTGACCACACTGCTGCCTTCCAGCAGTGATTGTAATTATTCAGCAGCTCTAGGATGAAGTTGATGTTGGTTTGGAATACATTTTGTAGTTTACTTTTAGTCTTTTAATATATTTATTTGTATCTTGTCTATACACACACACACACATGTATGTGTGTGTGCAGGGGATTTTGTTTTGTCCCTTTTTTCAATAGTATAATTAGATCTTGCACTTATTCAACCGCTCAAACCCGCTCATCAGCAGGTCTGTGTATTCAATTCTGTAATTCTGACATCGTTGTTTGGCATCACTTGGGCGGCACGGTGGCTAAGCGGGTAACACCGTCGCTTCACAGCAAGAAGGTCCTGGGTTCGATCCCCAGGCGGGGCGGTCCGGGTCCTTTCTGTGCGGTCGCACGTTCTCACCGTGTCTGTGTGGGTTTCCTCCGGGTGCTCCGGTTTCCTCTCACAGTCCAAGAACATGCAGCCAGGCTAACTGGAGAGACTGAATTGTCCTATAGGTACCTATCCAGTAGGATGCATAAACCAGTGCATTGTGTCACCTGTTGTGGATAGGTATGCTTGTTTACTGTCATGTGATTTGTTTCTTGAGCTCTGTTGTCTCATCGAGTCCCATAGAACTCGACCCTTACACAATCCGGCGCTTGCCTTTCCCCCAACGGACGTAGTATCACGCACTGATGTGGCTACACGACTAAGAAGTATTTTGTACGTTGTTTAATCGTTTTTTTAAATGAAGTGTCAGTCGATGGCGTGAAACGGTTTTCTATCCCCTAGCCCCTAGCCCTCGTCACCGCAGAGGAAGAAAGTCTCCATCCGTCTCCAAAGAGTCCATCCGTGTCGGCCGCTGAAGTTTGGGCCGAACGATCCGGTCACCCGTCGTCGTCAGGTAACGTGCTCGTGTCTAAATGTTCCATTTCAATTTTCAATCCTAGTTTGAATCTGTTTAATTCTTCAGTAAAATGCTTTTTTGTGTCCGTCTTCGGTCTCGCAGGAGCGGCCTGACCGTCACGTGACTCGACGACGAGCAGGAAGTGCAGTCCTCACCAGGAAGGCTCGTTTAGTATTAAACGTGTTCATATGATGTGTGAATATTGTAATAAACTCCCCAGTGCATGTAAGCAGCACAAAATAATAATAAAAAGATTCCTGAACAGTGTACATGAGTGTTCCTTTGACTCGTTTTGACTTGTTTTCTTTGTGGGACCTAGTGGTGTTGATTATGGTAAGGACAAAAGAAAATTGATTTGATTTTGCATTCTGTAGTGCCAGATGCCAAGGCCTGTAACACCCCACCCTCACTGAACCCTTCACTCCCTGCCCTCGCACAGACCTACTAACCCTCACAGTACCAAAAAGTCGATGTATATGTAGTTGTTTTTATTATTATTTTTTTTTTCTGTCTGTCTATTTTTGGTGTCCTTGGTCTTGCAGGAGTCCTAGGAAGACTATGAGTGTATGTTAGCTGAAGCCTCTCAAGCACGGGTAATTGGCTTTAAATTATTATTATTATTATTATTATTAACTGTTTAATTATTAACTTATTATTATACTATGTCCTAATTGCTTATTAAGGTAAGGAAAGTAATAATTAATACAACTAGTTTGATGCCAGATCCTGTAGCACCCTTCCCTCACTGAACCCCTCACTCCCCTGCTTCAGGTCTGGCACAAACTGCAGTACCAAAAACAAAGGGATAAAAAAATTTAAAAAAACTATTACTATGACTCGTTTAATCCAGGTTCTGTAGTGCCAAAGGGTTTAAGGGACAGTTTGCAGAATCCTAACTGTCCTGTTATTTTATGAATTTATTTATTTTTGTTTGGTTAGATTTCTTGTGCCAGATGCAAAATCCCCCTCCCTCACTGAACCCTGCACACCCCTTCCTCTCACAAAGCTACTAACCCTCACTGTACCCCCCCCCCCAGCATCTGGCAACTAATAATAATAATAATAATAATAGTTTGAGATGTGTGTGTGAAGTTTGTAGTTTTCTTTCTCTCTGTCTCCCCCATGTGGGAGTCAGGTGAGCTCTTGTGTTGGATGTGTTTATGTATAAAATGAATTCTAATGTGATGTACTGTAACGTGTGTTTGTGCTCGTCAGTCTCAGGATTGTTTGAAAGGTTCTCAGTGACTAATTATGGTTTCTATTTTTCTCCCCACAGGCTTGTTATTCGGTCTACACTTCATCAGTGTTTAAGGTAAGAGAAGCAGTTTAAAGTTAGATTTTTTTTGTGCCAGATGCAGAATCCCCCTCCCTCACTGAACCCTGCACACCCCTTCCTCACAGAGCTACTAACCCTCACTGTACCCCCCAGCATCTGGCAAATGATAATAATAGTAATTGTGCATAATTGTTTGAGATGTGCTTCTGAAATTTGTAGTTTTCTCTCTCTGTCTCCCCCATGTGGGAGTCAGGTGAGCTCTTGTGTTGTAGATGAGTTTGTGCTTGTTAGTGTCAGGATTGTTTGAAAGTGACTAATTGTGGTTTCCCCCCCCCCCCCCCCCCCCCCTTACAGGCTTGTTATTTGGTCTACACTTCATCTGTGTTAAAGGTAAGAGAAGCAGTTTAAAGTGTGATTTGTATTTTTTGTGTGGGGAGATGCAGAATCCCCCTCCCTCACTAAACCCTGCACTCCCCTTCCTCACAAAGCTACTAACCCTCGCTGCCCCCCCATGTGGGAGTCAGGCGAGTTCTTGTGTTGTGATGTACTCTAATGTTTGTTTGTGCTCGTTAGTGTCAGGATTGTTTGACAGGTTCCAAGTGCCAGTAATTGTGGTTTCTATTTCCTTTTCCCCCCTACAGGCTTGTTATTCGGTCTACACTTCTTCTGTGTTAAGGTTTAATTGTGGTTTCTATTTTTCTCCCCACAGGCTTTTTATTTGCTCTTCACCGCTTCTGTGTTTAAGGTAAGAGAAGCAGTTTAAAGTGTGATTTGTATTTTTTTGTGCCAGATGCAGAATCTCCCTCCCTCACTAAACCCTGCACACCCCTTCCTCTCACAAAGCTACTAACCCTCACTGTACCCCCCAGCATCTGGCAACTAATAATAATAATAATAATAATAATAATAATAGTTTGTGCGTAATTGTCTGAGATGTGCTGCTATAGTTTGTAGTTTTCTTTCTCTCTGTCTCCCCCATGTGGGAGTCAGGTGAGTTCTTGTGTCGTGATGTACTCCAAGTGGTTCCAAGTGTCAGTAATTGTGGTTTCTCTTTCCTTTTCCCCCCTACAGGCTTGTTATTCGGTCTACACTTCCTCTGTGTTAAAGGTAAGGAATCGGTTTAAAGTTTGGTTAGATTTCTTGTGCCAGATGCAGAATCCCCCTCCCTCACTGAACCCTGCACTCCCCTTCCTCACAAAGCTACTAACCCTCACTGTACCCCCCCCCCCCCCCCCCAGCATCTGGCAACTGAAAATAATAGTTTGAGATGTGTGTGTGAAGTTTGCAGTTTTCTTTCTCTCTGTCTCCCCCATGTGGGAGTCAGGTGAGTTCTTGTGTTGGATGTGTTTATGTATAAAATGAATTCTAATGTGATGTACTGTAACGTGTGTTTGTGCTCGTCAGTCTCAGGATTGTTTGAAAGGTTCTCAGTGACTAATTATGGTTTCTATTTTTCTCCCCACAGGCTTGTTATTCGGTCTACACTTCATCAGTGTTAAAGGTAAGAGAAGCAGTTTAAAGTTAGATTTTTTTTGTGCCAGATGCAGAATCCCCCTCCCTCACTGAACCCTGCACACCCCTTCCTCACAGAGCTACTAACCCTCACTGTACCCCCAGCATCTGGCAACTGATAATAATAGTAATTGTGCATAATTGTTTGAGATGTGCTTCTGAAATTTGTAGTTTTCTCTCTCTGTCTCCCCCATGTGGGAGTCAGGTGAGCTCTTGTGTTGTAGATGAGTTTGTGCTTGTTAGTGTCAGGATTGTTTGAAAGTGACTAATTGTGGTTTCTATTCCTCCCCCCTCCCCCTACAGGCTTGTTATTTGGTCTACACTTCATCATCTGTGTTAAAGGTAAGAGAAGCAGTTTAAAGTTTGATATTTTCTTGTGCCAGATGCAAAATCCCCCTCCCTCACTGAACCCTGCACACCCCTTCCTCACAAAGCTACTAACCCTCACTGTACCCCCGCAGCATCTGGCAACTGATAATAATAATAATTGTTTGTGCATAATTGTTTGAGATGTGCGTCTGTAATTTGTAGTTTTCTTTCTCTCTGTCTCCCCCATGTGGGAGTCAGGTGAGCTCTTGTGTTTTAGATGTGTTTGTGCTGTTAGTGACTAATTGTGGTTTCTATTTCCTTTTCCCCCCCTACAGGCTCGTTATTTGGTCTACACTTCATCTGTGTTAAAGGTAAGAGAAGCGGTTTAAAGTTTGATATTTTTTTGTGCCAGATGCAGAATCCCCCTCCCTCACCAAATGCACACCCCTTCCTCACAAACCTACTTAACCCTCACTGTACCCCCAGCATCTGGTGCACAAAGCAATAATGAAATCCCTGTATTTATTTTATGTATGTACTGTAGTTGCCTGTAGTGATTCAACTGACTGTTTAATTCTCTCTCTCTGTCTGTGTCTCCCCCGTGTGGTGACAAACACGCCTGCAGCCAGAGTCAGGTGAGTTCTTGTTCTTGTCGTAAAGCCATTCCATTACTGGTATGTGTCTGCATTGTGCTGTCATTTAACATTAGTGATTTTTTTCACCCCACAGGCTTTTTCTTTGCTCCTCACTTCATCTGTGTTAAAGGTAAGAGAAGCAGTTTAAAGTTTGGTTAGATGTCTTGTGCCAGATGCAGAATCCCCCTCCCTCACGGAACCCTGCACACCCCTTCCTCACGAAGCTACTAACCCCCACTGTACCCCCAGCATCTGGCAACTAATAATAATCGTTTGTTTGTACATGATTGCCTGAGATGTGCTGCTATAGTTTGTATTTCTCTCTCCCCTCTCTCGTACTCGTGTGACTGCTGCTGGCGACGACGCTCCTGCTTCCGTTTGGGGTTTTTTGGTGTCCTCGGTCATGCAGGATCGTTTGAAAGGACACGAACGCGGGCTCACCGAGTCTGGTGAGTGTGAAGTCACTGTAAGCTTTAACATAAATGAGTGAGTAACTGACCCTAATTTTGGTTTGTATTTCCTCCCCCCCCTTTATTTCCCCATACAGGCTTGTTATTTGGTCTACACTTCATCTGTGTTAAAGGTAAGAGAAGCAGTTTAAAGTTTGATATTTTCTTGTGCCAGATGCAAAATCCCCCTCCCTCACTGAACCCTGCACACCCCTTCCTCACAAAGCTACTAACCCTCACTGTACCCCCCCAGCATCTGGTGCACAAAGCAATAATGAAATTAGTTCATTTACATTGAGTTGCCTGTGATGATTTACCTGATTTTGTCCATTTCTCTCTCTCTCTCTCTCTCTCTCTCTCTCTCTCTCTCTCTCTCTCTCTCTCTCTCTCTCTCTCTCTATGTGTCTCTGTCTCTCTATGTGTCTCTGTCTCTCTCATGTGGTGACGAGCACGGCGGCAACCAGATTCAGGTGAGATTCTTGTTTTATGTGTTTATTATTTAAATAAATTGTATCGTGTTGTCGTCCTGACTAAACTTTGTCATGTTCTCTCTCTCTCTCCTTTATGGTGTGTCTCAAGCCCCCTCCTGATGAATGGAAAGCATGCTTGCAGCCAGATTCAGGCGAGTTCATGTTTTATGTGTTTATTAATTAAATAAATTCTATTGTGTTGTCGTCCTCGCTAAACTTTGTCATGTTCTCTCTCTCTCTCTCCATCTCGGTGTGTCTCGGATGAACCCCCCCATGCGGTGATGAGCACGACTGCTCCCAGATTCAGGTGAGTTTTTGTTTTAGGTGTGTTTTTATTTATAAACATTAATTATTTAATAAAAATTAGTTGTGTTGTCGTTCTGACTAAACTTTGTCATGTTCTCTCTCTCTCTCTGTCTCCATCTCGGTGTGTCTCGGACGAAGCCCCCATGTGGCGATGAGCACGACTGCCGCTAAATTCAGGTGAGTTCATGTTTTAGGTGTGTTTTTATGAGTAACAAATAAATTTTTTATAATAATTAATCGTGTTGTTGTTGAGACTAAACTTTGTCATGTTCTCTCTCTGTCTCCATCTCGGTGTGTCTCAAGCCCCCCTGCTGATGAACTGACAAGCACGACTGCAGCCAGATTCAGGTGGGTTCATGTTGTAGATGTTTTTATGAGTAAAAATTAATTAATTTATAATAATTAATTGTGTTGTCATCCTCACTAAACTTTGTCATGTTCTCTCTCTCTCTCTCTGTCTCCATCTCGGTGTGTCTCGGACGAACCCCCCATGTAGTGATGAGCACGTCTGCCGCTAAATTCAGGTGAGATCTTGTTTTAGATGTGTTTTATATTAGTAAAAATTAATTGATTTATAAAAATGTACTGTGTTGTCGTGCTGACTAAACTTTGTCATGTTCTCTCTCTGTCTCCATCTCGGTGTGTCTCAAGCCCCCCTGCTGATGAACTGACAAGCACGACTGCAGCCAGATTCAGGTGGGTTCATGTTGTAGATGTTTTTATGAGTAAAAATTAATTAATTTATAATAATTAATTGTGTTGTCATCCTCACTAAACTTTGTCATGTTCTCTCTCTGTCTCCATCTCGGTGTGTCTCGGACGAACCCCCCATGTAGTGATGAGCACGACTGCCGCTAAATTCAGGTGAGTTCATGTTTTAGATGTGTTTTTATGAGTAACAAATAAATTTTTTATAATAATTAATCGTGTTGTTGTTGAGACTAAACTTTGTCATGTTCTCTCTCTGTCTCCATCTCGGCGTGTCTCAAGCCCCCCTGCTGATGAACAGACAAGCACGACTGCAGCCAGATTCAGGTGGGTTCATGTTTTAGGTGTTTTTATGAGTAAAAATTAATTAATTTATAATAATTAATTGTGTTGTCATCCTCACTAAACTTTGTCATGTTCTCTCTCTCTCTCTCTGTCTCTATCTCGGTGTGTCTCGGACGAACCCCCCATGTAGTGATGAGCACGTCTGCCGCTAAATTCAGGTGAGTTCATGTTTTAGATGTGTTTTTATGAGTAACAAATCATTTTTTTTATAATAATTGTGTTGTCGTTGAGACTAAACTTTGTCATGTTCTCTCTCTGTCTCCATCTCGGCGTGTCTCAAGCCCCCCTGCTGATGAACTGACAAGCACGACTGCAGCCAGATTCAGGTGAGTTCATGTTTTAGGTGTTTTTATTAGTAAAAATTTATTCATTTATAATAATTAATTGTGTTGTCGTCGTGACTAAACTTTGTCATGTTCTCTCTCTGTCTCCATCTCGGCGTGTCTCAAGCCCCCCTGCTGATGAACAGACAAGCACGACTGCAGCCAGCTTCAGGTGGGTTCATGTTTTAGGTGTTTTTATGAGTAAAAAATAATTAATTTATAATAATTAATTGTGTTGTCATCCTCACTAAACTTTGTCATGTTCTCTCTCTCTCTGTCTCCATCTCGGTGTGTCTCGGACGAACCCCCCATGTAGTGATGAGCACGTCTGCCGCTAAATTCAGGTGAGTTCATGTTTTAGATGTGTTTTATATTAGTAAAAATTAATTGATTTATAAAAATGTACTGTGTTGTCATGCTGACTAAACTTTGTCATGTTCTCTCTCTGTCTCCATCTCGGTGTGTCTCAAGTCCCCCTGCTGATGAACTGACAAGCACGACTGCAGCCAGATTCAGGTGGGTTCATGTTCTGTATGTGTCGATTTAGAAAAATAATTCTATCGTGTTATAGCGCTAACCAAAGTTTGTCATTTTTTGTCTGTCTCTCCTTCTCTGTGGCAGGCTTGTTATTCGGTCTCCACTCCTTCATCTGTGTTAAAGGTAAGGAATCAGTTTAAAGTTTGGTTAGATTTCTTGTGCCAGATGCAAAATCCCCCTCCCTCACTGAACCCTGCACTCCCCTTCCTCACAAACGTACTAACCCTCACTGTACCCCCAGCATCTGGTGCACTAAGCAATAATGAAATGTGTTTGCCAGTGATGTTGTAGCTGACTAATAAGAATTTGTTTTTTTCTCTCTGTCTGTCTGTCTGTCTGTCTGTCTGTCTGTCTGTCTGTAACATGTGTAAATCACACGGACAGTAGGAACCAAAAGACTCCGGAGATCAAAGATGTAAGTAGCATGAAGTCTCTGTAGGCTGTGTACATAATTGCAGGTATTTAAGAAACTGCAACTAATTATTGTCAATTTTTGTTTTCAAATATCTATCCCAGGCAGATCGTCGGTCCCGACGGCTCGGCGTGCGAAGGTAAGGAATCCAGCTTTAGCCTAAGTCTGTCGTGCCAGACGCTAAACCCTACCCTCACTACCCTGCACTTCCCTTCCCTCACAGAACTACTAACCCTCACTATACCCCCTAGTGTCTGGCACGCATGACCCAAAAAGACAGAAAAAGTTGGGACGTATGAAAAATGCAAAAGAAAAAAAATGGAAAAATGTGTTCCTTACATTTATTGTGACTTATTTGATTGCAAGTTGTTTCATGTTTTGTCTGCCCGGCTTCATTTCATGTGTTAATATACCTCCGTTCATGCATTTCAGGCTTTCAAAAAATTCTAAAAAGAGTCGGGACGGGGGCAGTGTAGGTGTAGTAATGAGGTGAAAACAAATAAATAGTGACGTGATGTGATGTGACGTCAACAGGCGATCGTAAGCGAGGTCCGGTCCAAAAGCAGCATCCAGGAAAGGCCGAGCGTCCGGACACGATCGAAACGTTTAAAAACGACGAACCTCAAAGAAAGATTAGAAGGGATTAGCATGTTCTCCCTCTACAGTGCATGACGTCATTAAACGATTCAAGGAATCGGGAGGAAATTCAGTGCGTAAAGACCAAAGGCGCGAGCCGAAGCCGAACGCCCGTGATCTTCCATCCCTCGGACGGCGCCGCGTCGAGAACCTCCGCTCGACACTAGCCGATACGACCACGTGGGTGAGGGATCACTTAGGTAAACCTTTCTCGAGCTCTACGATACAGAGTTACTGCACAAATGATCCTGAAAACTTTAGTGTGCAAAAAAGAAGCCCGATGTCGAGAAGCGGCGTCGACTTCTCTGGGCTCGGAGACATCTAGGATGGACCATCACACAGTGCGAACGTGTATCGTGGTCAGATCAGTCAGCATTCCAGGTCTGTATAACGGATGCCGTGTGCTCCGGACCAAAGACGAAAAGGACCGTCCAGACCGTCATCGGCAAGAAGTCCTAAAGCCAGAGTCTGTCATGGTATGGGGGCGTGTCAGTACCAGGATCGGTCATGGTATGGGGGCGTGTCAGTACCAGGGTGTGTCATGGTATGGGGGTGTGTCAGTGCCCTTGGTAAAGGTCATGTACACTTCTGTGATGCAGCATTAAAGCAGAAAAGTAAACGGAGATCTCGGAGCAACACGTGCCGCCTTCAAGACGTCGTCTTCTCCAGGGACGTCCGACATTTTTCAACGAGACGATGCGAAACCACCCGCCGCACACATCACAAGGGCACGGCTGCGAAGGAAGAGGGTACGGGTACCGGACCGGCCCGCCCGCAGTCCCGAGCTGTCCCCAATAGAGAAATCTGTAAGGCGAAACGCGACAGCGGCGACCCCGTACCGTCGCACGTCTCAAGACGTGCGTCTGCCGGAAGAACGGGACGAAACAAAAGCCGAAACGCTAAATCACTCGGTGTCCTCGGTGCCGAAACCTCTTTTAAGCGGCGAAAAGGAACGACGACATCACAAAGTGGTAAACGCTTCACTGTCCCAACGTTTAGTGGAACGTGTCGCCGGCCTGAAATGCAGGAACGGATGTTTATTAATGAATGCAGACAGTATGAACTTGAGATATTTCATGTATAGTCTGGTCAACTTTATTTCAATAAAATAAAAGTAGATGTAAAGAAGTCTGTTTATTATTGTTATTTGCATTTTAATGCCGTCTCAAATTATTTCTGAATGGGGGTCGTATGTATCTATTAGTAGGTGCAAGTGGAGTCGTAGCTGACCGTCATCGTTTCTCTCTCCCTCGTGTGCGTCTCATGTGCCTCCGACTCGAGCGTCCGACCCGGCGTCTCGGCAGCACTCTGTGTGAGGTAAGCGATCCAGGGTTCATTCGATCGTCATGCTAGATTCGATACACCGACAAGGCATAACGCTATGACCACTGACAGGTGAAGTAAAAAACACTGATAATCTCTTCATCACGCCACCTGTTAGTTAGTGTGTGTGTGTGTGTGTGTGTGTGTGTGTGTGTGTGTGTGTGTGTGTGTGTGTGTGTGTGTGTGTGTGTGTGCGAGTACACCCCTCACATTTCAGCAAATATTTCATTATATATTCTCACGGGACGACACTATAGAAATGAGACTCGGATATAACTTAGAGTAGTCGGTGTACAGCTCGTATAGCGGTGTAGATTTACCGTCTTCTGAAAATAACTCGACACACAGCCGTTAATGTCTAAATAGCTGGCGACACGAGTGAAAGTGTCAATATTTTGTGTGAGCAGCATTATTATGTAGCACTGCCTCGACCCTCTCGGGCGTGACGTTCATCGGAGCCGCACGGGTCGCTACCGGAATCCTCTTCCAGTCCTCCACGATGACATGACGGAGCCGGTGGACGTCAGACACCTCGCGCTCCTCCACCTTCCGCTCGAGGACGCCCCACAGGTGCTCGATCGGGTTCAGTCCATCCCCTTTCCCTTCAGCTTCCTCGGCGAGGCAGTCGTCATGTCGGAGGTGCGTTCGGTGTCGTCACGGTGTGGGAAAACCGCCGTGCGGCCCAGTTTCCGAAGGGAGGGGATCGTGCTCTGTTTCAGAATGTCACAGTACATGTCGGAATTGATGTTTCCCTCGACGAACCGCAGCTCCCCGGTACCGGCAGCACTCACGCAGCCCGAGACCATGATGCCACCACCACCACCACCACCACGCTCGACTGTAGGCAAGAGACGGTCGTGTAGGTACCCCTCACCAGGGCGCCGCCACACATGCCGGACACCGACTGAGGCAAACGAGTTCATGTCGGTCTGGTCAGACCGCAGGGCATTCCAGTAATCCATGTTGTCGGACCGCTCGCCTTCAGCGAACTGTTTGCAGACCGAGTCGATGCGGTGTGCGGCGTACGGTCCGAGCACCGACGGGCCGACCTCCCACTCGTTCGACCTCCGCGGCGATGCCGGCGGCAGTCACGTGTCTAATTTTTTAAAGCGACCTCTGGATAGGACGCCGAACACGTGGACTCGACTACTCCGGTGGACCCTGGCGAAGCCGAGTGGAGTGGAAGTGGAACGTGTCCCGGAGAACCGCCGTACGACCTCGGCCACCGTGCCGTAGGTCGGTTTCGGGGCGTCGGCGATGTTCTTGTGGCCTAGGGCATGTTTGTGGAGAGCGACAATCGTATCGGTCACATCCTCAGAGAGTCGTTTGCCACGAGGTGCCACGTCGAATATCCAGTGACCAGTATGAGAGAATCGTACCCAAAACGCCAAACGTAACGGCGCCGCTCCCCATTCACACCTGGGAGCTCGACACATGACACCAGGGAGGGACGAGGACACATTCGGGCACGGTTTGGACACGTTTGTACTCGGTCGTGTCGCCAGCCATTTAGACGTCGACGGCTGTGTGTGGAGTTATTTTCAGAAGACGGTAAATCTACACCGCTATACAAGCTGTAGACCGACTACTCGAAGTTATATCCGAGTGTCATCTGTATAGTGTCGTCCCATGAGAAGATATTATGAAAATATTAGCCAAAAAAGTGAGATACTGTATATTAGTGATGGTCAGTCAGTGGTTTAATATCTGTGTCATTATTTACAGTGCCTTGCAAAAGTATTCAGCCCCCTTGAACTTGTCAACCTTTTGCCACATTTCAGGCTTCAAACATAACGATATGAAATTGTAATTTTTTGTGAAGAATCAACAACAAGTGGGACACAATCGTGAAGTAGAACGAAATTTATTGGATATTTTAAACTTTTTTTAGAAATAAAAAACTAAAAAGTGGGGCGTGCAATATTATTCAGCCCCTTTACTTTCAGTGCAGCAAACTCACTCCAGAAGTTCAGTGAGGATCTCCGAATGATCCAATGTTGACCTAAATGACTGATGGTGATAAATAGAATCCACCTGTGTGTAATCAAGTCTCCGTATAAATGCACCTGCTCTGTGACAGTCTCAGAGTTCTGTTTAAAGCGCAGAGAGCATCACGAAGACGAAGGAACACACCAGGCAGGTCCGAGATACCGTTGTGGAGAAGTTTAAAGCCGGATTTGGATACAAAAAGATTTCCCAAGCTTTAAACATCTCAAGGAGCACTGTGCAAGCGATCATATTGAAATGGAAGGAGTATCAGACCACTGCAAATCTACCAAGACCCGGCCGTCCCTCTAAACTTTCAGCTCAAACAAGGAGAAGACCGATCAGAGATGCAGCCAAGAGGCCCATGATCACTCTGAATGAACTGCAGAGATCTACAGCTGAGGTGGGAGACTCTGTCCATAGGACACAATCAGTCGTACACTGCACAAATCTGGCCTTTATGGAAGAGTGGCAAGAAGAAAGCCATTTCTCAAAGATATCTATAAAAAGTCACCTGGGAGACACACCAAACATGTGGAAGAAGGTGCTCCGGTCAGACGAAACCAAAATCGAACTTTTTGGCCACGACGCAAAACGTTATGTTTGGCGTAAAAGCAACACAGCTCATCACCCTGAACACACCATCCCACTGTCAAACATGGTGGTGGCAGCATCATGGTTTGGGCCTGCTTTTCTTCAGCAGGGACAGGGAAGATGGTTAAAATTGATGGGAAGATGGATGGAGCCAAATACAGGACCATTCTGGAAGAAAACCTGTTGCAGTCTGCAAAAGACCTGAGACTGGGACGGAGATTTATCTTCCAACAAGACAATGATCCAAACCATAAAGCAAAATCTACAATGGAATGGTTCACAAATAAACGTATCCAGGTGTTAGAATGGCCAAGTCAAAGTCCAGACCTGAATCCCATCGAGAATCTGTGGAAAGAGCTGAAAACTGCCGTTCACAAACGCTCTCCATCCAACCTCACTGAGCTCGAGCTGTTTTGCAAGGAAGAATGGGCAAAAATTTCTGTCTCTCGATGTGCAAAACTGATAGAGACATACCCCAAGCGACTTGCAGCTGTAATCGCAGCAAAAGGTGGCGCTACAAAGTATTAACGCAAGGGGGCCGAATAATATTGCACGCCCCACTTTTCAGTTTTTTATTTCTAAAAAAAGGTTAAAATATCCAATAAATTTTGTTCCACTTCACGATTGTGTCCCACTTGTTGTTGATTCTTCACAAAAAATTACAATTTCATATCGTTATGTTTGAAGCCTGAAATGTGGCAAAAGGTTGAAAAGTTCAAGGGGGCTGAATACTTTTGCAAGGCACTGTATTTTGCAGATTAAAGCATGTGTACGTGTCATCTTCAGCTGCTGGCTGCCAGAGAAGTTAAGTCCAAGTTTTATCTGTGTCGACTAGTCGTTAGAAACCGTGGCTCCTTAAAAAAAAAAAAAGGCGTGTCCAAGCGAAGCCGAACGGAGCGAGAGTGACGGCAGCCGTGTAACTCTGGTGTTCGGGGACGGAGTCCGTGACGGTCGCTCACGTGCAGCAGTCCCCCGGCCGCCCCGTCCGATCGGCAGGACGACTCTCGTCGGTCGGCAGCGACGTCATCGACCCGTCCTTATCCCGAATGTAAAACGAGGAAAGCAATATCGTGAATAGTGATGGATGTAATTGTAGTCTGACCTTTGATCCGACGGAGATCACGATTATCTGACACCTCGGAGCGATCGTGATCCGTGAGCAGCGTTTGTGCAAAGCGGTCGGATTAGTAGCGGCCCGACGGCAACCTTCTTAAATCCCGTCCACACCGTCTGCACTCGCTCCTCCCCTTCCGTCGGCTTTAGCGACTCTCGCCTTCGCTCGGTTCCGGCGAGAGAGGAGCCGACGGTCGTCTGAAAAGACCCCCGGCACTCGGCGTCCTCCGTCATCGAACGCAGAAGAACGGTCGAATAGACTTCAGGAAAGGGCCTCACATGAACCGAGTGCCAAAAGTACAAGTGATAGTGTGTCGTTATCGATGAAATGTAAAAACAGCTCCCCGTAGCTACGCGGAGCATCGGATGGACAGGGTCGGACCCCCCCGGTCGTGGCGTTCGAGGCTCAAACGGAGGCGGCTAAAGAGACGATGTCGTACGACTCATCTCGCCGTAGTGGTGAAGCTACAACACGGGCGTGTTCGATGAGCACCGATGACTCTCCTTACCTCCTTCCCTGGGATCCTCGATGGAAACGAGAGTCCCGATCAATCAATTTGTTGTCACTCGGTTACCGGGCACGCCTCAGTCTAAAAACGAATGCTCGTACGGTCAGAGGTACGTGGATCGATAAGCCCGTGGGTGTAGGTATAGAGGCCAAAGACTCGATCGGTCGGCATCGTGAATAGCCTCCGAGACCCGAAGCGCGGTCGCTCGTCGCCGAGGACGGTCGTCGAACGAGGGAACCGTAAGTCGGCGACGAAGACGAGCGTAGCCGCTCGCGTACGGCGTCGTCAGCGGTTCAGGAGAACGTGTCGATCGTTAACCGTCGGACTCTGGACGTCACCACGCTCGCTCGCTATAAAGGTAGCGTCGCGAAGTGTCGTAGAACGAGCCACAGTCGTAGACACGAGCGCGTACGATCGTCGATGTCGTTCGATGTATAAGAAAGGTTTATCTGTGGTGGATCAAGTGTCGTTTTTCTGTTCTCGTCTAGGTTCGTTCCGGCATGGACCGAGTGGGATTATCGGCGACGTGGAGCGTGAGCGGTTTCCTGCAGCGGAAATGTTTATATGTCGTGTGGTTTCTCGAAACTTAAATAAAGACCGAACCTCGACATGGCGTGTCGTGCTTCTTAATGTGTATTCTTCGGACTCGGTCAGATCAGGTGACATGTCAGTAAAGTGGGTAGGTGCGGTGTTGTCGCAGGCTAAGTGGGCGTAGGTGAGATGTGGGAGGGGAGGGATGTTAGCACATAGGTGTGAGGTGTCGGACCGGTAAACGTTTGTAGCAGATAATGTAAATGTCAGCAGGGACGGGGTTCGGTCGCGTACGTCGGACGGGATCGGGCCGAAGAGGGCGACGTGTAAATAGGTTCCGTGTGTTTCAGGTCAGGTGTAAGTCAGTCGGGTGACTGAAGTTTTGGGTCAGACTCGTATAGCAGAGGGAGGACGAGCGTCGGTATCAGGAGGTCGAACGTGTAGAGATAGAAGTCAGTAGTGAAACATGTGTCGGGTGGGTTAGTCAGTGAGTAGAAGGTTTGTTTGGAAGTCATGTGTAGGTGTCAGTGAGTGTAGGAGAAAGTAGTCAGGTGGCTTTTATACTCGTCACAGGTGGACGGCTGCTGTAAAGGTAAGTCAGGGTCACAAGGTAAGTTTAGGCTCCCCGACCCAAATCCCCTCCCACACCCCTATGTTACTAACCTTCTTCCCCCCCCTCTTTTGTTCTCTATCACCCTATCACTTTATCACTCTATCCCCTATTACTCTATCACTCTATTTCTCTATCACCCTCTCCCCTTATTTCTCTATCAATCTATTTCTCTATCCCCTATTTCCCTATCACTCTATCACTCTATTACTCTATCACTCTATCCCCTATTTCTCTATCACTCTATCCCCTATTACTCTATCACTCTATCCCCTATTTCTCTATCCCCTATTACTCTATCACTCTATCCCCTATTACTCTATCACTCTATCCCCTATTTCTCTATCACTCTATCCCCTATCACTCTATCCCCTATTTCTCTATCACTCTATCCCCTATTACTCTATCCCCTATTACTCTATTACTCTATCCCCTATTACTCTATCACTCTATCCCCTATTACTCTATCCCTCTATCCCCTATTACTCTATCCCCTATTACTCTATTACTCTATCCCTCTATCCCCTATTACTCTATCACTCTATCCCCTATTACTCTATCCCCTATTTCTCTATTACTCTATCACCCTTTTTTCCTATCACCTTCTTTCCTCTTTTTTTTTCCTATCACCTTCTTTCCTCTTTTTTTCCTATCACCTTCTTTCCTTTTTTTTTTCAATCACCTTCTTTCCTTTTTTTTTTCCTATCACCTTCTTTCCTTTTTTTTTTCTATCACCTTCTTTTCTCTTTTTTCCCGGGAAAAGCAGGTCTGGGACTTATATATATATTTTTTTTAAAGTTCCACACCTGTTTTTTTTGGTTTCTTGGTGGCTATATATATATATATATATATAAGGATTATTTATTAATAATAAATAAGTTCACCACCTATCATTGTGATTTTTGTACTATTCAAGTCTACTACAAACTACACTCGCTACTCGTCACAGACAACACTGAACAGGGAATTTTATTCTTTTCATTTATTCATGTGTCTAACAAATAAATCCATCAAACAGTCACAACGTCTGTTCGCAACTCGCTCAATCAATCGTCGCGGTCTATTACACGTTCTAATGTCGCTCTTCCTCCACCAGTTTGCTCAGCGCCGCCGCAGACCGGACTTGTCGAACATCTTCTCGAGGTTCCGCTCTCACTGCTGCATGACCTTCGGAGGGTCCCTTTCAGCCGCCAGCACCTACAACGACACACACAGATGACAGTAGTTCAACGCTGACACTCGACAACCGTACCAGTCTACGCTTCACTACCGTTTCTACTGTCTACGGCCTACCCTGTCAGAGTCCAGCTCCCATGGAAACAAGAAGGTACTTCCTTTCTATTCTACATGACTTGTTCAATAGTGAGTAGGGAGTACACTACAGCTACTCTACAGCTACATGGAAGTACCGTCTTGTTTCCATGTGAGCTGGACTCTGACAGATCAGGTCGAGTTAGTTACGATCTTCTGAACTACAGTAAAACATGCAGGAATTCTCCAAGTTTTACTCTCGTTCAGAATATTCTAACTCACTCAACCTGACCGCACCAAACCAGCTCACATACAAACACTATTCTTACATAGAGTCTAATATAGCAGAACTTCTGTACTACATTCGACTACATACCATCTTTTACTTGACTACGCAATATTGCAAGTCTACCATGCAACAACTCTGGTACCCAAGTTCTGCTACATAACACCCTACTTAAGAATATTCAAACTCACACACTCACCTGGACCGCTGCTGAAACTGGAAGACTGCTTCGTTGGATCAGCCAGTCTTCGTAGAGCCGATTGAATGGCCTCCAGGTACGCCTAAAACAAAACAAGTACAACAACACAACGGTCTCCTCGCATGTCTGTTTGTACGCACACACGGAGGGTTTGAAATTGTTTTTATTAACACAGCAATCGTGGTGTCCAGCTCCGGTTCTTCTGTCTGCTCACACAATACACCTTCGGTCTGTGGTGGGGTAAGACGAATGACGCGCAACCTGTAGAGTTGAAGCGACACACTCGCATCACGACAAGGGAACGTTTCCATCACTGGAGGCCGTTGTGTTCTCTTCTCCGTGTGAGCTAGCAAGATATGATTCTTCTAACAGACTGTCACAGCTGTGCAAGTCCACACCTCCATGGCCAACATAAGAAACAAGCCTCGTGGGACAATAACCACTAGTTGTGCCAGAGAGAGCAGCAACTAGCACATTAGGAATTGGGATGGTCCCACTCAAGCTAACAGACAATGTTCACATATCACATTTCTACTTGCAGCAACACATCACAAAGATATTAGACACAAGAAGCAGGGATTTCTGACGACATCACACTGGCCACATTAACCACATCTGGATGGTTGCATTGAGGTAGGACGTATCATCACATTACGACAATACACTCACAATACACATAACTCAAACCCATCACTGACAACTACAGTACTTATAACTCACTACTACACACATGACCACACCTCTCTCTCTCTCTCTCTCTCTCTCACACTCACACACACACACACACACACACACCCCTCATTCTGACACTGGCTTACATTCACCTTGTGCCTCTCAAACCAATTCGGGTTGTCTTTAAAAATGTGTAAGTACCGTTCCTGTCATCAAAAGTGTAAAACATCACATTACAATCCTAACAAACAAACAAACTCACTAACTAACTAACTACAAAACAAACAGGAGAGCCCATCTGTGATGGAGAACCTGATCCGAATCACAATCAGGATGCAATTATGATGATTTCTTTCTCCACATCCAAAGGCTGGTGCTAAATAATGGAATACAATTACATACCATACAACGATTCCTTTCTATTACACATTCCAACATCGATTACTACTATTCCAATACAATACACTGACTTTACACTACACTTAAGTACTTCTCCATTAAATCACCGACATAAGAACTCCAACATGCCCAAACTAACAGCCTCTCTTCACCCCTTCGATACTCGTGTCATGTCTTTTTACGATACACGTCGTGTTAAAACAACCGCGCTAAATCCAGGACCGACTGATACAGACACTACGATCCGTGTACACACGAAGTATTGTACGAAACCGACGACAGGTATCTAATCGTTTCCTACATTTTCCACTAACGACAATGCCAAGTTCACACGACACGACTTTCAGAATCGTCGGGTCGCTGTACAGTTCACACTACACGACTGAATCTTTTGCACTCGAGAGTCTTTCAGTCGGTGTGTATTTCACACCACACGACAGATCGGCGATAGGGGGTTACACACTACACCGTCTATCACCGACTGGAATCGCAGGCGAGCTTGTCTGATCTCCCAAACTACGTCTTGTCACGAAAACAAACGCGACAAGTGACGAGGGGTTCAATGACACCACGTTCAAAAGTGCACGTCGACAAGTAGCGAGCGATCAAAGTTTCAAAAAATCACAGAGAAAAAATAAATGAATCCCAGTGGATTTGGCAACACCGACAGTATGGATTGTTCGATAGTAAGTTGGAGCTTCATTAATATCTTTGCAATGCAACGTTGGTGTTTCGTAGAGAACGATCAAGTCAGAAATACTGTAAACCGTGTGAGAGTCGGTGTATTCGGATAAAAACTAGATTATCCCCCTGTCTGTCCCACCTGTTTCCTCTCGCCTGCGTTTCCCCTCGCACCGTATCTCGCGTTCTCATTGGCCGTTCGACATGTCACTCACTGCCAGACGTGCAACTGAGATCAGATATCTGACGTGCTAGATATCTCTATCCGGTCGGCGAGCGGTCGGGTCGACTTGTCGAACAGTTCACACGTAGCGATCGAGAGCCGAGTTTCGATCGCCGAGCGAACGCCGAGTTGCTCCCGAGCCTGGAGATCTAGCGCCGACCGGTCGCCGAGTGAGATCTGCCCGGAGATCGTGTAGTGTGAGCTTGGCATTAGTCGTTGGTCTATGACAAACAAATGCATCACATTATTACACCGGTATACAAGTTATCATTCATTACATTCACACAATCATGATCAGACATAGATACGAAATAGCCCATTCCCAAAATGGTGCACTCCGAGGACTTCCCATCCCATCGACCGTCGGTGCTCGGGTCCTCTGACTCCCAGCACAGCTGCCTGCGTGCCCTGTGCAAACCTGTAAGTACACGTACTTGAACCGGCCTTTTTGTTTGACCAAAGTGCTACCTGTCAGTCATCGATTGGATTTGACAAGACCACGAATACACATTTCAAACAGGTGCCTGACACTGCTTTTCACTGGAAGAGCACAGCTGGACCTCACCAAATATATAGTCATGTCCATTGGGACACTTTATTCTATTTCATGAAATACCAGCCTACACATCTATATAATGTGTTCACACATCGCTAATCCTTACAAGAGCTCGTCAATGACACGTACGGTCAGAACGACACAAACGATTACCGACTTCGATGATACCACTTTGTCCTTCTGTTGCGGAACTGCCGGGAGAACCTACTTGTATCTATCCTACTCTAATCGATCACGCGGGCTTTGGGAGCGCTGCGTCTTCCGGCTGCCAGGATTGCTTATCGGCGAGGTCGTTTCACAGTGAGGACACATCTGCATCCAGCAACGTCTGCCTACTGACTCAGAACGAAGCCTGTGATTCTCCACCAAGTTACACTACACATACTTAATCATATGACTGTGATGGAGTTGATGTGGATTTCATACATTAGTACTTCAATAACATTTTCTTCATAGCTGTGAATGAAATCCTAAAGTGTCTACAAGAACATCTAAGGAGGTTCTTTATAAGTTTACAGTTCATCAGGACATCAAACATCTACAGTATCTCACAAAAGCGAGTACACCCCTCACGTTTCTGCTAATATTTCATTATGTCTTCTCATGGGACGACACTATACAGATGACACTCGGATATAACTTCGAGCAGTCGGTCCACAGCTCGTAGAAGCACATATCGGCTTCCTCCTCTCCCGATCAGCTTGGGCGTTCGGATCGATACTGTTTTGGTTGAAATAAATAATTTGCTCGTAGACCCAGAACAGTGTCGACGGAGTCATTTCTTCATTCCTCGTCTATACCTCAGGAAGACACGATTCATCTGCATGCCCGATGAAAACCTGTAAGTACAACAACTCACACCAAACTTTCTTTACACTTGGTCACTGGTGGTCTTATGAAGTGTGATACTTATCCACACCTTTATCCGGCCGCCCTGACCGACGTTGGACGATCACACTCATCGGTTTGGTCGACGATACCGACCGACAGCTGCGGTGTACAAACGGCGAACGACAGTGTAGGCGCCGTGTCTATTTGGCTTTGGAATGTGAACCGCACCTTCTGTACAGGTTTTCCACAAAGATGTATTTAGCGCTGTACAGCGATCTCTCCATCATCCTCAATGGAGCTTCCTGCGCACACACACAAAGATATCGTTGACGTTAGATCGTGTTACACTAACTACTTTACAATTAGAGTTTACCACATTTGACAAACAGTCACAGCACAACACACAGATCAAATGTCTGTCTCGAGTTGAATATAATAAAAACGACACGCTCCATTCTCAGACAGAGCCACTTTTCCAAACCGGCATGATCTTTAAAAATCACTTCCATTTGTTTTTACTACTTCTCCTACTTTCTTCCTATCCTGTTTACATTATTTAATGCTACATTTTGTAGACTCCCGGTCAGACTCGAACTCTTGTTCGTCGTGTTCACCAGCAAAGGTTTCAAGCGCAAGTCACGTTCTTCTCTAGGACGGTCGTGAACCGTTTAACACGGACTTCAATTTGTTGCCGTTTGCCTTTGACACATGGGGGGGGGGGAGATCCTGACTGGGGCTATAAAACCTTGTTTTTTGTAAGTGACGTCAGAGCCACGGCGGTCAGTTCACACCGCCGCAGTCCCCAGTTGACGATTTGACTGTGTTCGTCGACAGGCTTGATCATAAATGAGAAGAAAAGCCTCTCGGAGTCCTGAAAACTATCGAAACTGCTAAGCATCGCTCCTGAAAGAACCTCCGTCACTAAACACACGATGGCCAATATACGCCTGGCCACAAAAAAAGGTCACCACCCGGATTTAACTCAACAAATAGGCAAGAGCCTCCCATTGGATAATGACTGCATGGGTGATTATATTTCAACTGGCAACAAGTTATTTAACCCTAACCGATGAGGGTGAGTAGCTTCTCATTTGTTAAACGACCATGTGGAAAGACACGTCCTGTGGTCGTGGAAAAGATGTTCATCTGTTTCGGAAGGGTCAAATTATTGGCGTCCAGATTTACCCTGTTCCAGAGTGATGGGCGCATCAGGGTAAGAAGAGAGGCGGCTGAAGCGACGCACCCATCGTGCCTAGTGCCTACCGTACAAGCCCGTGGGGGCGGTGCTACGATCTGGGGTCGCTGCAGTCGGTCAGGTCTAGGTTCGGCAACGTTACGTGCCCAAAGAACGAGGTCAGCTGACCACCTGAATATACTGAACCACCAGGTTATTCCATCAATGGATTTTTTGCTTCCCCGATGGCACGGGCCTATTCCAAGATGACGATGCCACGATTCGTCGGGCTCAGATTGTGAGAGAGTGCTTCAGGGAGCAGGACACATCGTTTTCGCACATGGATTGGCCACCACAGAGTCCAGACCTGAACCCCGTTGAGAATGTTTGGGATGCGCTGGAGAACACTTTGTGCGGTGGTCCAGATCTCCCATCATCAATACAAGATCTTGGGGAAAAATTAATGCGACTCTGGAAAGAAAGAAATGTTGTGACGTCGCAGAAGCTCGTGGAAACGATGCCACAGCGAGTGCGTGCCGTAATCGAAGCTAAAGACGGTCCGACCAAATATTAGTGTGTGTGACCTTTTTTTCTGGCCAGGCGGTGTAATCACTGATCAAACTGTCTGATTGATAGAGCATCTAATCTACATGACCTGAGTTAATGTAACTTCTAACACGTGAAGCAACAATTCTATCACTCTCATTATCGCACTCCAGTAAAAGTATTCCAACAAAACCCTTACTGTGTGTTGGAGGTGTCGATCCAGCATCGTCAGCTGGACGTAGGTCTGTAGAGCGAGTCCCCATCTCGCCGGATCCCGATACATCAAACCCTTTTCAAAAGAACAATTCAGATTATTCAGACGCTACGAATGAAGCTCTCGTTCTAATCACACGTAGCTACAATCTTCTCTGAGTATAAACCAACTCTTATGCGGCGCAGCGGTGCTTTTATCGTTTCTCTGTTGTATCGCTATGTGGTGGGGGGGGGGGGGGGGATTGTAGTATGACAACATATCAAACTTGCCAATTGGTTTTGTAGAGTGGAGAAAGGATCTGGAGTGGCTTCGTGTTTGTTAGGGTGTGGCCCCTCCTCACTCTCGACATTTTCTTTGCCGAGGATGCCACTAGTTTGGTAAATTATGGGCAACTAGGAACTAAGCTCACTTCAAACACTAATTAATTCCACACATTAAACAAATGTGAAAGGCTGATCTTTAGATTTGCAGGCTCCCTTTGTGTCAGGGTCGCCAACTTTCAGAACTGGAAATGAGGAACACCCTGGGCTGGCGGGTTGGCGGAAGACATAGGGTGGGGGTGTTTCGGCAGGTGTTCACCTGAGATGGGGGAGGGGGCGTTAGGGTTGCACCTATAAAAAATATAACACCGTCATAGGAACATTATCAAAACGTTCTGCCCGTTGAGCTACTCAAACAGCGGGGTAATGAACAGGTTGTTACGCTGATATCCCTGCGCACACACGGCGTTACTGAGACTAAAAGTAAATACTACTTCAAATAATAACCAAACACTTTTTAAGCCCCATTATAGCAGCAGTTTCATTCTGTTTCATACATATCGCCATGTCTCAGTCTAATCTGCAGCATTCTCTCCCACTTATATCCCACTTGTGCGCGTGCGTCCATCGACTCACCGGCGGGTCGTGTCCTCGCACGTTCCTCCGGTTTGAAACGGGTTCTGTCAAAACCTGCACGAAAACGAGCAAGCACACGATCGGTACAAGTCACTTTTTATACCCGACGTGTACCTCTTATCCCGGTCCCGACCTCCACTTTCACTTTTTGACAGCCGTGACACCCGTCGGCGACTTTTTTCCAGCACCACGGGGGAGCGGATACACCTGCTGTCCTGAACTCGCTACAGACTTTATTACAGACTGGACTGAATAATGAAATCGACTCTGATCGCTTGTTTTTTTTATTTCTTCTTGCTCATGATCACTTTGTTGAAATTACATTTGTGTATGTATGCTTTGCTTCAATTCATCCTATTTATTTCAATTCTTCTCCAGGCCACCCGAGAAGGACGGGGTCCCTGCTCAGCCTCTTAAAGTTTCTTTCTGTCATTTTACAACTGGTTTTCTTTGCCACCGTCACCCTCGGTGGCTCAACACGACTTAGAGATGATCGAGTGCCTGTAATTTGCTTCTGCTGACGTTCTGAAAGGGCTGTTCTGTCTCGATGGCACTTGCCAAAAAAGGTTATAAAAGGGGACCTTATCATGTTTATTTGTCTTATTGTTATTTCTCAATCAACTTTATTATACACGTACAATCAAGAACAACAACAACAAATTCTAACTAGGAATACTGACACCGAGTCATTTCAACAGATTTATTTTACATTATTTATTGTTAATGGGCGATCGGGAAGATAAAAAAATCCAACAGCCGCTTGTGTAAAAGCGAGAGTAAAGCACCTCCCTCACGATTACATATGATCTAACACTTGGTGGCTGAGTCGCTGTCGTTCCCAATCGCTTTCACTTTGTTATAATAGCACTGACAGTCCACTGTGGAATATTTAGTAGCGAGGACATTTCACGACTGGACTTGTTGCACAGGTGGCATCCTATCACGGTACCACGCTGGAATTCACTGAGCTCCTGAGAGCGACCCGTTCTTTCGCAGATGTTTGTAGACGCGGTCTGCATGCCCAGGTGCTCGGTCTGATACACCTGTGGCCATGGAAGGGATTGGAACGCCTGAATTCGATGATTTGAACGGGTGAGTGAATACTTTTGGCAATATAGTGTATGTATACACATTTACGTAGAAGTACTGTATAGTCCTTCCCTGCACCACAGGACATTTATCAAACCAGGGTCGTCAGGAGAGCCCACAACATCATTAGGGACAGCACACACCCCCAAAACTACCTCTTCACTCTTCTGCCGTCAGGCAAACGCTACAGAAGTGTAAACGCCAGAACGACAAGAGTGACAAACAGCTTCTCCCCACAGACAGTCGGGACTTGTTAACAAATATGGGATTCACATCCCCATCTCACCTCATGAACCTTGAACCTCCTCCATACACTGCACAAGTGCACCTTATAACGACCGCTGCTACTTGCCTTTTTGCTGCCTTAAATTATTTTTGATTTTTACTAATACATTCGAATTGTTTTTGAAGGTAACTGCAATAAATCTAAGAAGTTTACTTAATACAATGAGAGTAATTACATTTTACTTCAGACAAAACCAGTATTTACATAACAGTAAAAGTTTTTTTTCAATTTAAGTACTGATTAGTTGGATGTTCTGAATATTTTAAGTAATTACAATTGACTATTTAACTCGTGTTAAAATAGAACACTTGTACAACCATCTACCCTCGCATTGTTAGGCTTGTTCTCTCCTTTTCAGCTAAATGCAAATACTGTGTTCCATAATAAAACAGAGTAAAACATATTTTTGTACATCTTTTGTTTAATCCTGTTTTACATACACTGATCAGCCATAACATTAAAACCACCTCCTTGTTTCTACACTCACTGTCCATTTTTTCAGCTCCACTTACCATATAGAAGCACTTTGTAGTTCTACAACTGTGTGTTGTGCTGGTATGAGTGGATCAGACACAGCAGCGCTGCTGGACTTTTTAAATACCGTGTCCACTCACCGTCCACTCTATTAGACGCTCCTACCTAGTCGGTCCACCTTGTAGATGTAAAGTCAGAGACGATCGCTCATCTATTGCTGCTGTTTGAGTCGCTCATCTTCTAGACCTTCATCGGTGGGCACAGGACGCTGCCCACGGGGCGCTGTCGGCTGGATATTTTTGGGGGTCCTGGGAGAGTTCTTACCGTTAAAGAACAGCATGAAAGGGGGCTAACAAAGCATGTAAAGAAACAGATGGACTACAGTCAGTAATTGTAGAACTACAAAGTGCTTCTATATGGTAAGTGGAGCTGATAAAATGGACAGTGAGTGTAGAAACAAGGAGGTGGTTTTAATGTTATGGCTGATCGATGTATGAACAGTATCTCACAAGAGTGAGTACACCCCTCACATTTCTGCTAATATTTCATTATATCTTTTCATGGGACGACACTATGGAAACGAGACTCGGCTATAACTTCGAGTAGTCGGTCTACAGCTCGTAGAGCGGTGTAGATTTACCGTCTTCTGAAAATAACTCCACACACAGCCGTCGATGTCTAAATAGCTGGCGACACGAGTGAGTACACCCCACAGTGAACGTGTCCAAACCGTGCCCAAATGTGTCCTCGTCCCTCCCTGGTGTCATGTGTCGAGCTCCCAGGTGTGAATGGGGAGCAGGGCTGTTCAATTTGGTGTTTTGGGTACGATTCTCTCATACTGGCCACTGGATATTCGACGTGGCACCTCATGGCAAACGACTCTCTGAGGATGTGAGAAATACAATTGTCGCTCTCCACAAAGATGGCCTGGGCTATAAGAACATCGCCGACGCCCCGAAACCGAGCTACGGCACGGTGGCCGAGGTCATACGGCGGTTCTCCGGGACACGTTCCACTCGGAACAGGCTTCGCCAGGGTCCACCGAAGAAGTCGAGTCCACGTTTTCGGCGTCCTATCCAGAGGTCGCTTTAAATAAGTAGACACGACTGCTGCCGGCATCGCCGCGGAGGTCGAACGAGTGGGAGGTCGGCCCGTCTGTGCTCGGACCGTACGCCGCACACCGCATCGACTCGGTCTGCATGGTCGTCATCCCAGAAGGAAGCTGACGCACAAGAAAGCCCGCAAACAGTTTGCTGAAGACAAGCAGTCCAAGAACATGGATTACTGGAATGCCCTGCGGTCTGACGAGACCAACATGAACTCGTTTGGCTCAGTCGGTGTCCGGCATGTGTGGCGGCGCCCTGGTGAGGAGTACCTACACGACCGTCTCTTGCCTACAGTCGAGCGTGGTGGTGGTGGCATCATGGTCTCGGGCTGCGTGAGTGCTGCCGGTACCGGGGAGCTGCGGTTCGTTGAGGGAAACATGAATTCCGACATGTACTGTGACATTCTGAAACAGAGCACGATCCCCTCCCTTCGGAAACTGGGCCGCACGGCGGTTTTCCGACACGATAAAGACCACAAATACAACCTCCAAGATGACGACTGCCTCGCCGAGGAAGCTGAAGGGAAAGGGGATGGACTGAACCCGATCGAGCACCTGTGGGGCATCCTCGAGCGGAAGGTGGAGGAGCTCGAGGTGTCTAACATCCACCGGCTCCGTGATGTCATCACGGTGGAGTGGAAGAGGATCCCAGTAGCGACCTGTGCGGCTCTGGTGAATTCCATGCCCAGGAGGGTTAAGGCAGTGCTGGATAATAATGGTGGTCGCACAAAATATCGACACTTTGGGCACAATTTGGACACGTTCACTGTGGGGTGTACTCACTCGTGTCGCCAGCCATTTAGACATTACCGGCTGTGTGTCGAGTTATTTTCAGAAGACAGTAAATCTACACCGCTATACGAGCTGTACACTGACTACTCTAAGTTATATCCGAGTCTCATTTCTATAGCGTCGTCCCATGAAAAGATATAATGAAATATTAGCAGAAATGTGAGGGGTGTACTCGCTTTTGTGAGATACTGTACATACTCACAATTTTGGACAACAAGCAAAGTAAGAATTTCATTGTACAGCGGTACCTTGTAATTCAACGTCCCCTAAACTCAAAATCTTTGAAACTCGACGCCCTTCTTCGGGAAATTTGTACCTTAAACTTAACATTTCCCTCGAACTCGACGTGTTCACCTTCACTTAAAAAAATTGAGAGAGAGTCTTTAATCATTTATTTAATTATTTAATTATGTATTCAACTTATGACATAGAAACACTAAACTTCACTTCATTATTACTGCTCATAAGTTCTCTACACTAATGAAATTTCTCACTCGTTTCAGTACGATAAGTCAGTTATTTATTTTTAACTGTTTTAAATTGTATTTCAGTATTTTTGATATTACATTGGTGTTATTTTCAGTGTATAAGAGTCAATACAACCACATTATTTTACATTAGCCTAAACTATATGCGTTTCCACGGGACACTCGACGCCTTTAAAACGCCACTCCTAGAACCAACTGACGCTGTACAGTGTAACTGCTGTTTCTACTGTGCACATGACAATAAAACATTCTGCATTGTTCTACTAAAAGATTTACTCAAGGTTTGTTTTTGGCTCCGACATCTACTGTGTGACCTTATCACTGGCATAATCTGCAATCGTGAATTCAAAAGACCGTGTTCATAAATATCAGATACGGTGTGTGCTATCAGGGGTACTTACTGTGTACTCTTGGATGTGGTGCATCTTCCTGTTCAGCGAAGGTCTGGTCTGGTCAGTGCTGAGGTCACAAGAGAATTTATTAGCAACAGCACCAGAAGAATTAGAGAAAACTCTGTCTGTATATCCCGTACACGCCTGAGTCCTAACACACACTCAAATCTTTCAGATTCAAAGGGAGCTTTTTTGGCACGACGAATATGGACAACGCTTATTCGCAGAATAAAAAGAATAATAACAATTTAAAAAATACATTAAATAAGAGTACATTTACATTTTCAGCATTTAGCAGACACTTTTATCCAAAGTGACTTACACAATGAGTGGAACACGATGAGCAATTTAGGGTTAAGGGCCTTGCTCAACAGTGGCAACTTGGTGGTGGCGGGGCTTGAACCAGCAACCTTCTGTTTACTAGTCCAGTACCTTAACCACTGAGCTATCACTGGCCTTAGAGTAGAGTAGTTACAGATATACATAAAAATTAAGAGAACAGTGCAAACTGTACTATAAAAGTAAAAGTGTGTGTGTGTGTGTGTGTGTGAGAGAGCGAGAGAAGCATGTTCACCCGCTGTCCCCCACCTGGGGACAGGTGTGTGTGTCTGTGTGTGGAGTACTACTAGTGTGTAGCAAACCCCCCCCCATGACCACCTCAGAGCTCCTAATTTTTCGTCCGCGTCCCCTACAGCTGACTTCTGCCCTCCAGTAAGATCCACAGTTTACTGCTCTAGATAAGAACCGCATAATATTTTACTTACTAGTCAGAGGCTCACGTTTGGACAGGGTCCTCACAGCCTCGGTCAGGCAGACTCCTCCCAAACGCCTTCACCTTCCTCTCACCCGAGACCTTCACCCGTACTCCTGAAATAAAAGGAAAAAAAAAATAATAAAATAAGAATGCAAACAGAGGATTTCCCCTTGGGGTCCTGAGATTTTTGCTTACCTTGATTCAATGGGTCTGTGGTACAGTCTGGCCTCCTCCGCTGGGTGTCTGATGGCCTACGCCTGGTTCCTTACAGCGCTTGCCCAGGTACGCCGATTAATCATCACCTTCTTTCCCTCTTTTTTTTCTATCACCTTTCCTCTTTTTTTTTCTATCACCTTTCCTCTTTTTTTTCTATCACCTTCTTTCCTTTTTTTTTTCAATCACCTTCTTTCCTCTTTTTTTTCAATCACCTTCTTTCCTCTTTTTTTTCAATCACCTTCTTTCCTCTTTTTTTTCAATCACCTTCTTTCCTTTTTTTTTTTTTTCAATCACCTTCTTTCCTCTTTTTTTTTCAATCACCTTCTTTCCTCTTTTTTTTTCAATCACCTTCTTTCCTCTTTTTTTTCAATCACCTTCTTTCCTCTTTTTTTTTCCTATCACCTTCTTTCCTCTTTTTTTCCTATCACCTTCTTTCCTTTTTTTTTTCAATCACCTTCTTTCCTTTTTTTTTTCTATCACCTTCTTTTCTCTTTTTTCCCGGGAAAAGCAGGTCTGGGACTTTAAAAAAAAAAAAAAAAAAAAGAATATATATATATATATATATATATATAAGTTCCACACCTGTTTTTTTTGGTTTCTTGGTGGCTATATATATATATATAAGGATTATTTATTAATAATAAATAAGTTCACCACCTATCATTGTGATTTTTGTACTATTCAAGTCTACTACAAACTACACTCGCTACTCGTCACAGACAACACTGAACAGGGAATTTTATTCTTTTCATTTATTCATGTGTCTAACAAATAAATCCATCAAACAGTCACAACGTCTGTTCGCAACTCGCTCAATCAATCGTCGCGGTCTATTACACGTTCTAATGTCGCTCTTCCTCCACCAGTTTGCTCAGCCGCCGCAGACCGGACTTGTCGAACATCTTCTCGAGGTTCCGCTCTCACTGCTGCATGACCTTCGGAGGGTCCCTTTCAGCCGCCAGCACCTACAACGACACACACAGACGACAGTAGTTCAACGCTGACACTCGACAACCGTACCAGTCTACGCTTCACTACCGTTTCTACTGTCTACGGCCTACCCTGTCCGAGTCCAGCTCCCATGGAAACAAGACGGTACTTCCTTTCTAATCTAGATTAAATTACTTGTTAAATACTGAGTTGGGAGTAGAGTACACTACAGCTACTCTACAGCTACACGGAAGTACCGTCTTGTTTCCATGTGAGCTGGACTCTGACAGGTAGGTCGAGTTAGTCACGATCTTCTGAACTACAGTAAAACATGCAGAAATTCTCCAAGTTTTACTCTCGTTCAGAATATTCTAACTCACTCAACCTGACCGCACCAAACCAGCTCACATGCGACACTATTCTTACATAGAGTCTAATATAGCAGAACTTCTGTACTACATTCGACTACATACCATGTTTTACTTCACTACGCAATATTCCAACTCTACCATGCAACAACTCTGGTACCCAAGTTCTGCTACATTACACCCTACTTAAGAATATTCGAACTAACACACTTACCTCCAGGAACCGAAACGTCGAGGCACTCACCTGGACCGCTGCTGGAACTGGAAAACTGCTTTGTTTAATCAGCCAGTCTTCGTAGAGCTGGTGAATGGCCTCCAGGTACGCCTGAAACACGACAAGTACAACACCACGACGTTCTTCTTGCACGTCTGTTTTGTCTCTTTTATCATTTTATCGACCGTTTCTAGTGTTATCGGGTTCCAGGAGTCGTCCACTCCCGATTAGCAGAATCCGATAAGAGATTTCCGCTTACCTCGATTCGATGGGCCCGCGGTACAGTCTGGCCTCCTCCGCTGGGCGCCCGATGGCCTCGGCCTGGTTCCTCACAGCGCCCGCCCAGGTACGCCTATTGAACGACGAAGAAAGATCACCATCCTACCGTTCGTGGCTCGGGGCTTTTACCCCATGAGAGTCTGATTTGGGCAGCTGTACTCGGGGTCAAAACCTCACTGTGAGATGAACAAATGCCGATGCTAACCACTATCTGTGGGCCCTACAGGTAAATGTTGCATAAACACCCTGGGACAGATTACCATAAGATTTACAGCGCGTCTGTGGGGATCTGTGTCCGTGTGGTCAAAATGACATTTGTGAGGTCACACTGTGACGTCAGACATAAAGGCCCGGTTCTCGGTCGACGTTTCGATCCACGTGCCACCCTGTGACACCAGGCATCCTGCCCGGGTTTGACGCCCTGCCCTGTGCCTTGGGTTTTTGACAGTGTGTTTTAGAACTGTACGGTTTCTACACCTGGTGTTGCGTTTCCTGAAGCACACAGGTACTCTGATTCAGGAAGTGAATGTGTGTGTGTGTGTGTGTGTGCTAAAAAGTCAGAAAAACAGCAACTGTCAGTCATGGAGGTGGACCTGGACTTTTTCCCATCCAAACGATCAATACTGAAGATCACAGAAATGGTGAGTGTATGAAATACAATATTTAACCTCTTTAACGGTGTATTTCTTCTGAAGTGTTTTAGTTGGTGACAAAGTAATTTTTTTTTTATGTATACATCTACAGACTTAAGACAAGTGTACAATCTTCTTAGCTGCCAAATGATTGTCATTTAGCTCCTAAATCCAAATCGAGCCAATTGACTTCCTTACCTCGGTGCTTCGGGGCTCCTTACCTGCACTTTCTTGCTCTTTGACGCTCAACCGTCCCTTCGTCCCGCGAGCCCACAGAGCACAGACATGTCTTACTGTAGCACGTTCACATCACACAAGGCAGACATTGACATTCATGAACATTAAATACATCGCAAACCTGCACCGTGAGGACCGGACTCACTCGAGTCTCGCAGCGAGACGTGCTCGGAGTCACCGGGGACATAGACAGAGGAACACAGAGGTGTCAGAGGTGCACGTCCTCAATTCGTCACGTCGTTATTTGGTACCAGACACAAAAGGGGACCAGAAGTGTTACTAGGTCTGTAAAAAGAGAGGGAGTGCAGGTTTAGTTAGGGTCACAAAAACAACTTGGTTGCATTCGTTTAGTATATTCACACCTGAATGCAGTTCAGCAAACGATCCGTTCGATTCGATATTACATCTATCTACGACCTCTAGCTTACCTGAGTTCAGGACATGCCTTATGATCAATAGAAGAATCACATAAGACAGGGGATCTTATACATTGGTTTAGTTCTGTGCATTCCACTTTGTTCTTCTTCCAGGTCTTTGCATCTTTAGTGGCACGCTTTTAAAATAAAGCTCACCATTTCTGGATAGTAAGGAAACAAAGTAAAGTATGAAGGGGCATATCTTGTCAAGTGTTTATGCCTTACTTTTCTAATCACACTGTAAAGCTTCATAACATTTGAATGTATTCGGATTAAGAACGAGAGATGTCGACTAACTGTCCACTTGTGTTTAAAATGGTATCTTTATCCACGTTCTCTTTCTGACATGAATTTCGTTTTAATTTGGCTTCTGTTTGTGCCTGTTTGATATGTTGAAATAAATCCTATAAGTAACAATACATGTCTAGTAAATACATTTTCAGCTTATTTTCTATTTTACTGTGCCATAAAGTACAGGCTTTGTTTACCTAACGCTTATGTTTTCTCCATATTCATTTGCAGGAATGTGCTGTGTTTGTACATTGCACGAAAACATTTGTCTTGCACAGCCAGGGTCTGAACTGTCATATGGGAGGCAAGAGGGTGGCATAGCTCGTGCATTCACACTCGTCCACTTTCGACACGGTCCGCTTGGCAAACGCATCGCTGCAGATTCGACTCCCCGACGGGTTGCCGTACTTTATTAGCTGCCCAAAAGTTGCTTGCTGAGCATGGTGTAATGCCCACGAAAAGAAAAGCATCGTTATCGGATCTGATATTCGGTCAGTGTTGGAGAAAGATCAGAGCCTCGTCTGATCAGGAATCGTTCATCATTCTGAACTCCAAGTTTGTCTGTTTATCTTTGCAAATTCTAAGAACAATATTACGTTGTTCCACAGAGCTGAAGAATAACAGACAGCTAAAGAGGTTTGCTGGCCATAGAAAAAGATTTTGAGCTCTTATTCAGAGATGCAATGTAAGCAGACTGAACCTAAAGCAGCCCAGTAATCAGGACATGCAATTAAATGAACTGAAAGGACAGTTTCTCTGTAAAGAAGCTTTTGTGTTATCACTCAGAAGATTGTCTGTTCTAATCCAGGCTCTACTATGCAGTCATTGTTGGGCCCTTGAGCAAGGCCCCTAACCCTTTCTGCTCCAGGGCTGCGCTCTGACCCCAAAAACAAGCTTGGACATTAGAAATAAATTGATGCTTACTGCCATCACACACACTAGTAACTGCAAATATGACTTAATATATTTTTTAACTCTAACTGAATCCTTACACTAGGATAAAAATAAAGCGGAATATAATACATTGTTGTTTAATTTAGACTTACTATGCATTTGGGACACTGAATATCTGAAGTACACATAATTATTAAATATATATGTGTATATTAAGGAACTTTAAGATATTTCCCAAAGAATCCAATGCTACTAATCAGTTTAACATCTCGGTTTAATGCAATAGCAGGTGGCATGCCTTTAAGAGACTACATAATGATGCAAATTATAATTATTTATCCGAGAGAGAGAGAGAGAGAGAGAGAGAGAGAGACTGGTCCAAAGTCTGACCAACACACTGACCCCTAACAATCCCAACTCTCTGACCAGCACTGCTTCACAAACACCAATCAGGATCACTCAAATTATCAAACACCTCAAAAACACTTATCTGGAACATTGGACAACCCAAACTCAACTGCTATCTGACCCTAAAACATGAATACAACCTGGCCACGTATCTACTTACTGTCCGAGATACGAAGCAGAGACACGTTCTCACCAAATACAGACTGAATGACCACAGCCTGGCCATCGAGAGAGGCAGGTTAAAAAAGTCCTGGATCCCCAGAGAGGAGAGACTGTGTGGTCACTGCAGGACAGGTGAGGTAGAGACAGAGGTGCACTTCCTTCTAAACTGCCCAAAGTACACAACAATCAGACATAAATATTTTGATCAGTTTGAAAAAGACGTTTTCTTTACCATTTTATCTCTCTATATATACGTGTTCTTTTTATTATTTATGTATACGATATACCCCCCTGCACACACACACAATGATATTTTCTTTACCATTTTATCTCTATATATAAATATACGTGTTCTTTTTATTATTTATGTTTACTATACCCCCTGCACACACACACACACACACCACACTTAACAATATTTTACCATTTTATCTTTATGTATATACTTGTTCTTTTTATTATTTATACATATACTATGTACTATACTATATATACTATATATATGTAAGCTTTGACAATACAAATATGTGCATTTGTCATGTCAATAAAGCGAATTGAATTGAATTGCGAGAGAGAGAGAGAGAGAGAGAGACTGAGAGCCCTCCACCCTCCATCTGTTCACTGGCACGGCTCTCAGCATCCTCAGCATCCTCGGCTCACTGGCGGCCGGTGGGATTAGACGCGTTGTGCGTGTCGGTGCGTGTCGGATAAATTACGCGGAGAGGCATCGCTTGGTACTTGGGATCGAATATGCCAGTGTTGGGGGAAGATCGGAGCCTCATCTGATTAGGAATCGTGAAAGATGGCGGCCGCAGCCAAGCTGCTGACCGGTGCGGGCCTGATGCTGGCTCTCGGATCCCTGTGCCTGCTCGCCATGGCTATCTGCACCGACTACTGGTACGAGACGGACGCGCGGCGGCACCGGGAGCGCTGCAAGAGCTACGCGAGCAACCGCAACGACCCGGGTTACATCTCCATCTCTAACCGTAACCTGCCCCTCAAGATGCCACCGATGATGCCCCAGAAAAGCGAAGCTCTGGCCCGCGACAGGAGGCACCTGGCCCCGGTGCCGGCCGCTATGGAGTCGCATTGCAGCCGTCGCTTTAACTCCACGGTGTCGGGTCTGTGGAGGAAGTGCCACCGGGAGGGATTCGACCTGGAGACCGATAAGCTCATCTACAAAGGTACCTGCTTTTAAGAACCTTTCGAGAGGTTAACTGTAAACACAACAAGGTTTATCAGGCGTGAAAAGGCGTCCTGTTTGGGACCGACTGGTTTAATAGGAAATATTCGGCTGAATATCTGTTGGCTATATTTATTAGTCTGAGCTTTTCCATAACTGATGTTTACCAGTAGGTGGATCATTCGTGTCATAGGAGTGAACTGGGCCGAGTGAGATAACTGTCATATATTCATTTCTCAACCTGAGGTACATTAAAGGATTCATTTTTATTACAACTGCAATTCCGAACAGGGTAAATAAAACAGGCAGCAATGATTTGCTAAACAGTAATTTTGTGTATAGTCATGCATCCGAAACGTGGCTGCAACACATTCAACACAAAAGTTGGGACAGGGGCTTGTTTACAACTGTGCTACATGATTGTTTGGACACTGACAACACCAGTAGTTTTGTATTCTTGATTACTTTATCAACAATCCAGGGTCTCGGTTGGGCAGTAATGCGCTTTTATAATGCCCTAATAGATTGCAGGCAGGCCAGTCTAGCACTTGCACTCTCTTACTACAAAACTACGTTAGAACGTGGCTTGGCACTGTCAAGAAGGCAACTTGTGTGTCTCCGGAATGTATAAAACGCGTATAAAAGGCTTCAAATCTTTGAGTTGGTAACAATCGAGATTTTACATTTCTAGCATCTTTCCATCTCATCACGTGTTTAAGACCCTGACAATGTTTGTTTGTTTGTTTATTAGGATTTTAACGTCATGTTTTACACTTTTGGTTACATTCATGACAGGAACGGTAGTTACTCATTACGCAAGGTTTATCAGTTCACAAGTTTATATCGAATCAGTCTTGGACAATTTAGTATCTCCAGTTGACCTCACTTGCATGTCTTTGGACTGTGGGAGGAAACCGGAACTCCTGGAGGAAACCCACACGGACACGGGGAGAACATGCAAACTCCACACGGAAAGGACCCAGACCGCCCAACCTAGGGATGAAACCCAGGACCTTCACGCCGTGAGGCGACAGTGCTACTCACTTAGCCACCGTGCCGCCCCCTTGACAATGTAAGAATGTTATGGACTGTACATGGTCGAATTTGCTCCTGCTTCATTTTTTTTGGGAATGTGTCAATTACTTATGTGTTGAATTACTTATAATGTTGTTAAGACATAAATCACTGGCTTTGGTTTTTAATTGGCAGTTTACCTACTGTTCTCACTTTTGTTGAATCGTGTCCTTAAAAGAAATCTGAAAAATACCAATTATGACCCGATTCTACGCATGTCAAAGCGTACATCGAAATTTATCAGACCGATTCATGCTTTTCCAAACTTCAAGGGGTGGTTTCCCAGACAGGGTTTAACTTAAGCCAGGAGTAGGCCTTAGCCTGGAATAGTAAATCATGTCTTTAAAAAGGACTTTCTGAAACACTACTGATTACTAACACCTGGACTATCTCCCAAAATAGCTTAATTTAAAACCACCTGTGCTAGTCTGAATTAGGTGGTGCAAAGCTGCCTACAAAACATGGAATGATCCAGAAACACTTAAAATTGATTGACCTGGAGAAGCAAATACAAGTACGACCACGGCAGCAGAGAAGAGATCAAAAAACTTGCAAAAGAAAATTACAACACAGAGTTTCTTGCATTTACTTTGACTCTTTTTTTATTGCAGTTTGTTTGACCTATTTCTTATTTATACCTCCGTTCCTGCATTTCAGGCCTGCAACACATTCCAAAAAAGTTGGGATGGGGGCAATTTAGGGCTAGTATTTTGTTCGTTTATTAGGATGTTAACGTAATGTCTTACACTGGTTACATTCATGACAGATACGGTAGATACTCATTACACAAGGTTCATCAGTTCCCAAGTTTATATCGAACACATGCATGGACAATTTAGTGTCTCCAATTCACCTCACTTGCACGTCTTTGGGGACTGTGAGAGGAAACCGGAGCACCCGCAGGAAACCCCCGCAGACACGAGGAGAACATGCAAACACCACACGGAAAGGACCCAGAAAGCCCCACCTGGGGATCGAACTCAGGACCTTCTTGCTGTGTGTGAGGTGACAGTGCTACCCACTTGGCCACCGTGCCGCCCCCCTGACAATGACGATGACATTTTTTGGGAATGTGTTACAGGCATCGAAATATAAGTGACATTACATCACTTATAATATTGTTAAGACATATTATACATCACTGGCTTTGGTTTTTAATTGGCAATTTACCTACTGTCCTCACTTTTTTAATTGTATCCTTAAAGGAAATCTGAAAAATGCCCATTATGACCCAATTCTATGCATGTCAAAGTGTAAACTGAAATTGATCAGAGCAATTCATGTTTTTCCTAACCAGTTTCGATAAGCTGGCACCACTGAATTTTTAGATTCCTGTTCTGCGTTTCGAGACGCTTTTTACTCAACATGATTGTAAAAAGTGATTACGTACCTTAAATTATGTGGCAGCAGCCTATGGAGGACCATTTTCTGTTCCAGTAGGACTCGTGTAGACATGGTTCGATGAGTTTGGTGACTGTAGAGGAACTTGGGTGGTCTGCACATTATTTCCACGAACCCTTTAAACACAAATGCAATGTTAGTTACAAACTCAGCCTTCGTATACAAAATCAGTGCCTGATCATACAAAACTATGTTTAATATACATACATGGGCATTAATATGGAATTGTCCTCAACCCTTCTTTTGCTGCTCCACTTGTAGGGACAGGTGGCAAATTTATATTAATGCCCATGAATTTGGAATTGAATGGAATGTCCAACAAGCTTAAGGTCAGGTGTCCACATACTTTTGACCATAAAAGGTTGTGCAAGTTGCATAAGGCTTTCAAATGATGCATAATAATAATAATAATAATAATAAGCTTTCTGAAGGGCAGATTATCCTAAATAACACTATTCTAAATTTACACCCTAATTTCCACTGTAAATGTCCTAAAGTAAACAACCTGCTTGCAGATCTTAAAGCTCCGGTTGGTGTTAAATAAAAGCTTAATTAGGTTCACACCTTTTAAAATTTAATATCAGAGTGTTATGCAATGGCTGTAAAGACTCACACAGCTTGAATCTTCTGGGTCTCTGTCCCTGGTGTTGGATCCTACCAACACAGTTGGTGTTAGAGATCCATACATGACACAATGACACAAGGTTTATTGGCTTATCCATCTGGCGGTGGGATATGAGAAACTAAAAATGTATTATTTATAAATGCACAGTGACCGGAGGGGGTTGGGAAGGCTAAGCAGGAAATCTTCACAATGCTCCGACCACAAAGTGTTTTCGATTAGTTCTTATCGCTTTGGTTGTTACATGCTTGGGTCAAACCAAAGTACTGAAGTCGCATTGTTTAGTAGGACTAAGACTTCCAAGTAGAGATGTTATTACCTGGTTAACTAATAACCAACGAAAAAAAGTCATTTCACGCGTCATCGACGCATTAATTGAACTGCGAGCGAAGCTGCAGATCCATCACACATGAGAGCTGAGACTCGTGATTTGTATCTCACCCTCACCCCCGTGTGCATGAGGTACAAAGTACAATTCATAGTGAGAAAACGTATTTATCCACTAAAATCATTTAAATTATGATTGACAGAACAGTGGGGTAATTTGTTCTATTGTGTGTTTAGCACATAAAGATGGGCCTAACAATAATTCATGCCAGCATGAAGCAGTATGGCTTAGATTTTAAGAAAATGTCCAGAATACATACAACGTAAAAGCAGCTTACTATATTGTAAATACCTGAATAAATGGCTAGATTTTATAGGAAAATACCCCAAAACAAACTAACATTAAAACATTATTTTAATCATATCTGTATTTTAACTATTTTACACACACAGATCTACTGTAAATAATCTATTATTAAACTAATAGTGCTTTAATAAGCTACATTTCCTTCTTGTGTGATCACTGTGTGCGTGTGAGGAGAATGGATTAGCTGTTATACAGCATAAGCAGTAAACTAAACTAAAAGGAAACACACACATTACAATAAATAAGCTAACTTAAGATCTCAGAACTTTCTTCTTGTTCTTGGTAGTAGTTTCATGCCATTTGCTAATACATGTGCAGCTACTTTCAATGCAGTTTACACACACCACTCAAATGTCAATGGTAATTTGCTCATTAAATTTGCCCGGAGCTTCTGAGTAGCTGTATGGATGCCATGAATAATGAAGCAGAGATGGAGCATTTCATCCATCTAGCAGATCTCAAAGAAAGCTAGCTAGAGTTATATTACTCTCTTATTCATGGATTAGCATACATCTGTCTTACTCAATTAAGGTTATATGTCCATGACAGAGCAGAGCTAACCCTGTTTAGCTTTGATGATCCAACATCTGATCTGACTATGTATTTATCACAAGGTTAAGTGCTTGATTTCCAGCTAAGTTTGCTATAATATTACATTATGAAATAATGTATCTATACACATTTTACAGACTAGTACATACCTCCACCGTGAGGCCACCAGGCTCTTCTTTACACCAGGCAGCAGTGGATTCTTAGGCAGGATCAGGCTATGACCTCTGTATTCTTCCAGTGCATCTGTTAGCATCTCGACTAGTCCACTTTGCAGCAACAGTTTAGGGAAGGACCTCTTCTGTTCCAGCATGACTGTGCCCTTATGCAGTAAGCTCTATAAACACGTGAAGAAAATCTTGGTTTAAAGAAACTCCAGTGGCCCTCACACAGCCCCACTCAACAGCTTTGGAATGAACTGGAACATCAATTAAGGCTTTATCAACTAACATTAGTACCCAGTCATACAAATGCTCTTTTGACTAAATGGTTGCACATTCCCACAGACATACTTCGAAGTTATGCGAGAAGCCTTCTCAGAAGAGCGGCTGCTGTTATGGCTGAAAAGATCACACGGAGGTCACTCTATTTTAATAGCATTTGTTTTTGAAATGGAATGTTCAACAAGCTCATGCTCAAGTGTCCAAAGACTTCTGGTTATACGGTTATAGTGTAGTCTCTTAGCGGCTAGCCAAGTCTAGCGAGGTGTCTGTGGTGTTTCCAGTTTGAATACTCATGAATGAATACTGACGATAAAACAAAATACCACTGTATTACTCTACACAGATTGTTTTAATGTGGTAGATGTGTTCTTAAGTTCATTTAATCACACCAAATTCAACCGTTATGCTATCACTAATCAATTAACACAGATGTCAGGTTTAAGATCACGTTAAGGTACCGATTGTTTTTGCTGTTTTGCACAGATGATTCATAGCTGAGATCTGCTTACTGTATATTCTTGGAAGCATTCGGCGTAATTCTCTCACCAGCCTGCTGCTGGTTGATGTAGAGACTGATTAAAGAAAATGACACTTTACCATCACAGCTGACTGTTTGACAGGCACATCCAGGCTTTCTCAGCTAATCTGTCACATTCAAAGCCCCTAAACACACTCTTATTTTAGCTAACGTGCTTCTGCCTTATGCCAGTCACAATTAAGGATAGATCTGGTGATCGTGAAATTACTAAAGTAAACACAAGTTTTTCCAGTTGACATCGTTTTATCGTTTTATGTAATGATTTAATATTTATGACACCTGTATACATGTAGAAGAAAATATCTGATCTTTTTATGTGCAAGTTTAAGACGTGGCACAAAAATATACAAAACCAAGGACTAGGACAAATTAAAATCCTACTGAAGATAAATAAGGTTCTATTAAGGAAGTAAAGCAAGCATAACAATCATAAATGTAATTATTCAGCAGGGAGACGCAGCGTCACTGATTTCACATTCCAGTGAGCCGAAACAAAAACTGCTACAAGTGGCAGACGGTTATAATTTGACCCAAAATAGCAACGAGTACAAAATCCGTGTACCGTCATATATACATACATATACATATATAATTTGGGTATTTAAATGTGTATTTAAAATGCAGATATCAACGTGACGTGCTTAGAGAAAAGATCTGGCTTTTTAAAAGCTCCTCTCTACAAGCTGTGACATATTAATGTCTGGCACTTCCTTTTATATTATTCATTTATCACCTTGTCACACTTCCTCTCATCGTCTTGCAAAAGTTTCTATAGCAGCGAATTCTATGGTACGAATCTAACGTCTTTTACCACACGTAAGGACACGAACTCAAAACAATACAGCCGAGTTGTTTTTATTAAACTCAGCCTTGACACACTTTTTAACCTGTTATATGTTTTGGGTTCTTCCTACATTACACGACGCTTAGTCTCTATTATTATTTTCATTCATTTTAACCAAACGCTTTACTTTGGTCATGGTGGGTCAGGTTCCATCTGAAATCAAGTAGGGATGTAACGATGCACCACAAGACAGTTAAAAATCGGTGCACATGTGCCACGATTCGAATCGGTTATTCATTTAAGATGAATCGATATTATAAGAATGGGAGTCACTCAAGTTCATATGCGTGTGAAGGCAGACGAGCGAATACTTTTGGCAATATAGTGTATGTTGACAGCAGTACGTGTTGTATTCGTTGTGCCATCCTGTATCTTTCTGCCTCATGTTTGGATAATGCACTTTCACCCGTGCCAGTTTTTTTTTTTTTTTTACTTTCGGCCATATGGTACAATTTCTTAGCGGCTTGCCAAGTCTAGAGGAAATGGAGTTACCAATTTAAATATTAATGAATGAATACTCACGATAAAACAAAATACAAATGTACTACTCGACACAGATTATTGGAATGTGTTAAACGTGTTCTTACTTTCATTAAGAAATGGATTTTAATTCAAATGAAACCATTTTTTTTATCTTGTCTGTCAGTGACACATGCTATAACAAATTAAGCTGACTCTTTTGAACAGGTCATTCTAAAATGTTGACATCAAATTTCACATAACACAAACATCAAGTGAGTAACCTATAATAAATGCAAAAACAATCCATACCTGCACTGTTCAGGTCTAGCCGAGCCCTATAGAACAGGGGCTAAAAGATACGTTGGGTTCTGAAGAGTTGAAGCTCTGGAGTAAAGATCTGACCTCTTCTGTCCTTCTGAATTTCCTCCAGATGCAGTCCATACACCAATCCTAACAATAACAAAAATATTTAGATAAATAAATTAATTTATAGCAAATACATCATTACAGGACCTGATGATTATAGCATTAGTTATCATTTCTTTATTAATGAATTCCTGTTTTAATATTAAGAATGTAATTAGTATATGGCAGGTTTGCATGACTGCATGATTTGGAATGATCCAAGATTTAAACACTATACGGTGTACAGATATACACATACACTATACAGAGAAGTGTTTATTGTTTAAAACAATGCCAGAACACACATTAGACAAGAATGATCCTTGTTGTAAACTGTTTATCTCTTCAGTTCAATCTTTATAATGTATTAAATGTTACTGTAGTATACAGGTGATTTTTAGCTCAAGTGGTGATGTGCTATATTTATACATTTAACACAACTGGTGCTATTTTGACTACCATCACACTGTTAGGTGAGAAATTACATTTATTTCTTTATAATTACATTAGCTTCAGCCACCAACAACATTTAGAGGATTTCCACAAAATACACATTTAAAGTAAATGCTTGCAGCAATACAATTTATGGTTGAAAGGTACAACCAAAGCCCCAAAGCATACAAAAACAACATGCTTTGGGACTGTCTTTCATACTTTATATCAGAATTTATTCTCTTTTGACCACTTTACATTTGATACAAATGATTCAATGACTTAATGTGAACTTACAGGGCCATAAATGAAGCTAAATGTTCTATACAGAGACATTTTTATTGTTTAAGAAATGCCACAACACACATTAGACAAGAATGATCCTTGTTGTAAACTGTTTATCTCTTCAATTCAATCTTTATAATGTATTAAATGTTATTGTGGTATACAGGTGATTTTTGAGTTAAAGTGGTGATGTGCTATATTTATACATTTAACACAAAGGGAGGATGTTCATACCTGGTGCTTGTTTGACTATTTTTACACTGTTAGGTGAGAAATTAAATCCATTTTAGTAGTTTTCCACAAAATACACATTTAAAGTAAATGCTTGTAGCGATACCATTCATGGCATGAAGGGCAGACGTTCAAGCATACAAAAACAACCATGCTTTGGGACTGTCTTTCATACTTTATATCAGAATTTATTCTCTTTTGACTACTTTACATTTGATAAAAATGATTTAATGACTTAATGTGAACTTACAGGGGCATAAATGAAGCAAAATGTTCTCAAATGACGAGCTCGCACAAACGCACTGTGACCGCCATCATGCTTTAGATTTTGTACTTCGAGGAAGTAGCAGGAAGGATTGTGCGCTCGCTCCCCCTACAGGCCGAGTCGTGTTACTACCATCATGCCCAGTGATGGAAAAAGTTTGATTCATTACAGTGAACCGATTCTTTAAATACTTAACTTTCAATACAGCAAATAATGTGCATACAAAATGAGTACATTCTGAATAATCATGATTTTAAAGATGAAAAAACTAAATACTTACAAGGAGTTTGTCTCCTGGCATTCTTCAAATGTCATCCTGCCATACACCCAGAACAAGGTGTACGGTATTACAGCCTTGCCTTTACTGCTTCCAAGAGAAGTTGATACACAAAGAGTTATTAAAAATCATATGGTGATCTGGTTCTGGAAAAACTGGGATTTTTTAAAATAGACCTATTATTTTTGTAAGAAGCTAATAAAGGAATGCTTTTAAGCATTACTTTTAACACATGTAATTCTATACAACATACTGTTGCAATTCATATTTTAAAATGTAAAGAAATCATTATGTTAAGCTACAGTCTCCATCAATTTTTGATTGATCTCTTTTATGCCATCCCTGCAGGTCTTATTCAGAGATGCACGGCTGTGACGTACCACTACACCTCCTCCGTTCTGCCCCAAAACCTGCCAGTCAACATCACCAAAACCATCCGTCAGGACGAGTGGCACGCCCTGCGTAAGTCAAACACAAGCAGGACTCAGTCATAGCACTAAGACATGCATTCTTGGACTCTGTCGTGTAAAGCACCACGTTGGTAGCATTACCATCACTTATCAGCCTAAATATAAGCTGGTGTAACAGCCAGATTACTGTCTATAGCCAAAAGGGGTAATTGGTCTTTAACTCCAGTTCATTATTCTATATATTGTACGTTTGCTTTTCAGAAAATTCTATTCTATAGGCCTACATATAATTAATAAATCTAGTCTAATTTAATCTATTCCTGCTATCTGTCTGGAATAGCTTCCAAACAAGCGAGAACATTTTCATATGAGCACCAATCACACAGCATTACTGTCCTTCGTTAACATTTACTTAGACCTGTTTTTCAATCATCAGAGAAAACCACTGGGACATGAAAGAACATGCCAAACTGTGTATGCCCATCACAGTTGCTTTGAGACAACGTCCATTGTAAAAAGCGCTATATAAATAAAGTTGACTTGACTTGACTTCCTTCCATGTCATTGTGATGCCATAGACTATTAGTTTTGCTAAACATATTGGGGTTTAAGGTGGAGCAGGTTGTGTTTATGCTATGTAGTGTAGCCCTAATTTCAGTTCTGCATCAAACAGACATCTGATGGATAAATACTTTTAAAACAAATCGTCATACTTTTGTTGCCATGTTTTAGTGGTACCAGTATAATGATTATGGGAATTATTCATCTTGGAGACTGAGTGGATTATTCTATTTTTTAATGTTACTGTTTTGCACGTCATAAATTAATTTGTCTCTGTAATAAAACAGGGGCCAGTTTACTTTCAGGTATATACTGTATGTATCATTGCACCTAAACGCAGAATGAGTTTACTAGTGTCAATATGCCAGCAGTAGGTAGTCATTCTGCACTCCTAGAACATACACTGCTCCTGCTGGTTAGGATCTAGCCATGATTAACGTGTAAGCTTCTGTTGGGTGTAGATCTGAGAAGAATGACAGCAGGCTTTGTTGGAATGGCCGTCTCCATCATCCTGTTCGGGTGGATCATCGGGGTGCTGGGCTGCATCCAGCAGCATGATCTCATGCAGTATGTAGCTGGACTGCTCTTCCTCATGGGAGGTGAGTGAAGAGGAGAGAATATCAATATTCATGCAATGATAGCACTATCATGTGGAAGTCATCTTTGCGTTAGCGAGCAATGGCTTTTAGAGCCGACTGTACTCTGGTACAATTTACTTTAGCTGGGGCGCCATCTATTCTCTGTACATCTTTTTTAAAAGCAAGAGGCCAGACCCTAAATTTAAATAGCCTAAATCATAGCAGAATGTTTGACTGTACCTTTGATCCAAAACAAATCTCATGTAAGTAAATAAATGTATCTGCCCTGACCACACTTTTCCTCTCACTCCTCCCAGGAACCTGCTGTATCATCTCTCTGTGCACATGTGTGGCGGGCATCAACTTTGAGCTCTCACGGTTCCCTCGTTACCTGTACGGCCTTCCCGAGGACATCAGCCACGGCTACGGATGGTCCATGTTCTGTGCCTGGGGGGGTTTGGGCCTCACGTTGCTGGCCGGGTTCCTGTGCACCCTGGCACCGTCCCTGAGCGGCCCTTTAACACGCACTACTGTCCACAAACCTAGGAACGAGAACGGCACTGTGTGAGGAACTTTATCACAGAGTATTCACAAGAGACACATAAGATCAGGATCTGAACTTACCTACCGGTCTGTAATAACAGCTCTCATCAGTGCCAGGACAGAGGGTGGGAGCGTCTAAAGCTCCTGGGTTAGAAAATCGATGGATAAATAATTCTTACCATCATCTGTGATGAGGATATCCTTAAATCACACGTCAGTCACTTGTCTACGCTGGTCTGAACCTTTTTAGCGTAGGAAATGTAAACACACACACACACACACATAATTAAGATTCATTTTTAAATGGTGCTCTAACAACATCAGGGATCAACACCCATTTATCTGGAAGCCATGTTTCTTATCTTCAAGCAAAGTGAACTGTCGATTTTTACATTTGATACACGACAAAAAAACCCACGCCACAACGATTTCCGATTTAAGCAACATCATAAAATGAGCACAGTGTTTATTCAGCTGATGGTTTATCGTTGTACAGACTGCAGGAGGACTGTAGGGAACGAAAGAAGGTAAAAACAAGTTGAATTCTAGGGCCTTTGGTTGTATATTTCTAGCCACCAACTGTATAAAACACTTGCCACTCAATCTGACAGAGCTTAAGAGAATCTGCCATGAAGAAAGTGATAAACTGCCCAAATCCAAGTAGGGTAAGCTTGTAGAGACATATCCAAGAAAACATGCAAATGTAATTCCTGCCGAAAGGGCTTCTACAGAGTGTATGTACCCTTGAAGATCCTATCCCAGCAACAAAAAGGTACATTTAAGTATTGTATTTCAGAGACTACATGAGGGCACAAAGTATAAACAGTAATGCTGTAGTTGTAGGTTTAGATTGTGTATCTGAATCGATGTTGTGTGCTTATTACCCCATAGCAAATCCAAATTCTGAAACCTTAATGAAAACATACAAAACAGATGTATTATAAAAAAAGCTAAACTTTGCACCATATTTTTATTTACAGTGAGGAGTGTCACTATGTAGTTACTGGAAGCTTTTAGATGGACAGATCTAAATAGTCTTATTGTTATAGTAAAGGTACTTTTTGTATATTGGCATGAATGTACTGTAATGTTTACATCACCTCAGACACATACACTATAGGGCCAAAATCATGTGAACACTGGACCATGAGTTTGTTGGACATCCAATTCCAAATCCCTGTGCACTAATATGAACATTATATGGGCGTCGATTCCAATGCTGTCCCACAGTTTACTGCTGGGATAATCTGTCATAATCAATCTGTCTCTGTCATGAACTCATCAAGGGTACATGGTACATCAAAACCACACTTTGCAGACATGTCAATAAAATTTGTAAAAAGCTATAGACTATTATTATATGGAAACATCATTTATAATAATAATAATGGACGGACCTGGGTTTCCTACAGGTATTCTGCTTCCCTTCCACTTCTAAAAACATGCTAAAACATGATGATAATAATAATAGTAATCATAATAAAATACACATGCTAAAGCTTAAGGTACAAAACCAATCTGGTTGGGGTGTTTGAAAAGTAAATATTTTGTACCACTAGTATGTATTTCTTCACATGGGAAAATAAAAATTTGGGTACAATAAATACAAGTTAAATGCAATATAAGTAAAACATGATGTGCCAGTCAAATAATTGATCACAGTTCTTTTTCTATACTGGGAAATCAGCAAAACAGCAATATGGATTTAACACGAACTACAGCTTAGACTTATTGTGCTTTAAAAGACTTAATATAAGAGACAATGTCAGTTGTTTATTTTAGTTAGGTATTAAAATTAGTATTTATTTATTTATGAGCTGCAGTGTGTGGAAATAAATCACCTCTATGATTTTGACTGTTTAAAGATGTGATTATTTTTTAGAAATAAGGATGTGTGGCGGTATTACCAACGTAATGAGTTTCCAAATTATGTAAGTGGAAAGAATGACTGCCGTATTAGTTCCTTAAGGAAAAGTCGATAAAAAGTTATTGTAATGAAACACATGTAGTTTTAAATTAAATACTAAAACTAATATAGTAGTACTTGCTCTGCTTGTCTATTATATGTTTTAAATGCTGTTTTAAGAAGTGCAACAAGCTCATGCTCAGGTGTCCACATACCTTTGACCATGTAGTGTATGTTACAGGTACACTGGATAGAAATTAGCCTTGTGTAATTAGCAGACTGTGGCTCAGGGAACTTAACTACATTCTTGAGAAATAGCATAACAATGATCCAGATCTTTGAACACAGCCCAGCTACACCTGATGGATTAAGGTTTTTCTACACATAGTGCACCAACTCTTATGAAGTAATGGTTTATGATTGAAATGAACTGACCTATTGTCTGAGCAAGATAGCACTGAGAGTATTATAGCAAACTATTCCTGGAACAGAGGGTCTAACTGGAAACACCAACTGGGCATACATGAAATGTCAGAACTACCTTGTTAATCCTAATACACAATCTGACAACATTGAAATATTTGTCATGTTTTGAGGTTAAAATAAAATTTTTAAAAAAAAACAGAATGCCATTAACATGAAACAAAGAACTAAGTGAGAAGTAAGAAAAAAACAGGCAACAATGCTCAGTATCATGATCTGCACATAGAAAAGTTCAATTAGAATCATTTCAACTCACCAAAGCACGACATGTGTATGGAAAATTAATTTTGTAGCATAATTTTAATTTATCTGTATAAAGTGTTTTGTAGGTTATTTCATCCAGAAGACCAAGAGCACAGAGACCGTTTTGTGCATGACATGATATGAAATGATTTACTTCAGTGTATTTAAAGACGTGTGTCCATTTGAAATATTATATTTATTTTGGGGAAATAAATTGCAAATAATATGTAACTTTTTGTGTAAAAAACATTTGTGTACATATTTTGCTTTGTATCAACAAAATCTACAATTAAAAATAATGCATTGTTGAAAAATACAGCATTGATCTATCAGTTAAATCCAATGAAAATAAAGAGATGAAGAAGAAGAAGATATCTATAGCAAAAGCACATACCTGCAATCTGACCTTAAACATATTGCATAGCTTAAAATGTAAACAGATAGTTCATGATTAATATAAAATTGAAGTCTCACCCAAACGTCCGGTATGGCAGTTAAGAGAATGTACTTTTCCCATATAATCCTAAAATTACATGTACACATCACCTATCATGAATTAAAAAGATCTAATGTAGATTACTCGTTATATAGAAATCCTGACTTTTTAATAACCAATTTAAGTCAAAATACAATGATTTAATAAAGCACTTATCATACACATAGTTCATTCTGAAGGGGTCATGGCCACTCTCTGTGAAGGCTACACTTCTATACTCAAAATTCGGGATCCCTTATGATTCAGAATGCACTTAATTTATTCAGAGCCTAGCTATTGTTACCAGTGTAAATGTAGCTAATGGGTTCAAGGGCTGAGTATTAAACTGGCATTGTACTTCCATGTTACCAAACTCACTCTTGTTTGGAGTACCAAAGCCAGTCATGTATATGCTGACTGGTTATAAGAGAATAAACAACACATTACAAAAATAAAGGTGTCTAGATTTGAAGTATGTGTAGCCACTCCTGATGTTAAATTATATGTACAAGAACTGCACTGGACAACAAACATTATTTTGGTGATAAAATACAAAATCTGTATGGCTGGAAATCCAGAAACTAATTTTTATAAACCCTAAAAATGTTGTAGTAAAATGTGTGTACTTACATACACGCAGAGGTCAAAGGTATAATTCATACAAACCTTTTAGTCCAGTCACTTTGGTTTCATTGTTTAAACATTGCTTTAGTCTTGAAGTCTTGTATTCTGGGACCAAACCAAATGCTTCACGCTACACATAATGCTTTACAAAATAGCAAAACAATCTATATAATTCAATGATTTAAAACTGTTGACTGCACCTTCTATGTAAAAGTCAAACACATTACAATTAATTGGTGTTGGAGGTCAGCATCTTTGCTTCTTATCAAATATTTTTCACTTTGAATACAGTTGGAATTAAAAATTGAGATATTGAACTGTCTTCAGGTACCTCTCTTTACAGGAAAAGCTCAAATCAATAAGATTTGAAACCCATAAATCTGGTCGTCGGTCCTAAACGGACTGTTTGCACATTGCATAGTTTCACCTTACATACTTGGATTATACCTACAATTATACATTATCTAGTTGTTTGTTTCTACTTTAATTGCAGGCCACTGTCTATTACTTAGGACTCTGTGTCAGCATCTAGCTATAGTACCAAATAACTGTCTAGTAAATGTTCTTCCATGACGTACAATCATTAACCACTGAAATGCATAAATGGATCATTCTTCACCCCTTTCCTCCAAGGTGCACTGCTTGATCTATTTTTTTTTTCACCTTCAAGTCACCTGGTCTTCCAACATCCAGAACTATGCATCCTTATCCTTCCATGACCCTGGACACAATAAAATAACAGAGCCAGCAGTGCAAGTCAGAACTGCTCTTTAACAGAAGTGTGTGTTGTCTCTTGTAAAAGTCAAGGGTGTGAGATTTGCTTTTTGAGACGCGATGAAGTTCCTACAGTCATGTAACTGTCTCCTGAGGTCTGTTTGGTGATGGGTGACCTGCTGTTGGACTTGCAGGGTTTAAGCAGAGGCGCTCTGCATGGGTCGTGCTTCAGCAGGTAGGTCGCGAGTGTTTCCCAGCCTCCGCCGATTCGCACCATGACATGCTTATCATTCAGCATCTACAGAGAATACAGAAAGACGAATCATATCCAAAACTGGGAAATAAAACAGGACATTTATAATTGGGACATGAATGTAATGTCGAATGTATTTTATAAACAATGTGCAACATTAAATATGAATAATTATCACACCGGCAAGGCTTTATCAAAGAGGGGAAAATCGTATACCAATTTATAAAGATTATTTGATTAAATTAACTACCTATCCTTACCAGTATAATGATTTCTCCTAAAGTTCTTTCTACTGTCCAAAAGCAATTAAACAAACAGTTTAATAACAACATCCCTTGGCGCATTATTGCATGAAATTTAAAGATTTCACCATTTACAGTCCATAATATTATTTGTAATAGTAGTTGGCATGTGTGGACATGGATATTTTGTCATTATTTTGATATCTATCCTAATTATTTGTACTAAAAGTAAATCTCTGCTCAGCATTTAGTACATGTACAGTGTGTGTTAATCCTTCCTCAGCCTTTAATCAGGACAATGTTGGCTTTATATTTTTGGTTGGAGCACTGTTTTCATCCCACCATTAATATTTAATTTCAATAACCCTGCTGCACCAAACCACGCTGGTGTAATTGCAGTGCTGAGAAGAGTTTACTACCCAATTAATATTTGTTCAGTAATAATAATAATATAGGGGTCTCTGTTTATTAATAGATATAGTGAAGGGGATAAGTGTACTTTGTGTAATTTTAGACATACAAAGAACAACTACATGATAGCTGTAGCTCATAAAATGGCTAATAAATATATGTACAAGCTGGGTGCACTTATTAAAAAGCAGCTAAAGAGCCCAAACTTTTAATAGTGCAGTAATTAGACATACTATTTAGCAAGCTAGGCAACCATTTGGAATGTCTTGTTTCAATTACTGTTGTAAAATGCAAAATGACTTCTGTTCCTACCCTGCTTTAAATCAGAATACAGTCTGGCCCCACAAGACTATTCTTCAGGCACATTTTAATCTTTAATCTTTAAAGCAGCAGGTAATTAGTAAGTCCTGTACCTAATTAGGTGGTCTGTGAGTGTTCGTGCCCTTTAAAAGTATATTTAAATGACATCTAAGTATATAAAACTGTATAAATTGTGCCTACAATGCACTCAGAGCTTGCAGTTGCTTGCTGTCACAACACTGTGCTTGATAAAATAATTTATTTAGTGAAGAATCATCCTCCCTAGAAAGCATTTTTCTGGACGTCTGCAGCTCATTATGCTCATGTAAAATGTGAATGAGAGAAAAAAAAGAGAGAAAGAAAGAGTGTAAGAGAGAGAGCGAGAGACTGAATACAGCCAAAATCTCATTAAGTTTAATGAAATGCTGTCTCATAGCACCAGCTGAGCACTGGCCTAAGACTAATCCAACACACACACACACACACACACACACACACACACACACACACACACAGAGTTATATACATTGCATACAGACCCACCCTACAGTGATGAAGGTATTTGTGTTCTCTATCCACAGACACACACGCTCAACCTACTTTTAGTCGAATTTACACTAACAACACCCTGTATCACGGTGTGATCTTTGCACTGCCATGGCAACTGCAGCTAGATTACAAAAAAAAAGATATAAATCAATGAAAGTGAGAGAGCAGAAACAATATCCACGTCTCCCCAGAGGCATCTAGCCCTACCCAGCCCCTCCTCTCCACCTTTTCTCAGCCATAACCCCTTCATTAGTAAGCTGTTCCACTGCTGGTATTACAAGCAGATTTATTTGGCAATCCCCCTCCCAGTCCCAATGGATGGATTTACACACACGCACACGTACACGCAATGCACGTGCCAAGTCGGGTGTTTTCAATAGGCACGTCTCAGCTGTTTCCAATCTGATTTGAATGTCTGGGTTGTCAAACTGCCCACCTGAATGAAATAAGGACAAATGAACATGAACCAGGGTTTCCCAAGCTCTCACACCCACAATTTTGTTTAGGCATTAACATGGAGTTGGCCATTCCTTTGTCACCATAACAGCCTCCACTCCTCTGAGGTGGTTTTCACAGGAATTTGAAGTGTCTTATTATGGGCCTTGCCTTGTGCACAGTCCTGCTGGAACAAGAAGATTTTGGCACTAATTTGAAAGCATACGTTTGTTTTTACTAGTTCCATTTGTGATACGTATGTGAAATCATTTATATAAAATAAATGAACAAGCATTATCTTTGCCACTTGGTACAAAGACAACGAAGAAAATTGTTGATCCCTAAAGGTCAATACAATTAAGAAGAATACAGTGACACAACTGGTAGAGCAACCAGGATGAAGTGGTTAGTAAAAATTAATGAATTAAAATTGTTAATCCATGGCCATAAAAAGGAATTCCTAATCTATAACTGGATTATTTTTTTAATAAATGTTTCTATTGACATTTCAATTGTCTAGTGTGTACAGAAATCAGATTGCATCTGCTCTGATTCTATCATGCAGCAGCCTTTTGCTTTAATAATTCACAACGTGTTTAAATAATTGAATGCCTTTAATATATTTCTCTTTTTTTTGGTGTTCTCTCTTGAGAGGGCTGAGGAACACTGTGTGCTGGCAGCAGCCAAGGCTGTGTGTGTGTGTGTGTGTGTGTGTGTGTGTGTCTGTGTGTCTGTGTGTCTGTGTGTGTATTCAGAACATATTTTAAACGCAAGCACTGCCAGAGCCAGATTTTTCACTCAACCCCTCATCCTTTCACACTAACATGCTGTAACACACCACTTCATCACAACACGTCTCTCCTTTACTTTGTAGTTTATACACACAGGCTGCTCATTCATCCATTTCCTTCTTTTCACTGCCATAAAACGCTGCAGTTCAAGCTACAGCCACAAGATGTCAGTCTAAAGTCACTTGGTTCATGCACGCTAAAAAAGAGCTTCTCCTAGAGCAGGTGGGTAGAGATGCTCTAAATCAGGAGTCACACTGCTCCATTTCCATGTCTATTTTTGTCTAACACATCATTTGCAAGTTTGGAGTGTGCAGAGCAGGCTAGAAGTGTAAAAGTCACTGCTCAACCACAAGGAAAAGGAAGTATTGTATCTACATCTAAATTATCTGGAAACTTCAGTTCAAAGTCATTTAGTGAATAAAGAAATGCACTTTCAATAGATACTTCAGCACTTCAGACATTGTGGAGGACAAAAGCAGCTTTTTAAACTCACTAACCCTGCCTGTCTAATGCAGCAGTCGCTCCACCAGTACAGGCAAATCAGGCACGGGCAAGTTGGCACTGTCTGACTGGCAGAAGAGTTCACATTCACATTTTAGGCATTAAGCAGATGCTTCTATCCAAAGCGACTTACAGTTGAGACAGTATACAAGCTAAGCAATTGAGGGCCCAACAGTGGCAACCTGGCAGTGGTGGGGCTTGAACTGGCAACCTTCTGATTACTAGTCCAGTACCTTAACCACTAGGTTAACTTGTAACCCGTACAAAATGTTGCCACAATTGTTGGCAACTTAAAGTCTGATTATTAACTCAGTATTAATTCAGCTTTGTAAGTTAATTTATTTTCATTTATTTTATTAGGATTTTAAGGTCATGTTTCACACACTTTGGTTACGATCATGACAGGACAGGTAGTTAATAGTTACACAAGATTAATCAGTTCAAGTGTAAAGTCAAACACACTCATGGACAATTTAGTATCTCCAGTTCACCTCACTTGCACGTCTTTGGGCTGTAAAAGGAAACCGGAGCTCCCAGAGGAAACCCACACAGACACGGGGAGAACATGCAAACTCCACACAGAAAGGACCCGGACTGCTCCACCTGGGAATCAAACCCAGGACCTTCTTGGTGTGAGGCGACAGTGCTACCCACCGAGCCATCGCCCAATTTGTAAGGTTAAATAATGCAACTTTATAAAATAATTAATGAGGTCTTGCATATATAAACAATAAAGTCCTGAGAATTCATTCTATGATTTAATAACATACATTGATACTAATACTGCTGAGTATCTCTTTGCATATTACTATTACAGACGTGGCCTTTTTCACTGATACATTTCCTTAATGACATTTACCTAATTTATCTGTCTCAGTGAAACATAGCTACAGTATAAACTAATGGACCGATGTCTTTCAAGTCAAGACTTCATTCAAAACCCAAACAAAACCCACCTCCCACACACGATTCAGCCAGGGAATGATATATTGCATTAAAAGCTTTCTGATGGAGTCTCCTGCACAAGAGCAACGGCGGGACTCTGTTCCCTTCTGCTCTTTTACTGCATCTCTGGCTAATTGAATTGGTGACATAAGGATGCTGCTTTTACTCTGTAGCAAATCAAGCAGAAAGCCTGATTGAAAAATCTCAAAACAGGAGGTAGGAAAGGGAGAAACCAGTTAGCAGCTAGCACCATTTAACAAGCTACCCAGAGTAATCACACTGCTAATGAGTGTAACAGAAGAATCAATAAATCCCCACTTCCTTTTTTACAGCATGGCAGTAAACAGGAAATGCTCTTACAAATCAACATGGGACATGTTGTTCCCTAATCTGTATTAAAACAATATATGTTGTATAAATGATATTTTGATTCATAATTATTAACATGGTATATTAATTACACACATATCTTGTTCACATATCTTAATTGCCGACTGCTTAAAAAGGTGAAGTACAAGAGGCTTAATTCACCTTACAAGAAATAGGCTGGCTGGCATTTAAACAAAAAACAGTCACAGGCACTGACGAGGCGTCTGTAACTTATTTAATTCTATACTCGCATTAACCAGAGTCTGAAAGGAGAACGAATTCACTCCATAGAGGACAAAACTAGTGTTCGCTTTACAAAGCTACAAATGATCTTTGAAGCCAGTCATTGCTGGTTGCTGAGCACCAGCTAATAATTATGTAGGTATTCGCTGGGCATCTACCCATTTGTTCTTCAGCCCAGAAAGGCTTATAGAGCCAGTCCTCCAAATTATCAATTTATTTTTCTTCTACATGTTTTATCTTTCTACGTTTTATAAGCTTTCTCTTAACTATAATAGTCTCACCAAGAAAATAATGTTTAATGACTCCAACAACCAACAACAAACAATCAATATTTTTTATTAGTGCACACAGTATTTTTGTAATGAGTCTCTACCAAACAGTTTAGGTGGTCACAAAAATGATCCTGATGGATAATTCATGAATAATTCAAGATTATTTAGATACAGCTTTTGTACCAAAGTATTTAGACTCATAGTAAGATCAACCGCCTAAGCTCAAGGTTTAAACAGCTGTTAAGGTTGGTTTTATGCATGCTGCTGGTTAAAAACATAATAAATAACTGAGGAACCAGAGTGTGCAGCCTGTATATCAATCATAACAGCAGAAAAGGGCGTCTACATAAGATTAGGCTGAGGAGATAAACTGTCAGCTGGGCAGGACTGCTTAATTTATTGATCACAGCGACAGAATCGAGACATACTGGTGTTTAAACAAGAGTACTCCAATAAATGTAATGGAGCACGTAATGGTTTGGAGCAGATCCCCTATTAGACAAAATGACAATGATTTGAAGTGCTCTTTCATGCTTTAAGGATGGAGAAATCAGCGTTTGGTGTGTTGGTGGCCCCAAACAGAATCCTGGTCCAGTAATGGTCCAAATATTTCTATATGCAGCATCTCTTAAGGTTATACTTTTATGTAAATGTGAGCATTATCTGCTTTCTATAAGGGAGCTTGTTTACGGACTCGTCTGTCTGATGTCTCCAGTACAAATCTTTTTTTCTCCCATTGAAAAGGTGTGAACCTTTTCTTCATGTTGCCAAGCAACCCAAGCTCCCATGAGTCTTCAGCTTTGAATGAGGTCCAAAGTAACAAAAACCAAAACGCTCATGAAGGAAGTAACTTATCAGAGGAGTATACTTTCTTTTTTAATGACCATTATATACCACATGGCTAAATGTTCTAACTACTGATTTGAATGGTTTCAGCCACACAACAGGTGTATAAAACTAAGACTGACACACGCAACAACAACAATACAGTGAGACTGTGCCCTGGCGCATAATGCGAGGTCCTTAAAGACACATGCTGACATCTGGTGTGATCTGTATCTCAGAAACTGGCATAGTAATAGTATTTCAGTCTGGTTGTTTAAGTGTTTATAAAGGCAATGAAGCAGAGAGAAAAGGGAAAGGTACCAGACGCTCTTACCCTGACATAAAGCACTTTGTCCCCCATACGGTAGCGGCCTTTGGGCTGTTTCTCGATGCAGAACTTTACTGCACATCTGCACGGTGGGTCTTCTGAGGTCTGTTTCACCTAAATCCAAAAAACACAGACTTTAACAAAACTGAACAAGCAAAATAACATTGTATGTGCATTAGTTTTTTGGCTTTTTTTGGCTTTTACTTACAATGAGCCAGATATATGCTCCAGTTCAATGTATAAAATCATACATACACAAAAGAGGAGGCAGGAGAAGGGCTATATTGCTATAAACACATGTACAATACAATTCTTTTTAGAGGCACCATTGCTCAAGGACCCAACAGTGGCTGTTTAGCAGAGTCTGTATTTGAACCCTTAACCTTTATTGATATCCCAAAGCCCTAGCCACTGAACTCCCACCACCCTCAGTTTGGTTTACCTTAATATTTGCCATGCTGTGCATTCCGAGATCCTTTTCTGCTCACTATTGAAGTTTTAGTAGCCTTCGTGTGAACATAACTCTGCCCACAGAACCGCCCCTCATATTATGTGTTTCACACTATTTTGTGAACTCTAGAGACTGTTGTGTGTAAAAATCACACAAGATGGGCAGTTTCTGACACACTTAAACCAGCCTGTCTGGCACCAACAAGCGTGTCAAGGTCAAATCACTTCCATCACATTTTTGCCCCATTCTTTGGGTCAAGATGAAGCTCTTGTCCTTCTAACTGCACTTCTACCATTTAACTGGCTAAATGGATGAAGACATAAATGATTATATATATAGATGTTTCTTATAAAGTAGCAATTTTGAACACTGTTAAGCAACATGGGTCCTTATAACCTAATAAGAGTTGGGTGGCACACTGGTCTATTACTTTAGGCTGCCACCCTTGAGGCTCAGATTAGAATCTCAGCAGTGTCATCGGCTGCTCAGGCGTCTACACAGACTTGATTGACTAAGAGAAAATATGTCCGGGTATTCCTGCCTTGCACCCAGTGTTTTCTGTGTGGAACCGGGTCTGCTGTGACCATGACCAGGATAAAGTGATTATGAAATTGAGAAATGACCAACCTGATTGACTTAAAAATGAACTACCTGAACACCTTGCTAGTGAAAAATGTCATAAGCTTTCCTACTCTTACATTTTGTCTCCCTAAAAAAAATACTGTGACAAACAAAACTAGAATACACTTGAGGACATTGTACCTGTAAGTAACATGCTCATCCATACACTAACCTCTGCAAAACTGAATGAAGGTGATTTCTGTCCACACCCATTCATTTTATTGTCTTTACTAGCAAATTACTGTGCAGGTGGGTGATTTGTTTAGACACACTGCATCACCTGCACACACGTCATGTGTTTTCTTTAAATCATGTTAAGCCAGCCGTCATGTAATGGTGTTCATGCAATTTTATTACACCTCTCACCGTTCTTGGAAAATGCATTACATGTGGGGTTTTTTTTCAATCAGTTAAAACACACCCATGATTGGCTTGAAGGTCATATTACCCAAAAGGAAAGCAGGGCAAATTTGATTATGTGCTGCTAAAACTTTAGCAGATTAAACACTTCACTTTTGCGCTACTCATAATCTTCATGCATCCACATCTGCCTGTTACAACATACATATCATGTAAATTCCACAGAACTTACTGGATCCTTTGTGTTTTAATAAGTGATTACTAATTAAAAAGCATATGATAAATAACTGAAGGCCAGGCATTTAAAAATAATAGTAGATTGTAATAGATTACTAATGAAAATGTATACTCACTAGGTAATCCAGTAGGCTGTCTTGGCTCTTTTTCCCATTAGATTTACTCATAAGGCGTAAACTGGCTGTCGGAGATTTAACAGGTGATGTTGAACTATGTAATGCTGGTTCAGGCTCAGGTGCAGGTTCTGGCTTGGGCTTGAGCTCAGGCTCGGGCTCAGGTTCAGGCTCAAGTTCAGGCTCGGGCTCAGGCTGAGGTTCAGGCTCGGGCTCAGGTTCGGGCTCAGGTTCAAGTTCAGGCTCATGCTCATGCTCGGGCTCGGGCTCAGATTCAGACTCGGGCTCCAGCTCAGGTTTCGGGGTCAACTCTGAGTCCGACTCGGCCTCAGGCTCAACCTCAGGTTCGGGATCAGCCTCAGGTTCCGGTTCAGGTTCAGACTCTGGCTCAGGTTCGGGATCAGCCTCAGGTTCCGGTTCAGGCTCATGTTCAGGGACTGGGGTAGACGTGGGGGATAAAGAAAAGGCACTATCATCTGAAAGAGCAGTTGAGCTTGGAAGAGAGAATGGGCTTGGATCTAGAGGAGGTGATGATGTGAAGGGAGACTGAGGTGGTGATGAATCAGGGGGTGATGATGAGGATGGTGATAATGAATCATTTTCTTCTTTCTCAATCTCCCTCTCCAGTTTAACCAGTCCTGGTGGATCTACTCCATACCTGTGAGAAAATATTCATCAGATGAGAAAACTACTATTTTTTTTATTTTTGAACTAAGCTATGACAGTTTCGTTTTCACAGAGAAACTCTAGGTGCAATGCAGAAATAACCTAAACAGGGCACCGATGCATCACAAGGTTTCAGACACCCCATGATAGCCAATCATGTCTGTGTATATGACAACACTGAATTTTAACCCGTGTCTCAGAACAAAACTATTGGTTAGGGTTCATTCTTATAGCTGCTATAACAAAAGTGAAAGTGGAACCAACTTGTACTGTGGATGTTCCAGTACAATATTACTTTACAATATGCCCTATTAAATTGTAATCATAGGATTGCTGCAGTTGTGAAGCTGGGGGTGTCGTTGCAAAACACGTTTTAGTAGGACAGTTTATGAATCCCTGGTAATTTGTTTATAAATTCAAACATTGTTGCATGGTTTTGTATACCATTAAACAAAAAAAGGCAACTATTAATACTTTATACTGAATGGTTTCAATAGAGGTTGGGAACTATATAGAAACATTAGCTTCTCCTCTGCCTTCACTTTATGGCATTGTCATTAAAATAGCTATAGTCAAAGAATAGAGTTCAGCTTAAAACAAACAGTAATATAAAAACTGCCTATACATACACAAATGTAAACCATTAAACATACAGTATCTGTGTTAACTAGAAAGAAAAATTCATCAAACAACAACAACAACAACATACAACTTACTTGGATGCAATTCTCCCAAGCTGCATGAGGCACAGGCACACCTCTTTAGGATGTCTGCGAAGAACTGGAGAAACAAACAATGAAATCAATGAAAGCCTAAATTTAAAGCTTCTCTTTTTATAAGACTTTCCACTAGAATTTGGAGGATGGAATCCACTTCTATTATGCCATAGAGAGCATTAGTGCGTCGAATGGTGTTTAATTATCAGGGTTACACGGGTTCACCTGGTGCTCTTGCAACATTAAAATCTTTTTACATTGTCAATGGGATTCATGCCATGAAATTACCTAGAACCTGCAAGCGTCCTCACTGTTTTTTAAAGACTACTCATATTTTGGCAGAGCTAATACAACTCTAATACAATTCTAATATGGCCCTGCACATCACTTATTTTTACTTTAATGACGTGTAATACCCCAAAGCAGCCACACATCATGTCCATAACTCCACACTTCACTGTGGTTATGGTGTTATCTGCCTTCTCTGCCTTCTCCAAACAATTCAATTTTTGCTTCTTCTGGCCATTGTTTTCATTTGCCTAAGTGCTTTCGTGCAAATTTTAGACAGGTCTCTTTTTCTACCAGAAGAGTTTTGCATAGGGTGTAAAACAGAGATGACTGAGGTGAGGCTCATTGTTTGTTGTAGAGAACAAACTTTTTTGAAGTGACCGGTCGCTGTTCTCAGATTGACAACATTATTTACATTTATTAATTTAGAAAAAGTGGTACAATTATGACTGAATACAATGCACACAGTTGATGGTTAAGGGTATTGCTCTAGGGCCAAACAGTGGCAGCGGCGTGGTAGTAGGGCTTAAATCAGCAACTCTACCATGACTAGTCCTTAACCGCTAAGCTATGAATCTTCTACTCGAGCATTATCAGATCTCAGGTGCATTAAGGTGTTTATTATGGCATAGTCCTACTTCTGAAGGTCAATTTAATCAGTTGATAGAAAGTACAAAGTAAAACATTTAAAAATATAGAGCTCATACCCTGACAATGAGCAGAATGCCAATAATAACGGACCATGATACCAAAAGTACATATTTATAAGATGTTCTAAAATCTATAAGTGTGACAAATATGCAAAAAAAAGCAGAAATTGGAACAATGCAAATTCATTTTATTAAGCACGCTTTGAAGCTTTATAGTCCACATGCGAAACAAACATGGTAGTATCTGTTTATTTGCCACTGATTTGTAAGGGAAATATGAGCCTAATAGTAGAGTTACCACTGATGTAATCGGCTCTATGTTGAAACTTGCCTTAAATGCTTCATTTGGGCTGAAAAGTAAAAAAATAAGTCATTGTTGGTCTCTTTTTCTTCTGAAATATGGTGCCAATGTAGGTATAAAAACAATAACAAAAGAAGCAGAGCAAGTTCCATCGTTTTCTTTTATGCTTAAGCCAATTTCTTTATTTCTGAAAGACTAAAACTATTATCTCACTTCATGCATCTAATCCTCTCCTTCCGCTTATCCTGCACTCGTTTCCTTTTCCTTGTCTTTTGGCCCAGCTGTATTGTTCTCATTTTTCTATGGCTTTAGTTTGTCCATTTCATCTTTCCTCACAGACGTCCGATGACAGTACAGACTGAAAGGGTCACGCGGACTTCCACTGATACTGCACCGCCATTCAGCTCTATTCCCTGTGGTCTCACGTTGAAAGGTGAGATGGCAAAAAAAGGGAACGATAGAAAGGTCACGTCTCCATCATGAACCAAGCCATTGAGAAAATTCATTATTTAAATGAGATTAGATTTTTAAAATGATAAAACGTCACACACAACAGAGAGGGAATGACAGAAATGTGACTTTGTGTAAACAGTGGGTCGGCGGGGCCGGATCCTTCAGTCTAGAGTCACACTTCTAATACATCACAGTTTGACACGGTCTCAGATTTACATGCAGGAAGATGGGAACTGCTCGCACGACTTCTGATACGGTTTGTGCTACCATGCAGAAATGCACTGCACTGCAGAGACAGCAATTATCCTACATAAATAAATGTGTTGGCTAAAACAAAGACAGCAAAATTGTAATATCTATCGCAGATGGACTGTGGTTCAGCCAAAACATTAATTTCCTCTGCATGTTAGTAGGAAAATATTATATTGAAGCGACAGTATACATTACATGTTCTGTTAGTCTTTTAGAATGGCAGGCACCCCCTCTGCTAGATCCCTCCCCATGTGAAAAAGCTAACTAGTTTGCCAACATTGGTCATTGAGCTAAAAGACAGGCAGAATTGCTTAGAGGAAAATAATCAGTGCTATCGAGCACTGGCCTAGCCAATGTGTCCTGGGGCTGCATGGCAAATTGTTTACAGTAGGCACAAACAGAGCACAAAAAGATCAGAACAGAGCGAACCCTTAAACTAGCGAAAGCTTTTAACCTATTGTTAGTGCTCGTGTGCTATTCTGTAGAGCCACCAGGCTGCACAAAGTGAGTAAGTACAGTTAAACCATTGTACCTTTTGTAAAACTTCTGGATACTGACAAGACTAAACACAGCAGGAAATGAGATCCCCAATGTATTCAGTCAGATAGATGTAAGCGGGGCCGCTGAATACCACAGGATGCAGTTAAGAACAAACACTCGCCTTTTATGACAGTTTTGTAATAGTTTTTTAGGCATGGACATAATTTAGTATTTTAAATTCAGACCATGTATTAATGTGGCCATTTACAGTTACTAGAAACTGTGCATTTATATATTTTTATATATTTATATAAAACAAACAGTGTATTGTGTTACCTAAATAATGTGACACAACTGTACTACATGTACCTATTAAAAAATCATTCCCATAATACATAGGTATCCTTAAGGATACTAACCCAGCAACAATTTACAATATCGTCTTTATACTTCTATAATACTGATGTGACTATAACAGCCGTTAATATAATTATAATAATCAAGGTTTACAAAATGTGCTTTCTTCTAAATCACATAACAAATTACTAAAACTATTGTGCTTTAACACCATATTTAATGATACCTTTAAAAATAACCTGTCAAAAAGGTTTGTGATCAATTGTTCACCTCAATAACACCGGACATGTTGTTGTTGTTTTAGATATACTGTTTTTATGGTTGGTTAAAACATCTGTGTAACAAGATGCTTCTAAGCTTAAACAGTGACAATATTATTCTACATTTCTCTGGATTCTTTCACAGGAAATTGTTTCAATAAATAATGTTTTAAAGCTCTGACATGACACATGATTACCTGCTAATAAAACAGCCACCTCTTTGTTAGTACCCACTGAGCACATCTTCATTACTTACCCAGATCATCTGACTCAAATAGATGTGACTGGCCCACCCCGATTTTACGGCACCAGTACAGGAAGTTGGCTGCGTTATCCCGAGCAAAAAAAGAACCAGGGGCGGCGTTGGCTCTATAGTGAATTACACGCCGGACAAAGGGCTGCAAAACAAACAGAAGACAAGCACAAATATACTGTATGTAATGACTAAATAAAAACATTAATGAGTTTAAAATGTCTGTCTTCAATCTGGACCTTAATTATGACCAATTAACTATATATTTATATATACAGTAAGCAGAAACAGTTTTTAAATTTACACACATGTACGTCTTTGGACTGTGGGAGGAAACCTCCTCCTGGAGGAAACCCACACAGACATGGGGAGAACATGCTAACTCCACACAGAAAAGACCCGAAACGCTCCACCTGGGGATCAAACGCAGGACCTTCTTGCTTCGTGATGCGACAGTGTTAGGCACTGAACCACCGTGCCGCCCATGACATAATGGATAAGGGTTGACTGGTCTGGCAAATCCTGTTTACTCCAAGATAATCTGGATGGCCAGGCACTTATGAATCATTTACCTGTGTTAGAGATGGCACCAGGATGCATGATAGGACATTAAAGTAATTATTTGATTTGCCTGAGCACCTCGTCATTGCTGGCCAGAATCATCCTCTCCTGCAACTCCTCAGCCAGCTGGCAGAGCACGACTCCAGTCTCTAGTTGCTCCATGAAGTTCTCCGCAGTTATGGTCACTCCTGCATAAATAAATGTATTTGTTTTTTAGGATGGTGTGGTTCTGTAAAAACCTCTCTCTATAAATCCTGTACCCACTGACTGCAAGCGGCCCCCCAACCCAGTGTACTAATGGACATGGAGTTGCATTTTAAGGCCTGCGTGTTAAGTTTACACAGAGGAACTAGACTGTTGGAACCGAAGCTGGTATGAGGCACCTAGGACGTATCAAAGGAGGCAAACCACAACAAAACCAGTACAAAACCAGATGCTAATGTACAGAATGACATGGAAAGTCAGAGAGTGAAATGTTAGTACTAAATCTAACTACTCTGCTGCTGTCTGATCTCCTCTCATGGCGATACTGGAACCATGAGATCAACTATAGAAGCATAAAGTTATAGATGTGTGTATAAAGACTAAGGAAAAGTAGATTTTTTGTCCTACGCAGCTACACTGAGGCCGTGAGAGTTTGAATAACCCAATATGGAAATAAGCCTGACAGACCGTATGCAAAATGACACGAAGGTTTCTCTGAAGCTCTGCGGCCAGTATGGCTTTGGTTAGTTCTCTTTAAATAGAATGTTACCCTTTAAACTAGGGCATGATCAAATCATTACCAGCATAAAAATTCCCACAGGCTAGGTATTATCAGTACATTTTCCTCTACAATTATTGGCACGCCTGGTAACCATGAGTAATGTTTAATGTAAAGTGTTACATTTTCTATTCTAAGTGAATTAACTGCAGAGATGGCAGCGATGAACTTCCAGCCTCACCCACACACACTCACTGTATATCATCATTCTTACCCAGGATGTTATTGAGCCAGAGAGCAAGATCTTCCTTCATCGGAAGCAGACTGGTTTCATGTCTGCAAGCCAGCCACTCATTATACTGATGCAAGCGTGAAGGGTCAGGCACGCGCTCCCGCCTCACAGAAAATGGCCCATTCATCCTACAACAGAACACACAGACCCAAGACAAGCTTTTATACAGGTCCACAGAGGGGTTTAATAGGGATTTAACAAGTGAGTTCACAACTGTTAATGTATATGATTTGGTAAGTTTAGTAAATTGCGTTTACCTTCGGCTTACTGCTGCTGTAAAATAAACTCATTAACCACTAGTAAATGATCTTAAAATTAAATTTAAACGGTCATTTCATGAATAATCCATTAACCAACAGTCAACCACAGTTTTATACTAAACTAACATTAGCTTAGTAAGCTATCATAGCTATCATGCACATGATATGGCCTTAGAGTAAGACTCCAAGGGAGGAATGTCCTCAACTGGCCCAGCCAAAGCCCAGACTTAAACCCCAGCAAACATCTATAAAAAGACCTAAAGATGGCAGTGCACAGATCTGACAAAGCTTAAGAGGATTTGCCAGGAAGATTGTGATAAACTGCCTAAATCCAGGAGTGTAAAGCTTGTAGAGACATATTCAAGAAGACTTGCAGCTATAACTGATTTGTGAATATTAGATATCAGTTTTATATTATTAGTTTGTTCATGAAAAACTGTAAAATGGTGTATTCACTTCATCATCATGGGTAATTATGTGTTTGTTTGACTGATTAAAAACAGCAATTATTTCCAAGCCCAGTAGTGTGCAAAACGTCCAGGGGTCTGTACACTTCTAAATCTATTGTACTTGTAGATATTTAAAAAGTTGTATTTATTTTAATACATTAATAAATAATGAAAGGTTTAGTAAAGGCCTCAGACTATATGGAACCTACATTTTAAACACATGAGAAAAAATGTTAATTCACAGTTTATAATAAAACTGCAGTATGTTTATTGAGATAACTACAGAACGTTCATACAGAACACATGTGCTGCCAACAGGTACAGTCACCCAACAATGAACTGACTGACTGGAACTCACACTTGGCTGGGCTGTCAAAGCATACTTGCCAAATGCCAGTGACTTTCACACTGGGCTTCTGTCTGATCAGCACATACTATAGTTTACACCATCTGTAATGAGGTGAAACTTCTCCTGGACCTGGGCTGATTATAATGTGAACTGATGTGTTCCAATGGGATGCAGACTTCACAAGCGGTCTGTATGATCCCTAACATCACAACTGCTGTGTTTAAAAAAGGTGCCTTAAAATGGCCTTAAAACTTAAAACACACAAATTCCTGCTTACAAGTCTTTATTAAATTAACATCTAATACTCAGGCCAACGTCAAGCAACTGATGACTCCTGAATGGTTGTCTGACTTCTTCAGACAACCATTCATCACAGGGGTCTTAAAGCATGTAGCAAGACGTTTCCCACTTCCTGTAACTCAGGCAAAAACAAACAGCTGTGGGGCAGATGTGCGAGATCTAAACAGGAACAGCAGCAAAAGCAAGCCCCTATTTATCTTTTTAAAGCCTGTAGACCACAAGCTAGTGAAGAGAAAGATGTGGAGATGTAGGGTTAAGCCAATGTTTATGAATCGGTACATAGTGAACAAATACCCTCATGATTAGGAACGCTTTTTCTGCAACAATGAAGAACTTGCTTTCATAAAGGGGTCTAAAACAAAGATCTCAGGTTGTTTTCTCCAAACCATGAGTAGAAGGATGGGGGTGAAGCTGCAACAACATGGCTAAGTAACTATTCAACTATTCAAAACTATGTACTGCTGCTGAACAAAAACACCTAAAGGCAAAGGCGGAAATCAGAGACTACAGATCTAATTGTGCATGCAGTCACAGTCACAGACGATTTACAGTAATCACAAGATCAATGAGAATGCCCACCATGGCATAATGAATCAGTTTATTGTATGTAAAGCTAGCTAAAACAAACTTTTTATGTTTTTAGCTGAAAAGCTGAACTAAATGCTGTTTTGTAAAATGTACCATATATACCAGGAATAATTTGGCTAGTCTATTTCAACTGTAGTAGCTACAGGATGGCCCCTGTAATGTACCCAGGCCCCTGCTAAGGTACTTCAGCAGTGAGCAATTTAAGCATTGTGTCCTTCTGCATTGCCATTTTGGCTGGCAGAGGGGACACGGGGGCACAGATGACTGATGTGTTTCTCCTAAATGACAATAACCTGCACCTTGTGAGAATGAATTCACTTTAAGTGGAAATGATTCTATATATAATAATAGTTTCTCCTTTTTACACTTGCCAGCTTCTTTGTTGGCAAACCTGCTATTTCTCTAAAGCCATGACATCGAGTGTGGTTGGGTTTTTCGCTGGCGTGCAATGCCAGCTCTTTTTATCTCTTTCTTGACAGTAACATGCTGTTCATGCCACATTCTGACCAAACCATCTGAATATTACAGCAGAAATAGAGATCAATTGGTTCTGGCAACATTTTCACTTCTTCACGTCTTCACCTGTCCAGTGATGGTGAGCACATGGACAACATACAAAGCCAAGACAAGAGTTTAATGCCTGGCAAACAAGTGACTGTGTGCTGCTGACAGAAGCTGCTATACTGACACCCTTGCACATTCAGCAGCTCACAAAACATACAGCCACATATCAGGGATCTCATCACAACCACACTTGGTAGGAGTAGCACAAGGATGTAAGGCAATATTTGGGACAAGGCATGAATTTAAGATGTGTTCGGGCTGAACTTGGCTAGGCAGCAGGGCATGGGAAGCACACACAGCAATGATACAGCATACATGTGCTAGACTTGCACCTTCACTGATTCCCAGCACAGACTGGAGTGCAGACAGAGGTCTCGAACCAAACCAACACACAAAGAACCTCTGTGTCTATGCACGTTCCCACTCATGCATGTAAACATACAGAGCACATGTTTTGACGAGTGTACCGGCTTAGCAAATTTCCAGGCATTGTAAAAACTTCAGATCAGCACAAAAATACTCAAAGTCTTAAACCAAATAAAAACTGCAGGTAAAGTTCTACAAAAAAGTAAAAAGTAAAAGCTTCCATGAATAAAAGCGTCCAAAAGGCAGTCCACAAAATACTTTAAGCTCCCATGGCAAGTTATTTCACTGGTTCAGCATAACCTGGAAACATTAACTGCAAGGTAGAAACACACACTGGACAAGAGGGAAATCCATCACAGGGAATTACAAACTTACCAATTAACTTACTCACATACTCACACCTAAGGGTAATTCAGAGCAGCCGATTTATCTTGTGTGTAAATGATTTGGGTCGGAAAACAGCAGAGCACCCAGAGAGTGTAATTAATAGGAAAAGTGATGTAACACAGCCGTAAACATGCCTCTGGCTCAGTTTTTATGTTTTTTTTTTTACATTAAATTCTAAATTTATATTATACTGATATTATATGTACAAAATAAAACTAAGTTGGTCACTGAAAACATTGGAAATATTTTCTTCTTTTGTCAGTTAAATAGAGGTTGAAAAGAATTTATAAAATACATTTTCTTGTCTTTACTGCATTTTAGAAAATGTCTCAGCTTTTCCATAAATCAGATTTTATTATGGTCTGTTTGAGCATAAAAACCTGCTTCAAAACATTTATCCTCTTAGAAAGAACTGATATTCATAATTTCACAATTAGAAATAAACTGGGCAAAATCATATTCATAAAAGAGCCAAAAGACAAAAAACATAATGTTATTTTGAATGTAACACTGTGTTAAACTTTGTTAAACCTTTCACAATTTGAAGTTCCTTTCAAAGTTTATTTTGAGTTATTTGAAACTATGCTGGGTCAAACCCATGCATAAAGCTACTAAGATCATTAATATGGTGGGTAGAATGTTTAATAATATCAGAGAACTTTGTAGCATGACCTGTTACAGTAATATAGCTGATTATCAACAATAATACAGCTGAAGTCAATTAATTTGACAGCAATGGAACAGTGATTGACCAAGTGATTAACCAAGGTTAACCAAGTACAATGCTACATTTAACCTTGGTGACTTACATCTAACTATTCAGGTCCTGAATTAAAACCGTGTAAATAGTGTAATTTTATGTTTTACTCTACTAAATGTAATTATATTTGTTGTTATTCTACAATGACTTTTTATATAAATACATTTAAATTCATATAAACTGTTTGAGCTTAATGAGCTTAAAACTGGTTCATGTCTTTAAAATTGTATACAATTATTTTCACAAGTTACATGTAATGTAAATTAATCGACTCACCTAGACAAGGTTTCTCCTCAGCTAAGAGAAAGTGCAGCCAGTGTGTCAGATTCCTCTTTTATAGCTGAAACACACAGTCTGAGTTACACAGAGGTATACACACCTCACTCACACACACACACCTCACTCACACACACACCTCACTCAGCTCACCCACACACTGCACTCCTATACACACTCCACTCACACACACCTCACTCACACACACACCTCACTCAGCTCACCCACACACTGCACTCCTATACACACTCCACTCACACACACCTTACGCTTGCACATTCTCCACTCACACACACCTCACTCACACACACACCTCACTCAGCTCACCCACACACTGCACTCGTATACACACTCCACTCACATACACACCTTACTCATGTACACACTCCACTCACATACACACCTTACACATGTACACACTCCACTCACATACACACCTTACTCATGTACACACTCCACTCACATACACACCTTACACATGTACACACTCCACTCACATACACACCTTACGCTTGCACATTCTCCACTCACACACACCTCACTCAGCTCATTCACACACTCCACTCACATACACACTTTACACATATACACTCACTCTCACATACCTCACTAACACTCCTACACATACTACACTCACACCCCACTCACATAAACACTCTTACTCTCACACTTACCATCTCACTCACTTACCGTGTGTGTGCAGCCGCATGGCTTACAAACAAATCTACTGTCCTTCCCAAACAGATTTCTACCCTGCGTACCTGGTGAAGGAGAGAAGTAACCACACACCGTACCTGTGGTGATTTGTGCTGAATTTTATTAGATGCACAGAAAAAAGTACCTGTGCTGTATAAACTTCTGTTTACACCTTCAGTAATCCACAGTCATGTGTTGGATATCTCGTTTTAGCTTAATTTTGGGCCGGTCAAAGTAAAACAAATTAGGTTTAGGTTGAAATTTATTTAAAACTCTGCTGTGTACCTGCAAAAACAATGGGCAGAATCATTTAGTTTTTAAAAAAAATGTACCTGAAATAAAAAAAAATTTGTATATTAAAATGATTTATAACCTGTATATACACACTATGACACACTGCATCTCTGTTCAGGTAAAAGTCTTTACAAATTAAAGTCAAATAAAAAATCTCACTCCTGTAACTGGATAATGTCTCCATCAGTGAAAGTTTCTGCCAGTGAACTCTCCTCCAACTTCCTCCATTTTATTCAGGTGTCCTAGTAATTTCAGACATTTTCACTTTTTGTTGGTATTGTCACATGTAGAAATAGTTTTACACACCTTACAAGTTGCCTCGTAGTTCATTCATGCAAATTAATGCAAAGCGTTTTTCTACCACAGCAGAGATGCACGGCACGCAAACCCTCCATCCACACAAAAGGGACCCGGACCGCTCCACCTGGGAATCGAACCCAGAACCTTTTTGCTGTGAGGCAACAGTGATACTGTTCTCATTTCTTCAAACTCATACAAAGTTAGTCACCTATAATTAAGGGCGTAAGAGCGTGAAAATGAAGAACGCAAAACAATACGTTCAATATTTCTGTGTGGAGTTTGCATGTTCTCCCCGTGTCTGCGTGGGTTTCCTGCGGACGCTCCGGTTTCCTCCCACAATCCAAAGACATGCAGCCAGGTAAACTGGAGATACTGTACTAAAAAAATGTGTGTGTGTGTGTGTGTGTGTGTGTGTTTTAATATGTGAATGTGATGGACTGGTGCCCTGTCCAGGGTGTTTCTGTATGCCTGGTGCCCACTGAGAGGTGGGATAGGCTCCAGCACCCACTGCGACCCTAATTTGGATAAGTAGCTTAGAAAGTGAGTGAGAGTGAGTACTAAAGTGGTCGTATTTCTGAAAAAAAACTTGTCTAATTGCCAACAATTCATAAAACTGACCTATACAGACATCATTTATATAATCTAGCTTGATTTTTTAAAGCCCCAAAAAGAGCCGAACGATTACCTTTTAAATACTGTTGTTAGGTATTCCTATTATTACTATTGTGTTATTTTAAGTAAAATACCAAACTTAGTGGTAATAAAATCGTGTGTTTGATCAGTGTGATGGAACACACGCTTGTTACACACAGGAAACAAGTAGAACTTTCCTCTCTGGCCCGCAGAGAGCAGTGTTCATCACGGTTTATTATTTACAATATTTACACTAATATACAATCAGCTGCCAGTCACTAGATATAAATATGTTCTGTTCTGTTACACCTACCATGTATTTGCATTCTGTATTTAAACAATTACTAACTGTAGCCTGCTTGATACTATGCACAATTTTACAAATGTATTGAAGTGTGCTTGGGATCACCATCCTGCTGGAAAGTCTAATTATCATAGAGATTCAGCTTTACTACAGAAAGAATAACGTTCTTCCTCAGAATGTCTTGGGATTTATGTGAATCCATGATGCCAGTCACACCATCAAGTGTGCCAGTTTCTGCTGCAGAAAAATGTCCCCTTCCCCCCCCTCTATGCTTGATAGTAAGCTTACTATGGTTGGCATCGACACATTTGTGAGAGCCCTCATCAGGTCATCCTGTATATCTTTCGCAACAATATGGGGATTTTTTCATTGTTTCCTGATAAGATTGCTAAGGCCTATGTATGAAATATTCTCTTTCTTTCTCCCATGATGCTGCTGCATCGCAGGATTGGCACATCCGGACAATACTACCCCAATGATGTCTCTGGGAACGTTAAAAGTCTAACAAATCTTTTTATACCCGCTGATATTTTCAACACTTGAATCTCTGGGTGGTGCTTATACAACACATCACAGCTAAAGCAAATGGAAGATTGAGTTCTTAATGGTTTGGTCATGTTGTGACCTTTAGGTCATACACACTAGCAGTAGGTTTAAAGATCAACAATATTATATAGGGATTAAAAATTGTGACATGGCAGTATAAACAAAATATCTGGCTCATTCATTTGCTGCATAATTTAACTGTTAAATACTTAATTTAAAGCAAAATCTAGATATTTTAGGTGTAAAGGATTTCCCAAAGTCCCTCTCCGGAGTGTGTGTGTGTGTGTGTGTGTGAAAGAGTGAGTGAAATGTACCAGCTCTGTCCAACAAAGAGTGTTTTATCGCTGGCGCTCTTTATCTTCATTTGGGCGGTAAACATTATTGTCACCACTACATGACAGGCTGATAGGGATCAGCAGCCATGACAGATGGTAGCATCACACGTTTCCCGGACAACCAAATGATGTCGAAGCCCAGATCACCTGACGCGTGCGGCTTGAACCTAAATTGGTCCCGTGGGGCGAGGCCCCGTGTGCTTGATCAGATGGGTCCATCCCTAAACGCAATTTTAATCAGGGGGGCATGAAAATCAAAACAACCGTAGAGAAGGAAAATTGCTTGAGGTGGGGGGGTCGTGTGCATTAACCTGTCCTGATTCAGACGTATGATGCTCGGGTGGGGTGCTGGTCTGTTACACTGGCCCATTTGAACCTGAATATTGATGTGTGTTTATAATACCTTGCTCTTAAAATGTATTTCCCTTATTAGAATTTCCTCTGTTGTTTTGCACATGACCTGGTCTTGGGTCTGCATACAAAATATATTAGTTAATATATATTAGTCTAACACTGTGGAGACATTTTAGCTGAATTTTAGTTTTAAAAGAACTTGGGGTTATCCAGATGTTTGATGAATGTGTTTCATAGATACCATCTTGCCCTGTTTTCCTGGTGGAATTATAAATGCACACCCTATCTAAGGTGAGTGAGGCTGTGATGCCTGCAGTTCTTTATATGTTTGTCTGGGTTCTTTTGTAACTACCTTGATAATGTGAGTGCTTATGAAGGAATTTTGTAGGCCAACTATTGTGGGGAAGATTGCCACTGTTCCCAAGTTTTAATAACTCTCACTGTTGTATGCTGGAGTCCTAAAAATGCCTTGAAACCTGGGACAGTCTTTAGACAGTCTTTAGAATGCTACTGCACAATTCTGTAAATGTTCTAATTAAATAATGTTTAAATGAAACAGGGCTGACAGTAATTATATCAGGGTGTCCAAAGATACACAGTCAGGTCAGTGTGTGTGTGTGTGTGTGAGAGATGGATTCGTTACCTGTCTGGTGTCTTTCCTGCTTTTCGCCCAATGACTCAGACCCTCTTCCTAATCAGTCGTCTGTGCTTGATAAAGGAAGTTAATTTATATCTAATGTGCACCTCTTCTTTTTGTTCATTTACCAGAGACTGCTCCAAATTGAATTATATCCCGACTGAGGCACTGGGAGGAAGGGATGACGAGGAGGAGGTGGAGGTGGAGGGTGATGTGGGAAAACGGTGGGAAAAGCGTTCATATCTGTCAGCTCTGTGCCAGGGTCATTCGCCTTCCGGGTCTGACCAGAAAATAATTACACTGAATGTCAGACTTTTAGCAGAGCTTTGCTCAAAACCACTAGCAGGAGTTGTACAGCGAGTTCAGCAGATACCACACAGGAAATGTCTGATATAAAAAAGCATAATGGATTTTATTATAAAACACTCCGCCTTTCTCACTGTCACATCTATCTACAGCATCTGTAGCATGAGTGTGTCACATTATCACATTTTATTGTACTGAGGAATAAATAGGAAATCTGAATGTATAAATTAATAATGGAGGTTTAATGTCTAACATAAAGCTCAAATATTTGACCTCAGACAGGGTTACAGACTTTCATTTCATTTTCATCAGCCGCTTTATCCTGGTCAGAGTCTCAGCAAGTCCAGGAATACCCTGTTGCACCTTCTTTTGGGAGGTGGAAGGAGTCCAGGGGAGCAGGAGACACACAATGCACACAATGCACACAATGCACACACAATGTGTGAACATGTGAAAGTTCTGATTCCCAATGACAGGAAACGAGGATTAAAACCAAATTCTCAGTACCCTATATATTCTACTAGCTGCAAAGGCATGCTGACTTAAATATCATAAAAGATATAATTATAACAATAAAACAAACCACAGAACCTGTAAAGGAAACGTTTTGTCTTGCCAACATAACAGATTTTTTATTCTGCTGCCTCGTCTGCAAACCCCTATGGAATGTAAAATCTAGATGATCTTTTACCATTTTAATATAGTTTAAAATCTAAATAAAACAATGAAAGTTCAACATTTTAAATGTTTACATCAAAAACCTTTGCTGAGTTTCTACATTTTTCAATAATTAGTAAAAAAAACTGATACGTTTTACATGGGTTTTCCTGCTGATATTTTGGAGGGTAGTAGGGCTTTTACTACAGTGCTGTTTTAAGATGTCTATACGTATAAAAGATTGAGTACAATGTGCTTTATGTTATATAAATGTAAATCTCTCTCTCTCTCTCTCTCTCTCTCTCTCTCTCTCTCTCTCTCTCTCTCTCTCTCTCTCTCTCTCTCTCTCTCTCTCTCTCTCTCTCACACACACACACACACACACACACACACACACACACACACACACACACACACACACACACACACACACACACACACACACACACACACACAAACCAAATTGAAAAAGGGATGGAAAGGGGTGCCAGTGTAATGTCATTAGGATATGACAGAGCTCTGCTATTTGCACATCAGCTGAAAGACACTTAACCCCCGTCAGCCTTTGTGATATCCATTCAGAGAGAGAGATGAAGAGATAGACATCACTTCTTCATTCTACAATTCTTTTAAACTTCACAAAACATGTTGATTTCATATTATTAATACGACCAATAAGGGCTGCATGACTTAAGTAAAGTAAATCCTCTAGCTCTTTGTATGAGTCTTTAAAATTGTATCGTCTTAATTTGAGGGTTATTGAATAACTAATAAGTAATTTGCACTTGTACTGTAACATGTTTGGAAAATGTCCTTTACAACTGCAAACTAGTAAGCAGGTTCCTATCCTTAAAAGCAAAGCCATTTCTGTAAATATGTACCTTTATGGTACAGTGATATTAAAGAAATACAACTGCAGAGGTGGGGAGCAGCGTAGTACTTTTACTCCAGTACATTTACTTTTCAATAAATTGTACTTCTAAAACAGCACACTGTTGTTGTTTTTGTCTTAATTTACATTTACATTTTCGGCATTATCCAGAGTGACTCAAGCTTAATAAATAAGTGCTTGATTAAAAACCTCCGAGCCACTAGTCTCGCTCGTCCTGATCCTCCACCAACATCTCGAGGAAGACCGGCATCAAGGCTCTTTTCTGTTCTGGCACCCAAGTGGTGGAACAAACTTCCCCAGTCTGTCCGAACATCCGAGTCTCTCACTGTCTTCAAAAGACGATTAAAGATCTTCATCACTTCTTTAATAAGCACTTAAGCTGAATTATAACACTCAATAGTATCTTATTCATAAAAAATAAAAAAAAACTATAACCTAGCCTTTGTTCTAACAGGGTTTCAGTAGATTTGTATCATTGGACTGTTTTTTACTTAAACTAGTACAGTACAGAAAAGTAAAAGCAAAAATGTAAATGTAAAAATAATGTAAAAAAGCTATAATCATTACATCACAGACCATTTCTTCAGTTCTGAAAATGTCAAAATACTGTTTAGAAGTATACTTTATCTTGTCGTTCCCTGAGCATCACTGATCGCTGTCTCCATGGCAACCCTGTCTCCACAGGACAGGATGGAGAACAAAAGTATGAAAGAGAAGGTCGGGCAAGTATTCAGGTTTGAAAAAAGCGACTGAGCCACTCAGGCTGCACATGAAATATAAGTGGGTACACATCTGTACATGCATACACACACACACACACACACAAAGAAAGAGATGTGGACCTCTCTCACATCAGACTGTGGGTACCTTTCATCTCTCACTTTTCTACAGTGCACAATAGGCACCTGTGTTATAGCAGCTTATATAAATCGCCTTGTGTGTCTAAGATCAGATCTGAAAACGTACTGTACTGGGTACCATCCTTCATGCCAGTGTTCTTGGATAAAAGTAAAAGAGAGTGTGTCCCAATGAATGGTTCTCCTTCACCGATCTCGTTTCTAACCCTGATTGGCTCAGGTGACGTCAGTGGGCATGTCTGCACGGTCTGCGTCAGCACATGCGTCAGAAGCTCACGTTTAGGAATAGTAGCACGGGCCGAAGCGTGAAGGGGGAAGGGAAGTGTAGAAAGATAAACGAGGAGACGTGCGTATGCTGCAGGAACTCTGTGTGAGTTAAGTTACAGAGGAAACGAGCAGTGTGTACAAACACTCGATGGATCTGTGAGGCCTGAGAGGTGCAGCACGTCACCCCAAATTGTCCATGTGTGTATGGGAGAAATAAATAAAAGGGAGGGAGAAATACGGAGAGCTCTGACCTTGGCTAGTTTATTCAGCCGGGTTTGTGTGTCTGGAAAAACAGGTGTGAGTATCTCCAAGTGCTGGAGGTGCCCAAGATCACAAATACATGTAATACTGTCTTTCACAGAGCTTTCATTCAACATGTGCCACCATAGGATTTTACAGACATGACCGGACAAGATTCATTAGTTCACAAGTTTAATGTCATGGACCATTTTGTATCTCCAATTCACCTGACTGCTCGTCTTTGTACTGTGGGAGGAAAACAGAGCTCCTAGAGGAAACACACATAGACATGGGGGGAACATGCAAACTACAGACAGAAAGGACCCGGACCACTCCACCTGGGAATCAAGCTCAGGACCTTCTTGCTGTTAGGTGACAGTGCTACCCACCGAGCCAACGCGCCACCCTACCTAAAGTCTAGTCCATCCTTTTGGGGTGTGTTGGGGAGGCCATTCACACTGCAGGACTCATCCACGTATACTTATATATCTTATATGAACTTACATTTTCTGGTACTATATAGACATGTTCGCATTTTCTAGGTAATTACTGGAGGGATTTTGATTGGTTGATGTGACTGCAGGATCCTGTACCTTTAATTACCGCTCTGACCCATACCTTTAAGGGTAAATAGAAGGGGATTTTGACAAAAATGTATATCAGCAGTTACACCACGTTGCTGGGTCTGTCTTGCACCCACCATGATGTCATACGTATATACATGTTTTTCCTGGCGGTGCTATATTTTATATTATTAAATAATTGTAGTTTATGTTATATAGTTGTATTTTTTGTATTACTATCCCTGTACAGGCCCTCAGCGTGAGTGACTTTGTGTACAGACCTCTGCAGATGGCAAGCACCCTGGCTGTGTTCCAAACGTACTTTCACAGTCCTGCGACAAATCTGACATCGGCAAGTACAGTCAGGCCGCTTCAAATCTCTAAAATCAATCCCACTGGCTGATTTGTAAGTTTCCAAAACAGACCAAACGGATCTAATTCAGATTAGAAATGGCTGCATCGAGTGATCAGACAGACTAAAGGGCAGATTGGTACACAGCCAGACAACACACACACACACACACACACACACACACACAGGGGACCTGCTTTAGCAGACAAGAACAGCACAGTTCACTGAGCAAATGGGTGTCAGGGTGGGGTTGCAATTGATTGGGCAGGCGTGAAAAACAATCAATTTATTAATGCCACTTAGGAGTGCTGCAGTGCATGGCCCCGCAAAGCAATCCCACAGATATACTTTTGCCTTGATTTTACTCTTATTAAGGTTTATCTATTAAATCATAATGTACACTATGTGGACAAAAGTACTGGGACACCCCTTCTAGTTTTTGAATTCATGTGTTTCAACCATGTGGTGTGATAAATCAATTATATAAAGGAAATTATATGCTTCCAACTTTGCAGCAACAGTTTAGGCAAGGCCCTTTTCTGATCCATCATGACTGTCCACAAAGCAAGCTCTGTAAGGACATAAAGAACCGGATCTCAGCCTTACTGAACAGCTTTGGAATGAACTGGAACATCCATTAAGGCTTTCTTCACCAACATCATTTTACAGCCATATAAGTGCTCTTTTGACTAAATAGGCACAAATTCTCACAGACATACTTCAAAGTCTTGTGAAAACATTGAAGCATTAAATATCTTGTCCTTGTCTTTGTGCTGTTTCAAGTCAAAATAATTTGTAAGTCATTGCTGTCTGTTTTATTTACATTTTCCCCACTGTCCTCACTTTTTTGGAATTGGTTTAGAGATAATTACTGTAGTTAGTTGACTAGCTATTTTCTTTTCTGTAAATACTAGTCTCAAGATAGGATTACATACTCGGCCGGACATTAGTCTTTTGCAGGGTTTCACATAATCAGAATAACCAATCCACCTTCTGCAATGTATGGGAAAAGCAGCCCTGACTATCTAACAAACAGGTACATCGTATTTTTGCCAATGGTAGGGTGTTCTGTTATTATTATATTAAACACAATCTTATATCACATTTTATTCAAGTGCTTATAGGTCACTGGCACCACTTTACACTTTTAGCAATTCTATACTCTGTCCTCTGTCTATGGGTACTGGATGGGCTTTGAACTTTCACCCTGATTAAAATAAGTCATTTGTAAGGATGAATTATTGAGGTTTTAACGTCTGGAGACACCAGTCTGTGTCCAGGTCAGCACTTTTTTATGCTATATTTGCATGAAAGCTATAAAAGATGGATGGTTCATGCATAAACAGCACAGGCAGAAACAATTCCCAGGTGAAAACATGACAGGTTTGATTTTTGATTTACTCTCTGTTGCTTAGTCTCTTTTATACACACACATTGCTTGTAGGTGTTCTGGCTAGCAGTCACTGAATGACAGGTTTCTGATGGATAAACAAAGACCTGCTTGATCTAGACGGTTGGATTCTGAAATAATTGGGCAAAATCTATTGCTCGGTATTAGACTCCTTTGCTGTCAGTGCTGAGTGAAAATGTGTGTGTGCATGCATGTGTATGTATGTGTGTGTGTGTGTGTGTGTGTGTGTGTGTGTGTGATACGTGACTGGGTTTGTTTGAGCTTGTAATATCAAGGTGAGAGGAACAAAAATGTAATGATGCAGTGGAGTAAAAGCTGGCAAGAGAGATGGTGTTAAGTCACGAACTCTGTGTGTGTGTGTGTGTGTGTGTGTGTGTGTGTGTGTGTGTGTGTGCACGACTTACCAGCTGCATCAGTTCGATCAGGCCAGTCTGCAGTGAGTGAGTCAGCCAACACAGCCAGCATGATGAAGAGAATGCTGTGAAGAGAGACGATGGGTGTGAATTCAGGAAAGAAGAGATCAGTTTTGATTATTTAAAATGAAAGTGGTACTTTAATTATTCCCTCAGACCCCTAATGGAGTTTCTGATACACTTTAATATATAAGTCCTTCTTACGATTTGCCCCCACTTCAGTATCATGTGTTTTTTATACAGCTGGACATTTATTTCCCAGAGCAATCAGCCTGGTGAGGCCAGTGTGCATAATTATCACAGCTTCTTTTAGCAGTCTGCAATTTTCCAATGACTGAAATTACAGGGTTGTGTAACTCACTGTGGCCCTACTAGAAAGAAACACCAGCGCAGGATAAGTGCTGCAGATCATCCAATTCACCTTTATTTAGAAGCTTCACAGCGGGGGCGTTATAATAGTGAGGCTAAGTACCTTGCCACAAGGTGGGCTTGAGTTTAAACAGATACTTTGGTTAATTTAGCTTAGAAACATCTCATTATTTTTACATTATTGGGAAAAAAAAATAGTATCTATAATTATACTCACTGGGCACTTTATAAGGTACACTACCTGGTACATTTGTTGATTACCTTCCATGAATTATTATTTATTTATTAGGATTTTTACCCTTTGTTACATTTATGACAGGACAGGTAGTTACTGGTTACACAAGATTCATCAGTTCAAGTTTTTAATATCAAACACAGTCATGGACAATTTTGTATCTCCAATTCACCTCACACATGGGGAGAACATGCAAACTCCACACAGAAAGGACCCAGACCGTTCCACCTGGGAATCGAACCCAGGACCTTCTTGCTGTGAGGCAACAGTGTTACCCACCAGGCACAAAATTACTGCATGTAGCGCATCTGTTGCTCTGTCACCCCCTGTACCCCATTTATTAATGAAAAGACACCCCCACTGAACCTTTACTGACCAGATGATATTTGGGTCTTGGACCCACGACACCCACACTGACTGAGAAGGGTCACAGGTTAGCACAGGTATCCTCAGAATGATTTAAAATGTAGTTTTATTTTTAGTTTGATTCATTTTAACTGTAATTCTAAAGATGCTTTGGCTACATTTTCATTTAGATTAATATCTTAAACTATGACAGGGGAAATTAAGACAAGAGAGTCTTGGAGGAGAGAGGAGTCAGTTCTCTCATTTCTGTCACTAATTAAATCTGCAGAAGGGGTGTGTAGACAACAAGAAGAAAGTATTAAATCAATAAGTAAGCAGGGGAGTGAAAATCAATCATGTGTGTGACTGTGTGGATCGTTCACATCTTTTACATATATTTAAATTCCCAGCTTCAGCTAATTGTAGTTCTTTCTCTCAAAATATAAACAGGAAGGCTGACCTAAGTGTGAATGACCTTATTCTCCATTTTTAGCTGTTTTGTGGCTATTTGTTTTGTTCCTAGACTTTGTAGCAGTGTGACCTTGACTTGTTTGAAGTCCATATAAGCGTCTTAATGGGATCTCAAGCCCTTTTCTTTTCACTTGTACTTTTAATGAGATTTTCTAGCTAGCACTCACACATGCACATGCGTGCGCACACGCACACACACACACACACACACACACACATAGACACCCCTTGCAGCGCTGTTATTGAGGGCTGCTGGTGAACAAAGGAGCCCAGAAGCTCTCATATCTGGTTATATGGGAACACCCCTCCTCAGTTACTCAATAACTCTCTCTCTCGCTCTCTCTCTCGCTCTCTTTTCTGGCTCCCATCTGGTCAAGGAGTATTGAGGGACGGGAATGAATAAAGCCAGCACATTAGCAGAGCTCCCTCGGTTTTCTGTCTACACACACACACACACACACACACACACACACACACAAGTAATTTGTAGAGCTTTTTCTTTTTTCATATCCCTACATCTGGCATTTCTGGCATCAAGTGTCTTTTACATCTAAAATCCATTAACCAAATCAAAATGTTTCTCATAAAGTACAGAAAAAGGACGATATTAAACGCTATTGGATTAAGGTAACTAACAGACAAATAATGAACGTGGTACACTTACTTCTACTTGCTTTGTGTAAGTACACATCAGCAGGACAGGATGTGCTGCGGGTCTGGTGGTGGAGGTGTGAATTGACAGCCAGAATGCTGTAAGTCAGCTCCTTGAAAGGTCAGGCCACCTCCCGGGAGTCTCTCTTTCCCTCCAGTACTGCCCGCCTGCACCCACTCACTGTCAAATTATCCGGCAGCCAAGACTGATATGTCAACCCTGCAGAATACATTATATTTAATATTATACTTACTTATATTTATATAAATAATTTCAAGCCAAAAGCAAGCAGTTAAATTAAATAAATCCTTTTTCAGTCTGACATATTCATCTATCCATTTTATTTAATGATATCAGTTCATTTCTAAGCTTTTTAAGTCAGAACCTCAGCCCCAATATTTTAATATTAGGGGTCTTGCAATGAAAGACAGACATGCTGGAATGTCTAACCAAACCCTCCCTATAAACCCTCCATATGAGTGTATTTACATGCACAGTATAGTTAAAATCCCACTTTAGCAGCGATCTAATTATTAAAATGACCTTTTTAAAAGATCAGACGTATTGTATAGGCGTGTGTCTTTTTAGTTCCTACAGACCTACAGTGGGGGGGGGGGGGGGGGGGGGGGTCTTTTTTCTTTCAATTTATATCAAATCAAAGTTTATCTGTCACATACAGGTCTTACATGGTAAACTAGCAGTAAAATGCTCACATTATTTATTATCAAGTGTTATAAATCTCACAACAATTTGCAGCAACTGCTTGAAGACCAAAGAGGATTAAGGACTGTTGACTGTCCCGAGCATTTATGGAAACCCATTGAGCATTTATGGAAACACTTGAGGACAGAGAGAGCCGAACATTCGGTAACATCACAATATGCTCGTTGAAGCATTATTAAATCATCCTGGGATGACATGGATCATCAGATTATGATAAGTGTGTGGTATCTATGCTAACTGCAAGCTGTCATTACAAGCAATGTTATGTAAACTACATTGCATTACTATTAGGGGAAATAGAATCATTTTTGCAAGTGGTCACCACTGTGTGTGAAAAAAACGCATGTAAATGATCTAGTCAAAAGATTATTATTACACAACCACAGAAATGTAAACACACTGTATGTATTAGTGGTTGTACTGTATTTGAATATGCACTCTTTACAGTGGTACACACAATGAAAGTGTGTAATAATTGATGAAGAAGCAGTATGGAGGGGTAGCAGTAGGGGGAAGGGAACTGGGCTTTATTGGGTTTTAATACCCACTGCTCATTCATTTTGGAGCTTTTCTGTCTAGCACACGAGAGCTAGAGGAGATGGATTACATGGCTTCCTCTTAGACCCCTGCCCTTGGTCCCAGTGGAGATCTCAGAAATGGATGCTGGCCACTCCTCCTTTCCACTATTCTCAGTTCTATGCTTCTCCTCTCGTTCGCTTTGCTCTCTCATTTTTTCTCCTCTTGCTTTTTTCCTTCCTGCTCTTTGTCAGAGGATCATGTGGATATTTATGAGCTGACTCGGTTTTTCCTCAGTCTCTGTGCTGCCCGTGTCATTAAAGAGTGATTTCAAATCCACTATACCTCCTGTGTATGATCCTCTGGGACAACTGGAACACCTGCCCCCCACCAGTGATTACATAGTCATGCGGGAGCCACTAAGCATATGCACAAGCACGTGCGCACACACGTTCGTTAAATTCTCATTACAGCTAAACCCATAAATCGCTCATAAACCAACATCTTATTAATGCATAATATTAAAAAATCACACCAATTTTGAACCTCCTTCCTCGACAACCACCGTATACTGCAGATTGGCTTCTGCACGGCTTTTTAGGAAACAGGCATGGCTGAGAGCAGATGTGGGTGGCGGTGCTTGCAGAAGCGAGTGACCCGTGACGTTCCGACTGGCTGGTTGTAAGCTAACATGCTTTACATGGGGGATTGACACTCGTTGTGCCTGTCAAATTAACAAAAAGTAATGGAGCTGTGACAGGAGGAGGTGCCGTATAGCCACAGATTTTTCCTTCACTTGAAGCTTTAGAAGCTTTAGAACACAAAAAGGAGAATCTCTTTATAAAGACGAAGCTGAATATAAAAAATAGCTGCACAGTGCGTCAGGCTCACAATTCATCCAAGCTGAAACGCCCTCAAAGCAATTTACACAGCATTTGTAAATTAAATCACAGGCAACAGTCAATTGTACGAGTTCCAAACTTACAGATAAATCTCTGGCTTCATTATGTCATCACACGATTGATCCATGAGCTGTCAGTGAAGCGCAAAAGTCATTCTGCGACTGGACTTGTAAATCAATCAACTAAGGGAGGGTTATCCAATTAGCAACTCACTCACACAATGTAATAAAGTGAACGTGTGTAATTGCATGTCGTCTCAGTGTAGACGTCACCTTCGGTGTTGGAGCTTTGACAGTGGAAGGCTTGAACAAGGCCTAGATGCTCAGCTTGTGAAATCAGAGGTGAGGAGTGTCTCACTTCTCATAAATCCTGCAGTGTTCTGCCACACAATCCCGTCCTCCGTTGATGTTTATTTCTATTGTGTTGCTTTTCAGTATGAATTTAATACACAGAAAGAGAAATAAAATCACCAAGGCAAGAATAGAGGTCTAGCTGTGTCTCTTTAGACAGACAGACAGACAGACAGACAGACAGACAGACAGACAGACAGACAGATAGACAGATAGATAGTGCCTGTGTCTGTCTGCAAGAGAAAGAGTGCAGAACAGGTCCTGATAAAAGAAAGGCCTGAACACATCCTTCAAATAGGTTTTTAAGTCGATTCCTCCTTGCCGTCTCCATTAATAGGTTAGAGGGGTCAGTATGACTGCACAGCACCAGGGATGAAGTTATTGATCCCACAATAGATGAAACCAGGGCCTTTCTACAGAGACACAATGGCTCATCAATAGAGAACATGCAGATAACATGATAAGAACTACTGTTTGTCAGTCGTAGCATTTAGACCTATTGCACACATTAACATTTATCTGTGAAATGGAAAGTTGATGAAAATTAGAAGCAGACACCAGAGTAAAATTTTGTCATTGTTTTATATAAAAAGGATATATAGAGCATTTCATTTTGACATCAACAAACCTCTCGATTTACAGGAAACACAGCAAAAGAAGCCACACTTTACTTTGAGGCACAAAACAGGAATATGGTACTGAACTGTATAAAGTCATGGCTAATAACTGTCTTTTCTGTGCAGTTTCGAATACCTTTACAAACAATCCCTTGCATCACTGAATATTGCCACAGAAGTGGGTGTAGAGGGCATAGGAGAGGAGCAGGAGGTCTCAAGCCACTGACAAGACACAGACCAGAGACAATAGGGACATCATAAAAAGGGGGAGGGGGGAAAACATATATGACAACAACATACTCGCAAAAATGCAACCACTGGCAACCACACAGGACAACAATAAAGGTGTGTCCACCTGCAGAACTACAAACCAGGGTGGAAATATCACTAGGAATTAGTTGCAGGTGGCACTTAAAAATCATTCTCTTTTGGTGAGTGGATCCAGCACAAACTCTCTACAGAGCAAAGAGATCTGCACTGGACTCCTGCTAAATCTATTTATACATATATATATATATATATATATATATATATATTATACACATTTTAACAAGAACTGTATACTTCTTTTTTTAATTGTCATCACAAAAACACCAACCAAAAGTTACTACAGTTAAATGTGCTAATGTGTTACATACAAATATTTTTGTTTATTGTCTGTATTGGATAAACATGAACTGTTACCATGGATTTATTGCTTTGTACATTGAATATGGTCAGTGCGCCTGTTCTGGCTGTAGGAGCATTTCGAATAGTTTGGGAATACGCCTCCCGTACACGTGACCTGGCTAAATCCAAATCTCTAAATCCCAATCTACACATTACCTTTGGTTACCTGTGCAAAGAAATCAACCCATTAGTAACTTAAGGGGATTGAAATGTTCTGATCCATGCACGATTAAGTACGATTAACTAACGTCTAGATGGCATGATTATAACTCTAGGATAAACAATAAAACAGAAAAAACTAGGATTGGGTCTTTGGACACTCTGTGCTTTGTACTTTTTTACCATGTGCTTTATTCTTGATTTATGTTCTCAAAATCTCTTCCATCACATTACAGCTACCAGACTGAGCAAGTTGTGCTACAGCAGAGCTTCAGTTGCTTTTTTATCTAGCGTCAAATGAACCTGACTGAGTTGTCCATAAATAAATATTCTATTAAGGATTAATTCCATTCTATCCCAGACCAGACTTAAACCTAATGTTCACAGACTATTCACATTTGAAAGATCTGTCCAGGGCACTCGGGTGGCACAGCAATCAAATGTCCTAGCCCACCACTACTGAGATATGAAATCTGTCTGATATCTCAGCTGCTTTATCGACCGGCCGGGCGCCTACACAGACATGATTGACTCTGTCTGTTGGGAGGAATGGTCGAAGGGATTCTCATTACTGGCTGGCGAAGGTGCCTGTACAAAGATGAATAATGGAGAGCAGTGCGTGATTTCCTGTACGCTATACTGCTCTTTGTTTGAAACTACAACAAGGTGAAAAGAAGCAGTTGGCAACATCTTGGTTTGGATGGGGCGTGTATTAGGTACCGTCTTTCTCAATCAGGGCACGGGTCTGCAGCAACTGGGTAATCAGATACAGCTAGATCCTAAATGTATGAATAAAATCTTAATAAAACACTCATCCAAATGAGTGAAGCTGTTGTATTTCTATGGAGTGGACAAGTGCCTACTATTTTTTAGCTCACATTGATTCATTCTACACAACCTATTATATACACGAGACATATGACTAGAACACAGTGGTTCACTTTAAGCACCTAGTGTTGCCAGCAAGTCACTAACTATGTGGAAGTGTACTAGGGCTCCCCAGTAAACTGTCTCATCAGTCTCAGTTGAAGACACAACATCCAGCTGTATGTGCTTGTAAATAAGTGCAAAAGACTGAAAAAAAGACCAGTTGTGCTCTCATCTCAGCTAGGAAGGGTTGTAGCGCTGCAGGATATAAACCTTCCTGCTGTAGCATTGTAACTGTAGGAATGTTAACTGTTTAATTGGATTATCTATACAACTTATCATTTCTTACAATTTAAATCATAAGTTATGATTGTATCCATTCTAACATCCATTATTGGATCACATTATGTAAAACTTGAATTCTGTAATCACACAGCCTATCTTTCAACCTTCAGTAATGTTTTCTATGGGCTGGGATGATGGGCACAAAAATTGTAAGATTATAATCTGCCACCCTCATCCCCCTTAAAACTACCCAGTGGACATTTGCATTTATTAAATCTGCCCATCACATAATTATCCCATGTTAATCAGAACACAGACATTGGCTAAAAACAATCAAAATCTCAGATACTGCGTTCACTGGAACGTTTTAGAACTGTGCTTTAAACCGAGTGCCAAAGACCCAAGTCCTCGCTAGTCTCCAAAAACCTCATGGCCATAATGACACAACACATTAAGAAACAAACTCATGATTTTGTGCAGTAATACAAAAGAACTCTAGCAGCTCGGTCTAAAAAAAGAAAAAGAAAAAATGAGTATATTTGTTCAGTTTACAGGGTTTTGTGGTTGTGGCTGGTCTAGCTCTGTGTGCATTTGTTATTTGAGCCTTAATGAGGTGCAGTGGTTCTGAAAACCAGCAGCTAAGCTAAATCTACTCATTGTTGAGGTGCAAAGATCAGTTTCACAACATTTCACATGATTGCACTTGAAATATATTCACTTTTTATTTTTACATGGGCAGTTTATAATTAGATTTTAAGTCTGCCAATTAAATAATCGATATGTATAATATCTCTATAGATTTATATTATATTTTATATATGTATATATATACTGATCTACTGTATATTAATAGTTTAAATACATTAGTTTTTCACTTTGTGCAAACATAAATTGTGTAGTTTTTTACAAATTAGTGAATACTTTGCACTCTTTTTTGAATCAAACGTATAATCACTACAAAATGTCTACCGTGTTGATATGTGCGAGTGATTGTATTTGTATTAATGTGCTTTTGTCAGTAATTCCGTGTGTGTTTGTGGTCTAGGAATAATTCCCACCCTGCCTGTACCCGTACCCTCCCTCCTCCGCTCCCTCCTGGACGTATTCCTCTCGTTTTTCCCATCCATCGGCCCATCCTCCGTTCAGTTGCGAGGTAGCTCCGTATGACTTGGCCGGACCGGCCAGGGCTCCATAGTTCTGTGTGATATCTCCGGTCTCCTCAGCCAGCTCGTCCTCGTCGATGAAGCCGCACTTCTCCTCGCTGGTCTGCTCCGGGTCGGCCCATGGTTGTTTTTCACCCGAAGCGAAGAGGCCATAGAAGATCACACCGCCATAATGGACCATAGAGGCGATGAGGAACACATACTGCCACTCTTCTCTGGTCTGAAGATGAAAAATGAAACAAAATCAGATCTTGACCTGACGCGAACACATTTCTGAAGTGCATACTGTGCCAAAATATACTTATATATCTGTATATATTGTTTATAAGAATAGATACACTACTGCTCCTATCATTGTTATTATGTCAGATGCACAATTCGCACTATCTATCTATCTATCTATCTATCTATCTATCTATCTATCTATCTATCTATCTATCTATCTTTCTATCTATCTATCTATCTATCTATCTATCTATCTATCTATCTATCTATCTATCTATCTATCTATCTATCTATCTATCTACTGTATCTATCTATCTATCTATCTATCTATCTATCTATCTATCTATCTATCTATCTATCTATCTATCTATATTGATCTATCTGTCTGTCTCTATCTATCTATCTATCTATCTATCTATCTATCTATCTATCTATCTATCTATCTATCTATCTATCTATCTATCTATCTATCTATCTATCTATCTAAATTATATGTCCTATAAACATCTTAAAAATCTCTTGACAAGTACAGAGCATGTGATACAAACCTGCTCTTCACAGCATTAAAAAAAACACTTTCTAGGTCCTTCAGTGGCTCACTTGCACCTGTCTTACCTCTTAGATCTCAATTTTTTATGAAAATACAATGGTACATTGATACACTGTTCAAAGGATCGACCGAGCCATCACTGTCACAACAAAGGAAAACTGAGCACCTGCAGCAAAGCTCCAGCAATCATACTTCATAATAAATCATATTTCCTATAATAAAATCCACAGAGCATTCAAATCAAATCTTACTTAAGATATTCCTACCTTGTTTTTAGTCATGGCACCCACAATCAGAGGGCACACCATGCCCGAAAGGGTTCCCACTCCATTTGAGATGCCCATGAGAATACTGGCGTAACGTGGAGCAATGTCCAGGTGATTAACGTTAAAGCCTGGAGAAAAGACAAAATAGTCATTTTGTTTTTTTAATTTGTTCATACTTAAAACAAAAAGAAGGTTATTATTGTGCTGTATCTACATTTGTTTCTCTAGCTGACTGCAGTGAAGGTGCACAATTGGCTAAATATTAACTGCATTTTTAGGGTGTGGACTTCCTGCTACTATTTCTGACACCTTGCTGGAGCATTTGATTAAAAATAGACTGCACAGCCATCTTGTAGAGCAGACACACACACACACACACACACACACACACACACACACGGTGCATTCTGTCTGCCAGCGTTGGAAGTAAGGCAGAAGAGGAAGGATGAATTATTTAACAAGCTCAGTAGCGATGCACTCGTCTTCAGCTACAGACAAAGGACTGAGAGAGCTGAGCAAACAGTCCAGAGAAGAGAAGCCCTAATTAAAGCAAAGTGGCGTCTTTAAGCATTTCTTTCTCTGTGCTAAGTCAAAAATTGCTAGAGATTATACTGTTATGTGAAAGAAACACCATATTTGTTACACCTTTAAAATACAATACAATGCATAAGAATAGATAGAATAGATAGAGATACTGGTTTTGTTCAAAGTGGTATTGTGGTGTTGTCCTAAATCTGTTTATTGTGATCTAATTCACATTTACTCATAAGATTTAAGTTGTACATTTCTTTTACAATGTGATTAAACTATTGTGATAGAATATTAATACAATATTAATGCATTTTCTTATAAGGTAACTCACCTGATATTGCAAAACCACTAAAGCCAACAGCTAACACTAGGAATGAGATGGCTACTCCTTTACTTTGAGAGTATCCTACTATCAGCAGCAGTGTGGCCTCCATACCAAAGCCTGTAAACAACAGAAATACTTTGGTTAGCTCATTTGTTCCTATTAAACATAATTTCAACATTAGAATTGATGATAAATAAAGGCAATATAAAAACATTTATGTTTTCTACATTTGAAAGAAATCAGAAGTGTAAAAGTACATTATAGAACCACATTTAGGGCACTATGAAGATAGATAGTAGATAGATAGACAGCACAATCAAGGAAAAAAGTAAAAATATTTAGCCAGCATATTATAAATGGATATATGTTAAGGTTCATTAAAACAAAGACTAGATATATCTAGATGTTGCTATAGATCATATAAACATATAAACAATGTTTAATTCAAATTGGGTACATTATTGGCTGGACAAAACAAGAAACAACTCTAATAAAGGTAAAGATGTTTATTAAACAGCCATGAGAGCTACACTGCCATAGTGAACATCCCCGTTAGTATGAGTACGTGGAAAGTTCATGGACAATAATTGTCCCCGGATAGTTGTGCCCAAAGCTAATGATAGAGATTATCAAAACAGAATCCAGCAATTACTTAAAAGAGTTGCAAAGTAACGTGAAAACAGTCAACCAGAAAGCAATGAACAACAGTGTGTTCTTCAATCCCACACTGCATCACTCAAGCATTTAGACAAATCAGAAAAAACACAGATAAAACACAGCAAAGATTTACATGCAAACACAATACAGAGCTGCTATAAACTGCTATGAAATGCTGTATTGTCACTGTAAACTTAACTTTGGTCAGCTATTATGAAAACCTTGTTCACTCATTTATTCATTCTGTTCAGACACCATAACCTTTATGTCCTCTGGCACCACTGAGACTTGGCCGCCCATATGTAGTTTAGCCTAACATATCATCTATATTTATCGTGTGTTTCTGGTTTTTTATAAGAGAAAATCCCTGTACTCACCTCCACAGTTCATGATTTTCCTGACGTTGGTCGTAGACATGATATTCTTACTGCGCAGATGATCTGCTAGTTGCCCTCCAATGGGCACAATAATGGTCATCACCAAATGAGGAAGGGCGGACAACATGCCAACCTGAATAATAAAATCAGGGTCTTTTGTTAAACTTTATGATCGTTTATGATTACATATGTTTTGTTGTACAAGTTGGATCATCATCAAAAGGTTTGAGTTTAAGTGGCACCCTAAAACTGGATTTCAATGTGGTGATTTAGAGCAGTCAGTCCACTGTCTGCTGTTTTTAAAGTCTAAAACATCTGAAATATTGAGTATCTGGGTTTTCCTGACAACAGTTCTGACCTCAATTGCTATTAACAATCTTGGTATAAACTGGACCTTCTCATCCAACATCAGTGCCTGACCTCACGAACCCTTTATTAAACTCAATAGCCCACATTCTGACAGATACACTCCATGACCTAAAGATGGGATGGGATAATGTGGGATGTTTAACAAACCCATGTTTGGGTGTCTATATACTTCTGGCCATCTAGTGTATGCCTAGCATTTTGATAATATGACACCTCATTACGTACATCCAAATCTGAGATACTGTCTGTGCTCTTACCTTGCTGATCTCAAAGCCGAACACCTCCTCAAAGTACGCTGGCTGGCTAATGAGCAGAAGATAAAAGGTCCAGCTCCTGCAGAAGTTGGCAACAATGATTGCATAGACTGGCATAGAGGTGAAAAACTTTCTCCAAGGCGTCTTGAATTTCTGTGGGACACAGATATAATGAGACAATTAAAAGATGTAGCTAACACTACTGCCAAGATGATAGCTTTATGGGGATCTGTCTGTCTCAAAGCTGAAACTAATCAAAGCCTGGAATCCTACCACAACATTTTAAGGAGTTAGCATGGGCGCTTTGCCTGGCCTGCTACTACGCAGCCGCATACAGAACAGTTCGATGCACTTTGAATGTTGGCACATTTACCTCATCGCTAGTATTAAAATGATCTGAGCCACTGTATCCCTTCTGTTCAGACACCATAGCCTTTATGTCCTCTGGCACCATTGAGACTTGGCCGCCCAGCGACCTGTCGGTGGTTCGTGGCTTGTGTTCCCTAAGACTTCTGGCACCATTTTGGGGATACTTAAGCCACTTGTCAGCCATAACCATTTGACCCGTCTCATCTACTCCCTTCAACACTTGTACTATGAGTAACTACCAACAGCTCAACATTTAATCATGACTGTGACACAACTGTTACAAAATAGGAATTTTCACGTACATATGGGGTGGGGTGATCCTTTTTTTATATACACTACAATTAATAAACTGATCTAACAAACAAAAACAATCCTAAATAAAACTGTTTGATAGTTTGTATGAGCATAGTATGGACATCCACAGTCTATACTGATCTATACTAATATTAACATATCATTAATGCTTTAACAACTTTACTTCTATCTAATCAAATGTTCCAAACTTGAAGGGCACTCTTCTGATGCAATAACTCAGAAACCACTGCCCAGTCCTGTGGTCAATATTTATTTGTCCTGACTTTCGACACCTCCTGCTCCCCAGGAGAAGGTGACATTAAATAAAATCAAATATTAAATGGCAGCAGTATTGACTGAGACGAAATGCCTGAGTACATAAAAATCTATTGAGTTCTTGAAGCCCACAAGCATTGCCGTGTATTACTTTAAACCAGCAACACAACTGAAGACACTCAAACTAAAAACATAGGAAGATTATTCTCATTATACAGACACATCATGCAATCCTGACACAAATAGATCTGGATCTTTATTTTCTTTGGCTCAGCAGAACTAAAAGCCCTTTGGGTTTAAGGTAGGAACATGCTCGTTGCAGTAATTGTATCAGACGTTGAAGGGTGAGTAAGTAGGATGCCTTATGAAGAGAGAAGACCCAGGGGAGCGGAGATCAAAACAAGTGTGGTACGGATGATCTGCACCCTGCTTGTCTTCTGGATGAGCTCAGAGCTTTTAAGACTAAATTCAGTCTGACTCTGCAACACTTGCAAGCTTTTCAAGAGCCACATTCACCAAACAAAATAAAGTCCAGGAGTTTCTGCCACACCTATTACACCCATTGTTCCAGCTTTGTGGCGACAGTTTGGAAAAGACCCACTGTTCCAGTGCACAAAGCAAGGTCCATAAAACGTGGTGTGTTCTGACCTCAACCCCTTTAAACAAAAGTTTCATTAAGGGTTGTGGCATGTCCACAGCCGTTCCTGAAAATATACTAAGTGCAGGCTGAATTACACACTGGACCAGGAACCAATCAATAGAATCCAAGCAGATGCAAGAAAAACGTATCAGTTCCACACAGACTGTATCCAGTGCAGATCAAACCTGGTCCAACGGAGCTGTGAACACCTGACTTTTATCTGAATTGTATTTTTTTTATCCTTTGTCATGTCTCTCACCTCTGCAGGACCCATCAGATTGGCACTTTCTCCTATGCTCTCCTCAATATAGGTGCGCTCCTCGTCAGTGATGGTTGGATGTTCAGCAGGACTCTCGTAAGACACTAAGATCCAGAATACGTACCACACTAGGCCGAAACTCCCTAAAACAATGAATAATAACACAACAAACCTTGATGTAAATTATATATATATAGATATATGGAGTGTCAGAAAGTCTGGTGCATCTAATGTTACCACGAATACAAACCCGTGGAAATAGCAAAGGAAAAATCAATAGTGTGTCAGGGACTAAATCTATACTACAGATTCAGCTCTGCCTCATACTGAGGCTTTACGTTACATATGTGTGCTTTTAGGCAAATTGCATATGCACAAATGAATATAAAAGTGCATATTAATATTCCATACATACAGCTAATGTCTTTGTAATAAGATCATTTAAATTACCGTAAACATAGAAGACAGAAGACCAGCCAGTATACTGCACCAGGATGCCAGCCAGAGGCATGGCCACAACAGCTCCAGCATAAGAGCCTGTATGGAAGAAAAGAAATCAGATTACTGATACTTTCAGTGGAGGAGAACAATAAATATAGAACTGTATTTATAACACCAAGATAATATGAGCTAGGGTTTATTTTTAGCAAAGCCAGGTCCTGCTTATAGATAGAAATCACACTCTAAATCATCCTACAGCAGTTAAGGAATCTATTAGTTACATTACTGGGATGGATCCAAAGATAGTTTTACTAATCCCACTTCCCTAGATAGGCAGCCAAGCACCAGATTTCAGCCCAGAGCGATGTTGGCTTTGCTTATGCTAGTAACATCAAGCATAAGCTAATACAGCACATTTTTTATCCAAATGACGTTTTGTCCATCAGATTTACACAATTCCTTTGCCACTCTACGCAATGCCCTCTTTTTTCTATTCAAATTTAGCATTTTCATTCCTTTACATCCCAATCTAGTTGCATCTAATTGCCAAATGTACCAAAAACCTCCTCCTTCCCTGCAGACCCTCAACCTGACCAATGAGCACCACAGATTATCATGCATCCCCTCCAACACAAGCAAACTTGCTGACTGCTTCATTTCACCTGCCAGAGATTAAAGATTGTGTATCAACCAAAATATTGACCAGCCAGCAAAGGAGGCAACTGCAGCGGCAATAAGGAACTTGTTCAACCATACCCTCTCAGACCTAGCAGATTGTGTCTGTGTTGGGAACCCAGCCTATTCCATAAAAGCATATTACGAAGTTGTTGTATTATACATGCCAACCCTTTATATATACGTATATATGTGGTTAAAGAAAGAGTGTCCAACATACCTTTAATTATATAAAGGGTTTGGTGTGAAGAAACTCTAGTGACCTAAACACAAATTCATTAAATACTGGGAATGAACTGAACATGTGCTTACCACAAAAGGAGGTAGTAGCCAAGCGACTCCGTTCCAGTGGAGGGGCCCATTTACTCCAGATCCCATGGCATGCTGGGTACGTCACTCCCTGTCATGAAACAATAATAATTTTAATTATAATTATTAAGTTTTACAGATACAGATTTATTTTTACAAACCACTTCATTTGGGTTGCAGGGGGTTCAATGCCACCTACAGTACGAACGCTAAGCATAGAACATTATTAGACCCTGGACAGGAAACCAATCCATCCAAGGGAGACAAATACTTCCAGATTCACTTTCTTACTTACTCACACCTAGGATAAATTTAGAGTATCAATCTACCTCCTGCCATAAGGTGTGGGAAAACTGGAGTACCCAGAAACAAGCCCAGGCAGATATGCAACACCAAAGACATTGACCAAATGTGAGCATCTTACCAAAGACCTTAAATATAAATGTTGCTATGCAGTACCCACCATTGTACCCATTTTAAATGGTTGAGTAATGCAAATTGAACCAAGAATATGATATTTCCAACAAAATGAAACTAAATAGCAACTTTAAAAAAAATAAAAAGTAAATAAAAGTACTGAAATATTACTTCTTGAACCTGCGACTTTCTGATCACTAACCCTGTACTTTAACCAGCGAGCTATCACTTCCTGCTGCTGTGCTGCATTGCAGCTTGAGTCATTCTAGCAGATTAAATGACATCAGTGTGGTATGAGTACACAGCAACCAGACAAAGCAGTAAGATCATCGCATACTGACCACATCTGATTATGTCATTTTCTGATGCAACATCTATGAGATCCCACAGAAGACCTTGAGAAATCTGATACTAAAAGCATGCTACCAATACAATGCTTCTCTACATTATTACTACTAATCATAGAAGACCAAACATTTCGTGAAACACCTTAGATCGTCAGAATAAACGTGGGTTTTTTATTTCTAGTGACAAAAAGATTTAACAGGAATGATGAAAAATAAGAAAAATAAGGGTACATAAAATGCTCTTTCAAGGTCAATGCCTGAATTCACAAATGACAGAATGGGCACCACATCTCAAGGTCACATCTCAAGGTTTCTTCCTTGTAAAATATAGGACCTTTGTTCTTGCCACTGTTGCACTAGGTTTGCTCATTATGAAATCTAATTGTTCCTGGAATCTAAAGTACTATACCAACAAACTGTAACCAAATTGAGAGGGGGGCTTTAACATTAATGCGCATCGTTTTGGATTGGAATATCAGACAAGGTCATGATGAGGTGTCCACATGTTTGTGTTCATACAGTGTAAGTCGAAAGAGGGAATAATGCTTTTTGAGACCATAACTGATCGCATACCTCCACCAGTCCCTGCAGTATCCTCACGAATATAACGCAGCCGTAGTGAACACGAGCAGCAGACGGGATGAACATGTTGAGGAAGGAGGTGAGAACAATGGCTGCTCCAAACACTCTGATACACACAAACACACAGCACACTTACACACTGCATTATTATTATTATCTCTACTACACAAAAAACATCCTGTATATTAATTAAAAAGTATTTTACAAGCAGAATGAATACGTGTTATATTTTATTTATTTTAAGCAGAAAAGCTTGAAAGAATGCATTATTTACTCACACTACCATGTCTAAAATAAATACTGTAATACAGTTTCTGCATCATTTAAAGGAGAAACTCAGTCCCACCCTTGATGCTCCTGGTTTTGCGTTTTTTTCCATTACAAGTAAGTCACGACTCTTCTTGTTTCTTGGGAGCCGAGATCCCCACCGTACAATGGTTTTTTGCCTCTTTTATTATAAATAGTGTATTTCTTTTATAAAAAAAAATAACTCTAGCATTACAGTCATTTTTGCTTTGCCGAATGTAACGTTCCCATAATTCCAATCTGACACTGTTAAACTTAAATACCCCATTTAAGATCAGCACAATTTTAAAAGGCACATCTGTTCTTATGTTCTTATGTAAATGATTTTATTTGTTTAAAAAATATACACATTTAAATAAAGAAAATTCAAGCTAAAATAATTTGCGTATTTTACACTATACACAATATATAGCCTATATATATAAATATATTAAAATAAACACATATAGCTACTAAAGACTACTTTATCATCGAGGTTTGTATAATATTCAGATTAAAAAACAATTCATAAAATACATTAAAATTTCTAATATCTAAGACTATCTAAGACTTTGCAGCATAAGAATATTAAAAGCTACAGTATTTCTGATTAGATGAAAATCATCCTGCTGTTCTTCATGCACTGAATTTATGGGTTCCTGGCGAATTGCAAGATGAGCACAAGTTATTAATTACAGCAGAAACCGACTTGTCATAAATATGCTGAATTCATTTTGCCAAAATATTGTAACACTGTGTGTTCTATGAATGCCAGCTTAGTGCTGTACTGCTCAGATCACGATGCAGTATAAAGAACTCAGATTTCCATCCATGTTATAGCAACGCTTATGCAATATTAGGGGAATGAGCAAGCCCCTTGGCAGTGTCGCGATGCCCCCTCCTTTTATTCGTTGAGCAGATTAGACACGGTGTTCCCCCGAGATCTCATTAACAGGTGGAGAAAGCCAAATCCCCCTTGGTGTGTTCTGCCACCAAGCCAAGAGCAATGGCACCGCCACAATTACCAGCCTGCTCAATTCTGTATCACATCCTATATTTCGTTTCCTAATACTGTACATATCATTTTGGAATTTCTTGATGAACAAATAAAAATATGTTCTAGCTGAGTAGGTATAATAAAATCTACATTGACATTTAAGGTACAGTGTATTTATGTATTATTTTAGACTTTGCGATTGCAAGAAATCGAATCGATTTTTTTATTTACAATATTAAATGCGTTTTTCTAAATCCAGTCATGAGACAGTTTGCATATCGAAATCATTCTGCATAATAAATTACTGGAAAAAGAAAAGCACCCATAATACAAAGACACAAAACACACATCGAAATCACAGACAAAACTGATCATAATTAGGACAGAATTTTGAATACCTGTTGGCTGCTAGTCGGGAGGATATGTACCCTCCAGGGATTTGGGTCACTATATATCCCCAGAAAAATGAACCATGGATCATTCCCACGGTCTCCGGGTCCCAGTTAAACTTAGCTTTCTAAGGGAAAAAAAAAATAAAAATAAAACTGCAATTTATTTCCTGTGTATTTTAATTTAGGTAAATTATCATGTGTATTTTTAAAAATCCTAATAGAAATGTGGGGTTGTAGGTAGGCTATGTGTACACACTTTGAAAAATAATTAATTTGATTAACGATTATATAATCATTTTAGCTGGTGCCACCGTACACGTTTTAATGATGTGAAAGGCGCTTTTAATGTGGCCAAAAAAATGTAAACGAAATATGTAATAAAAGAATTAAAAACATCATAATCAAATGCAATATTTTTTGTAATGATTGTGGCTTCATGACAAATAACAAAATGGTCATTAACATAAAAAGAAATTATATTTTTTATGTTTAAATTTAAAACAGAAAAGAAAACAGATAAAAATATATTATGTCTATATTGCACAACATATCTCATACAAAGATGTGTTTAAACATTAAATTTTACATTAAAAAAAATATCTACAAAGATCCCTTGTAGTCTTGTAGCCAATCACTCCTTTCTTAAAGGCACACCAAAATAGAGGTTTGTGCATCAATGGGAATAATATTGTTTATTACTAAATGACTTCTGCGTGTGTTCAGGTGGTCACGGCACCACCTAATCAGATGTATTTTTTAAGTATCTATTAAAAGAGGGCAGGGACGGTTTGTTGTAGAATCATGACATGCTTCCAGTGGTTAGGGGTATGCTCTGACGGAGGGGGCAAAGCAGGGAAACACGTTTGTGACGTAGAAGTCCCACCTATACAGACACACACTCACACACACCTCTTTGATGATGATCTTGCCGTTTACGTGAATGGTGCTGTTGTTGACCATGCTGACTATGGCCACACCCAGATTGCAGCGGATCCCGAAGGAGATGCAGAAGCCGAGGCCGCTCATGATAGCGATGATATACCGGCGCGGCAGCCCGAAACACGTACAGTCACAGAGAGGCGTTTTCCTCTCGGTACTCTGAGCTGGTCTTCCATCCTGCGTTAATTCTATATTCTCTCCAGGTTTCTGTCTCTTCTCCAACACCCTGAACCAACAATACAGCAGTTATCCTCTCAACTCACTAAAACAAGCCATGCCAGGCAGGTATAATGGGGCAAAAATATTAATAAACAGCATGTAAGTATAAAATAAAACACAATATTAATTGAGCTTTAATTCTGGGTTATTCTTATTGTCCAAGCTTTTCAGATTTAAAAGTCTACACGTCCCTTATGTACAAATTGTTGGGTTATTATTATACAGTCCACGCAACATTAGATGTAAATTAAATTATGATCATTTTAACTTATTTTATAAGAAGACGCGTATTCATATTTTTTACGCATGAATAACCTTTGACTTTCCAGTCAGTCCGCAACAGGCCTCATCTGTACCGCATTGCAGCATTTCGTTCACCTTCATCTTATTTGCATTCACACAAGCTCCCCACTTTCCAAATAAAAATATATAATACAAATCCAACATTTTGGTGTTTAACTAATAATTATTTGTAATGATTGTGCACAATGATTTTTAAGTACTAAGTACCATTTTCGATTTAATACAGTTCTAATCGTAAGGCAGATTTTATTCCGAAGTTTAACAGAAATATCTGCCTCCTAAAACATTCATTTTAAAAGAACAAGAAAAATATATTCTCAGTACAAAATGAATACAATTTTAACAGAATTCTTAAAAATACTATGTACATAGTTTCTGCACATTAAATACAACATTGGCATTTAGAGAGAATACGATGAAACTGGTCTGGGATTATTTAAATAGATAAACAGATGTTCATTTTAGTGTTTAAATAATTTTGTAATAATCGAAATATCGGTCTCTGAGTAACCTTGTTTTAAATGATTACATTCAGTGCTTCTGTCTGCCAAAATGTGCAATAGGCGACTATTAAAAAACTCATTCACAAATTCATTTAAAAACATGGTATAAAACAACAGTTGATGAACTGATAAACTATCATAAAAAAGACATAAGAAAATACATATAGGTAATATATAAACGTTTATTATGTATAATGGAATCATTAACAAATTTAATCTATTTAAAGAGTTCAAACCAATACATAAATATTAAAAAATAAATTTTTTGTTACTTAGTTGAACGGATTGACATTTTTTCAGGAGAACTCAGACAGCCTTTACAGTTTAGGCTGAATTATTTAAGGCACAGGTTCTGGAAAGTGGCACCCAGGGGAATTTTCTCATCAGCCACTGCAATTCAATCAGCCCTGAATATATAAAGAAAGCATTTCTTTCTTACAAATTTATCGTAAATCTTGACATTCCATTATATATAAACATTTATATATTATCTATATGTATTTTCTCATGTCTTCGGTGTGCGTGACTGGATTGCAGATGAGTTAAAGGTCGTGATAAGATCCCTGTCCTCACCTGCTGTTCTCTTACAGCAGTACAATTTATAAGTCGGACAAAATAGTAGTTTGCGTGTGCGAAATCATTTTACAGGATAAGTTTAAAACGAAAAGGAAACAAAATTCAGGCTTACTTGTGCAAATGGCCCAGTGTCTTCCCCGCTAGTTGTTTGAAACCCTCCTTGTTGGGAACAAAACCGGGCTCCTTCGGAGTATCCATATCCAAAAAGCCTGTAATAACCCCTCGTCTTTCTTTTCTCTGTTGTCGTCGGTGTTAAAGTATCATATCAAGGACAAACTGCTCGGACATACCGTAGTCACCAATCAGTGATCAAGTCGGATAGGTGAATAGATTTGAGAGCTGGAAAGGAAAAAAAAAACGCTCTACATGTGATGAGAGGAATCAGAAGTGATGCGGCTCTCTCGGTTCGCAACGCTAAACTCGCTCTTGTGCAATGTGAGAGGATCCAGTGCCATCTCGATGTGCTAATAAATCAGAACACTTCCAATCTTTCTGCCTCTCTAAAGAAAAAATAAAGTTATAAAAAGCAAAGCAGATCTAACGAATGGAAACGCGAAGACGCGAGGTGAGATTAAAAGTCGCAAGTTTGCGAATGATGGTTATCTGGTTTGCGGCGACACCGCTTTCAGCACCAAGGTCAGCGCCAGTGCTGCCGGCCGCTGCGCCTCCTCTACAGCACACGGCGGATGGATTTACACCCCCACCCCCCCCCCCCCCCCCCTTCACTCCCCACGCACTCCCTATACACGCCAATCTACCCACCGTCCACAGGACTGGGAGGGGTTATTTTAGGAAGCACAGAAAACCCTCACCAAAACCCAATTTTCAAGCGTCATCTTTCGGATTGGTGTGAACATGCATCACTGGGACAAAAAAAGCCATTTTAAATGAAGCAGTTCGGATTTGTGTCTTCATTCTTATTGCTTGTTTATTATAGGAAAGGCCAGACGAGCCTCCTGGGGGCGGTGCTATGGAAACCGAGTGAGGAGTGTTTCCCCCTCCGAGATCCGCAGCAAAAATGTATTAATAATTCAAGCCCAGCTCTCCAAACCCCTTTCCCCTTTTCCTGGCTGCAGTAGGAAAAAACAGGGTTATGTCAGTGCACATGCAATCCAGGAAGCCATTGAGACCTGAGACAAGTCTACAAATGACTTGTTAAATGTTTAAATCTCTCAAAAAGAGCATGAACAAATACTCGATTAATTTCCGACCATACTGGATTTTTTTATTCATTTTTGGCTACAACATCCTTGTCACAACACTTCTCTACACACAATTACAGCACTAGTTCACAAAGAAACAGCAAACAGGTAGTTCCACCCTCAGTAAGCAAACATCTGTCTCCATCTGGCGGACAAAATCAAATCTACACCTCAAGCTGAATGGTTTCACTAGCAAGTTCGACTCTGGACAGTCACACCCATGCAGCAATGTTTCTGGCAGATTACATTTACATTTTTTGGCATTTAGCAGACGCTTTCATCCAAAATACTGTGACAGTATATTGTATAAGCAATTGATGGTTAAGGGCCTTGCTCAAGGGCCCTTGATAAAAATTGCAACTTCACAGTGGTGGGCCTTGAGCCAGCGACCTTTTGGTTACTAGTCCAGTTCCTTAACCACCAGACTTCAACTGTCTCTTCACATAGCTATGATAAATGGTAATTTGCAAGCCTTGTTTAAAAAAGTGGTGAGCCCCGACCCATTGCTTGCAAAGACTAAAGCCTTTAGTGGATCCTCCTTTCATACAGAACGTTTTAAATCAGTATTACTCTTATTTTGCCCCGTCCCAACTTTTTGGAGTGTTGCAGGTATTAAATTCTAAGTTTATATTTACCAAATACAATAAAACTTGTCAGTGAAAATATTTAGTCACTTCTTTGTACCTTTGTCAATTAAATAAAGGTTTAAGAGAAGAAACATATCACATAATACACAAATCAAAATATATTATTGGAAATTGAGTTTGTAAAATGTTCTTTTTTGTCTTAAACAAGATTTTGTCTAAGGATTTAAAACTAAATACTTTTTACTGCATTATACATTACAAATTGTATCACAGTGTTCATAATTATCTATTCAGGTCTGATATTAAGGACGGTAAAGACAGTTTTGGTAACAAGAATCAAAAGCAGACTTAGTAACTATTGTGATAAAGATTTAAAGTGACAGTAAAAAATATAACTTGCTTATAATCATTTTCTCATCAATTCACACTTTTACCTTCTCCTAAACTGCCACACATTTGGGAGGGAAAATATAGTTTAGTATAGTTCAGTATAGATTTAATTCCTAATGAAAAAGTTGTTTAATAATCTTCTGGTAGTACCTTTCAATCAGTGGATGGGGCAAAGACTGCTAACAAATTGGCTTACCACGTGTCTACATCATTTCTGCATACACAGGTGCCTAAGTGCACCGACCTGGTAAAAATAAGGGTACCTGACAAATCAGAATCTGATTATCAACTTTTTATTTCCAAAGTTCTTCATTTCTGCAGATTTCCATTGGAATGCAAATCAAAAGTTTCTTACGATAAAGAAAAAAAAAAAGACACATTTGTTTGAACAAAAACATGCAACTCAAGCAGTAGGAACAAAGTAAAATGGTAAACATTACGGGGCGAATGAGAAAATTTCCCATTAAAATGAACTACCAGCTAGCCGCACATCACAAGAATAAACAACGCTTCAGGGTACATGCGAACACTCTGGTCCCAGTTTTTCAGAGATAAATACAAAATCAAAAACAGACATCGTACTCATCATTCAGCCTGCCTGAGGTAAACATTTTCACCTACAGAGTAAGCTTACATGTCTACTAAGCTTACCACAAAGTCCATTCAACATTAGCATGTAACAGGCATATCTGTACTTAATAGTTTATGAAATAAAATGATTAAGTTGCTTTTTAAGCTATCTATTTTAAAGCTATCTATAGGCAACCATTCAGCAACAGTACAAAAGAAAGAAAAGCTCAAACATTCAAAAATAATCAGATGAATATGATTGTAAAAAACACTTAAACAATTACAGATTTGTGCATAACAGCAACATACATCGAGTTAACAGGAGTGAGGTAAAAAGACTGAATATCTGTATTTGACCTGTACTAGTATTACAAACTAAACAGAGATCATAGTGTTTACAAAGTCTTTCCCAAAATCACAGCAGAGACTAACGTTTAAATTGCTAAGCACATAAATGGAACATAGAAACAAACATGTTTTACTACACACCACCTCAAGAAATGCAAATAGATCTCTATCTGGTGTTTCTGCTGAGTAACTGTATTATTTCTATGATTATTTATACTTTATTTTATTTAGAGACCAAATTCCAAATGGCTTCAAAACATTAGGTAGAGCAGTACGTAACCAGATAGAGTAATACAGGATTTGTTTTAGAGCACTTCACCACTAACTAGTTGAAGTACACTAAACTACACAATAAAAAAAATTAAAAAACAAGCAGCATAACCAGACATATAATAGCCATAATCACTTATCTTACCTTAGCTTAGCTTAATGATTTAATATTAATTAATACTGCACTACAGAGATTTTATAAATTATTGTTTGAAGTGCCTCAGTGAAGAGAGCAGGAAGTCGTTTGTGATAACTCGCTACCATTTAAAACTTCTTAAGGCTTACTAGAAAATGCAGAACACAGAAACAAGTTGGAAAACAATTTAAACATTTTATAATTACACAGTATCCCATTCATACTTCAGCCAGCGATTAAACACACAGTAGTGCAGTGCAATATGAAAGAACATTTCACTTTAATGAAGTCACACTGTCGAGTCTGGCTAAAACCCAGACCAAAATAAATAAGGGTCCCTTTTAATTTTGCAGCTTTAATGCCGTTAAATAGGACGCAAGGGTGGTGCAGCGGTCTAATATGCTAAAACAACTCAGACCACCTTCTAAAGTGGCATGGGTCTTTACATTTAGATTTACGTATCTACAGATAAACACTATCTGAAATGTAACATATACAAAAAAAAAACAAGTGTAAAAAGGGTGCATGATTAAAACTAGGAAAATTGTCTACTACCTTCAGTCACTAATTTAATTTATATAATATGGATCCATCAATGGTACATTATTTATTTTTGAATGGTGTGGATAGAAAACTAGCAACATGTTATACTGTACAATACAGAATAACAATAATGTGAGGAAACGTATAATAACTGGCAGGTCTGGACGGATTTTTTCACTGTAAAGTAAAAATAAAATAAAAAAATAAAACTGTGTCCCTAATGTGGAATTTGATGTAGATCATTGTAATGTGGGATATTGAATATTATTTTAGTTTGCACAGTTTGCACATTTACATGTACAGCATTTAGCAGATGATTTACCATTGTGACGAGCAATTGATGGTTAAGGGCCTTGCTCAGGGGTATCACCTGAACCAGCAACCTTTTGATTAGCAGTCCATTATATGAACCACTAAGCTACCACTGAGTGTTGTAGGGGGTAATTTTATTCATTTATTGCCTGTTTACCAGTGCTTTATACTGTCACGGTGCGTCTGATACATTGGGCAAATGACAGGAAACACCTTGGACACCTCTAGTTTACCTGATTACATGTCTTTAGACTTGTGGGATGAAACCAAAGCACCCAGAGGAAACCCACATGGATACTGGGAGAACATGCAAACTCCACACAGCAAAATTGAAGCAAATTCCCACGTGTGAAAAAGTATAATAAAAATATTAGTTTTGATTAATTTGAAATAAGATTTTTTCGAATCTGGCTGTTCAGACTAGGGACACATATTAAAATTGTCATATTTAGTGTGATGTTCTCATTGTCCTGACAAAGACAAATCTCTCTCACATATAAAACAAAAAATGCTGAACTGTAGTTGATAGTCAGGCAGAAATCCGTTTACATTCCTGTTTAGAACCAGTTCAATAAACGAACAAGATAAATAAACCAGTACAAGGCCACAACTTAGCCATCACGTTTTCCAAAAAACTGAAACTGTTATTATAAAAAGTAATTTCACATAAACCTACTTAAATATTCACAATTTGCTTTTACAGGCCGCTGGTCCAAACTGTAAAATAATGCCGAAATGAGTTACTCAGTTATTCATCGTCCAAACGCCAGTCACAAATAACAATGGAACTGCATGCTGAGAGTAAGACAAGTGGACTGAAGATGAGGGTGATGCACAGTGGTCCACAGGATCTCAGTATAGCCACACAGTGCGGTTAAAGGAATCCCACGACAGATAAGGCAGGATGCAGCTTAGGTCTTCCATTATCATGCAGGACAATCAAGTAATCCGGTGTTATTAATACTCCAGCTATTCTGATTAACATTTCTTCAGGCTCTTCAGTTAGATACACTCCGACAGCACCTCAATGTTGTCCCGGCTGGAGTGCAGCAGGGAGCTCATCTCCGTGTTGGTACAGAAGCTCTGGCTCAGCATCAGCTTGAGTTTTTTCACGTCATAGTCGTGCAGGTACTCCTGCACCAGGTAGCGCTCATGCTTTATCCGAGCCTTAACTTCTGACGGCACGTCGGGGATCAGCCAGGCCACGAAGAACTTCACCACAAACACCACATGCTGAGCAGAGTCACATGAAAGCCATTTCAGAGATACAAATGTGTTGTATTTTGGGATGAACACAAAGGTTCAATAAGTTTGCATGAAACATGCATAATACTTCACAAAGGGTGAGTTTTTCTTAATTATAATGCTGTCACACCCAGTAAACGCATGTATAACAATAAGAAATTACCAATAAAACATCTAGCAAATATAATAACTTCATCTCAGAAATTAAACAATAAATATGAGCAGTTTTAATTAAATTGCTTCAAAATTCCATCATTTTTCTCAGAGAAACTGAACATGCTGAGGCAATTTGTCTTCATTTGGTCAAAAGAGCATTTTTCAGGTCAGGCATTTATATTGGACAAGAAGGCCTGACACACAGTCGATGCTCCAAATAATCCAACGTGGTTGGGCTCAAAGTTCTTGTTAAAGCAGGTCTTTACTTTGTGCACAGAGACAGAATCATGCTGTAGCATGGAACAGGTAAATTGTTTCCTTAATGTTGGATGTATAACATATATTTTATATAGTTAATTTTATACAACTATTCATAATGTGCCCAGCTGAACCACTTGAACACAAAAAGTAATACATGTGTCTGTATACTTTCATCTATATAGTGTATTTGTAGGCCATTGTGTTTAGAAAAAAAAACAAAAAAATTAGACATTTAAATAATGATAAACTCAAATGCATTTTAATGTGTATTTTGAAAACGGTCACAGGCCCAGTTGAGGATGCTCGACTTACCTCCATAATAATGATAAAGGCCATCTTGGCTGCAAGAATATGCCAGAACTGCATGGTGTGAGTATACTCCTTCTGATGGCCTGGTGGATAGCGGTAATCTCGATATCTACAACAAATCAAAATTATAATGTTAGGATAGTGGTGGGCACAACAGCTACAATACGCATCATAAAAATGTTTACTTAATTAATATTTAAGTAGAAGTGATATCGCTTAGGGCACCCAGGTGGCACTAGCACACCAGCGCTGGAATTCTGAGCTCCCAGAGTTTAAATCTAAGCTCTGCTACCGGGCGGCTGGGCAGTGCCTACAGCAGACAAAATTGGCCAATAGTCTGCTGGGCGAGAAAACACCAGACAAAAATGGGATGGGGTTATCGATGCATGAATCCACCAAAGAATGGGCAAATAAGAAGTGGTCGGTGGACAGCACACACGTCGGAGGGAGCATGTGACAGGCAAATATACCCTGCTTAGACATGATCAGGGTCCCCAGCATCAGAACACTAACTTGGGAGAAAATGGTAGAAAATGCAGAAATAAAATAGTAAAAAAGTGACAAAAGTGAAAACGCTTTTGACACTTTTGATGTCAATCACACATCGTTGTTACCATCTTTCACCACGCTAAATACTTTAAATAATAATAATAGTACAGTACTATTACACACAGCCCACACACTCACCTGCATGTTGTGATGAGTGTTTTGTTAAACCAGGAGGGGTTCTCCTTATCCTCTGGTATGTTGTCTGGGAGCATTTCGGAGATACTATACATAGAAAGGCTGTTGTTTATGTAGCCTTTCATAGTGGCCTCATCACCAGGGTGGTAGGCATACAGGTAGGCCAGACGAGGTATCATATCAGAGGTAAATGCCATGATAAAGGCCTTGGATGACATAACATGAGTAAAAATTACAACCAGACCTAAACATTAGGTCAGCTTGGATAATATGGTTTTAAACAATTACAATAAAACAATCACAGACAAACAGCATGGTTTTATAGGTAGAATTCATTTCTATGGACAAACTTCCAAGATAAAGTTGTGTAAAATAGTAATATGTCAAGAGTTAAGACCACTTATTAATGCATTTATTACTAACAGGTATAAAATAATATAATGCAAAATTATGACAACTAAAATCTATTTTATCCTTTTGACTAGATGTATCTACATGTTAACGGGCTTGTCCCAACCCTAATCCAGCCAAAATGCACTAAATTTGCTACTACGACTAAAATGCTACCTTGATCTCTGCTACTTACATTTGTGACGACGGATAAGACAGCCACTACGTTCAGGATCTCCTGCCAGGCTCCAATATTCCGCGCCTTGGCTGCCACAGGTCTGCGGAACTGTGTGGTGAACTTCCAAGCGTCCACCCGAACCTCCAGGATGTTATTAAAGAGAGCGAGGAGCGGAGCCAGAGGAAACGAGGCCACAAACAACGTGATGAAGCCAAACTGGATTACTGTTGAAAATCAAAAAATGTTTTACAGAAATGAAAAATACCCAAAATGTGACACTTTCAACAGTCTTAACAATAAGTCATTAGTGCCTGAAAAAGCATTAAATAAAGACAAGAGTGTTGGTGTAGTCAAACTGTGCAGAATAACGAATCCCAATACGAGTTGTACAGATGTGTCTTAGAAGACCTGTGACTGTATGTCTACCATGGCTTAGAGGAAGAGGTGTCAAGGTGTGAGGAATATTTTAGGATGCTGTGAAGAACAGTTTGAGCTGATTTACTGTGGAAAAACAATTAAATTTAAAGGGAAATAAACCTGTTCTATACCTAGGGTTAGGTTAGATTTTCTATTTGTATGGTTCCTGCCATTTTTGGCTGATGATTCTTAAACCATTAAAAGTTTAATACAGGAGATAAACTGATATAATAATATGATCACTTGGCTATAATATTAGCCAAACCATATGTATGATTCATTACACCTGAGAATATGACACATATGAAAGAAATACGAGACAACTCGTACCCATCTCCAGGTACTCATAGAAGAGACCAAACTGGCCGAAGCTTTGTAAGTCATGGTCCTGCTCCCAGCGGCTGTATTGAAACTCCGGGTGGCTTCGACCTTTCCTTCTGACCCACCAGTTCTTTAGTAACCTACCGTCACAAAACACACACAATTAGATTTCCTATGTTTCTTATATGTACAATACAGAGAAAGAGATCTTGGCTTTGCATATAGGGGCCACCTCTCATCTTAACAGGAATATGTGGCAGAGAGTGTATATTATTTGGTTCCACCAGCTGTTTTCTAGTTGAGTTGGTTGTTTTCCTACAGTTTGTTATGGAGAAATTCTTAAAATTCCAAAACTGTACATAAACGGTATAAAAGTGCACATATTGCGTACTGATGATGATAAATATTAAATCATGAATATAGCATTATATTCTTAATAAGTGTATGGGACACTTACGGTAGTAGCGCCTCTTGGATATTTCCCACCAGTTGCTTCCCAGTCATAACAATTACTAGCTGAGTGGTGAGCTCTATCAAACAGCCTCCTGGTGCACACTAAAAGGACCACAGGTTTAAATTAAACACAAGCATTTGTATAGATTTTTTTCTTCCTATACATTTACTATATTATTTCATTCTTTTAAAATCAGAATTACATTTATATTGTTAATAGAATTTACACTAGTGCCATAAATAAGTTGATAGTGTACTAATTTACTTATTATTTAGTGAAGTTGCACACTATTTACAACATAGCACTTTTGTTGTGTGACAGACAGCAGAACAGTTGTGTCTTCTAATTAGCATAATTGTAAATATATTTCAAAAGTTTTGCACCTTTTAATCACAATGTTGAGAATGTGATGACTTAAATACAGGTAATTTCTAACTAGGTTAAATATAAGCTGGCAAATGAACCTGGTATTATGTGATGGCTGCAAATTATACATTTAAATTCAGTCTTATGCAAATGCATGGACAGCCCATGTCACATTCTATATTTTGTTGACTTTCTCAAGAAAATAAACCAATAAAGAGAACATCTCTATGCACACTTAATGGTACTGATTAAACTTAACATATTAGGGAAACTGTGGCATGACCTATCATTATAGAACATTCATATTTTTTATACTTAAGAGTTAAATTTACCATATAATGTGCAGACAAATGCAACATTTACACATGCTCTCAGTGGAGAATGTGTTATTTTTAAAGGTAGACTTCACTAGAAGTGTTGCTTTATGTTTATTAAGCCTGGTCTTGTTATGTTTATTAGTTTCTGTCTCTGTGTTAAAAATTCCTCTGGCAATAAATCATCTCACCTCCTCGTTCCTCAGTTTAGTCCATTTCCCAAACATGTAGGTGTAGTTGCCTGGGTAACCTACAAACTTGCCTTTAAAGAAAGCTACATAGAAGCAGGAGGAGTAGTAATTCACGAACTGAAACATGAACATCTTCAGTGTCAGCTTGTTCTCGTACTCCAAATGGGTCTTAGGGATTTCTGTGAATGAGCACAAGGACAAAAGACTTCGTTCAATGCTAAAATCAGAACATTGTAACTTACACATAAAGACGGTTGACTTTAATGGTCCTGATTTAGCAAGTAAATCTTTACTGTTGCAAACAAATGTGTTTTTTAAACCAGCATTGCAGGAACAATTCATTTTAATTTTCTAGTTACTATTTCCCCTCTTTTTTGACACTACTGCTGCCCTATATTATTCTTAAAGACAGTATTTACTGTTAAATCTGTGTCACAAAAACAGACAGAAATGATAAAATATCAATAAAAAAGCAAAGCTTGCTAATATAACCAAGGCAATGCTGGGCATAAAACTTCAGGGCAAGTTCTGTGTAAGTAATCAGCATGGTTTATGATAAGTGAAGCTTTTAGTGTTTATGATTTTCTTAAGTGCACTGATAGCTTATAACCTTCTACTCGTTTCTCATTCAGTTGGAATAAGTTTGAGTTAATTGTCTAAACAAAAAAAGAATTATTTTGTTAATACTGTTTTTACATTTGCCATACCCAAACCCATAGGCTTCATACCAGTAACATCCTGTTTCTTAAAAGGATGTGCAAAAACTGCTGTTTTACCCAGACTGTGCCCTTAAACGTGTGCCATACCCATATCAGTGATCCAGATAGCCACTTGCTCATAGAGTAAATTGAGGATGAGGATGATAACGAAGTTGATGCAGGATGCTGTGACTGAGGTGGCTAACTGTGGGGTGATCAGAGACCCCACGACTTGAATCTTGCTGGTCAGGCTCTCATTCACAACGCTGGCAAAGGCTGCGTACACTGCCAACCTGTAGGCTATCACTCCGATGACACAGGCCACAATCATAAACGTCTAAGAAACAAAGAGAGAAGAGACTCCAGTTAAAGGTTTAGGGTGCGGTTTTGTACATTAAAGAAGATTTCAGTGATGCAGTTAAGCGAAGGGACTCACCCAGAACAACACAGTAGCTGCAGAGAAACAGAAGCGAGCGCATTTGCTGGATACTGGCAGATACGGCTCCAATTCCTGTTCGAAATCAGAGATCAGGCACTTTCACATACGCAATGAAAAGGACATCATTAGCTGAGAGGTTCTTCTAGAAAAGTTGCAAGTGTCCTCAACCCAGAGTTTAGCATATAGTGTCACATTAACATAGTAGCTCTCACAGTCAACAGTATTAAAGTACCACTTCTGTTCTTCTGAATTACATGATACCTTTTCACACATGATATCTTTAAAGTCTAAGGGTCATCAATATCAATATCATTATGATTTTCCAATTCCAAGCTTACTCAGACTTAGCATTTGTCCATGTTAATCAAACTTTGTAGTTTACCTCTGGGCTGCCCTTGATTAAAACCAAAACAACTGGTCTGCACTACCTGTGTGACACGGTTGGGACGGCGGTTTGTGCACTTCAATTCAAACTCCGGTCTGATCTGAAGCTGCTGCTGCTCCTCTTCAAAATCCACCAGGTCCCACTCGTATTCCAGTCTTGCCTGTCTCCGCTTCCACAACTCCAGAAACAAGGTCACTGTCAAAAAGAAAGAGACAACTAATCAAAAGAGAGCAACTGGGTAAATTAGAACAGAGATACTCATCAAAACACTTAACATGATGTATGTAGGGAGAGTAGAAACAATGTTGTAATCCGATATCAATTATTAATAGAGTTTAAGTAACTAAATTGGACGGAAAATAAAAAAAAGTGGATTAAAATATTTTATGACATATGAACGTCTATTTATTAACATTCTCTTTTCAAAACACCACCAAATAATGTTAAAGTGACATTTTTACACAGCCCATATATTACCCTTTTTCTAGCAAGATAAATTCAGCAATTTCTAGGAACTGTGTATCTAAAAACATTGTTGCATGTAAACAATGTGTTAACATGGAATTTGACCAGGGTGTCTAAACTTCTGCACAAATCCACATAAAAAAAATATGAATATGTGTAGTTACTGCTGGTGTCATTACAAGAGTGTAAAAAGCATGCATAACTACTCTTGGTAGAAGTAATTTAGGTAATAATTATAATGAGAGAGAGATCTGAAGCACATTAAATTATTTATACATGATTGAAATATTCATCTATATACACTTTTTCTACACATGCCATGGGGTACATCTAAGAAAATGTTATTTTGTAGTTTACAATTGATGAATGGCTTCAGTCCAAAACAAAGTATTTGGTTTTCTTCTTAGAGAAACAAAGCTCCCGGCCCGGTCATTAACATTTCAGCAGGGATTCTTTAAAAAAAGCACCACTGTGCCGGTGACAGTTTCAAATTAAACAATCATTCATTTGTTTCAGCTGCACTAGAAGGGCAGGGTAATAAATTATATTCATCTTATAAATCAAATAAACTCCCCTAGGGGCCAGAAGTTATTAGCTTAGTCTGTTATTCACTCTTGCACCAGCAAGTGGCAGTGACTGAACATACAAGAACACAAGCGTACCCCAAATTCCCATAAAGATGGCAAAGAACACCGTCCCCTCGTTGTCAAACAGATGAGCTTGCTGGAGAAAGAAGGAGAGATGTGTAAATGTTTTAAGTACAGCAACTTGCAAGAGGTCAGTGAATAAGATGCACAACAACAATATCAGCCATGTGAGGCAGATGACATGACCCAAACTTCCCCCAGAGATCCAGACATCACACAGGCTTTTGTTGTGATTGCTGAGAACTAAAAGACTTGATTTTGCAGGGGGTTCCCAAAATCAGCAGCTGAAATGTGATCTTTGTTTCATTTTGGGACTAAAGATGTTGATGATTAAACAATTTTATTGGAGGTTAGGTTTCTGCCCAGTAAGATCACCACAGTGCATGTAACCCAACAGTGGTGATGCTAAAATCTGCACCCTTCAGTCAGATGAATTCCAAATCAGACGAGCTCGCTTAGATTTTGAGTTAAACAGGAAAACTATAAGGCATGAATGAGGATACCATTAAGGATGCTATTATGCACTATGAAGCTGCTGCATGGCAACGTAAAACATTACCTAACGTTAGAAAGACCTTTACGATGTAAGCTGCTCCTTTATTGCTTGATGAACATTTTTATTATTTAGGCACTGCCACTCTGGATGATCCCTGACTCGGCTGCACTTTAACTATAACAAGCATTTCTAGCTGATCTACTTAGTGCTGAGAGCTGTGAGAGTCCTGTAAATATTGCAAGTATTTGTCACATTTGCCTACATTTGTAAATGCAAATTCAAAAAGGAAGTATCTGACATGTAAATGCACACAATACACTTCATCGATTTCCAATAAACCAAAAACGTGGTTAAACACAGAGCAAAGCAATGATGACCAAATGAGTCAACTCACCCAGGATGATAGACAGGTTGAGTTAAGTTTCCAGTAGGAGCACTTCTTATCACAAAGAGGACACATGACTATCTTTCCGCCAATTTCGGGGTCACAGATCTCTTGACTGAATAATTGTTAATATAGAAATTAAGTTCAGTTAGGTTTTCAGCTTCATCTATCATGTTTACTACAAAAATACACATTTAAGTCAAGGAAAAAGAGTGACATATACATATACTAGTACACAGTGAGATGAAGTGTTCCTCCAGGACCACGGGGCAACATATAACACAGTACAGTACACAAAACAACACAAAGCGCATAGACAATTGATACTCTAAATCCTCTATAAACGCAGTAGATAGACAAAAGAAAACATAGCACACACTTGGGTAGTTAATGGAGATTTTAACATCAGGGATTAATAACTGATTAAAGACTTTTTAAATGAAAAACAGTGACGGCGAACTGCAGATTCACTTATTGACACTGGCACTAATATAAGGCTTTAAGACCTGCTTTACAATGCTCCAGTTTATCTCAAACATAATGAATGGCCTTGAGACCAGACCATTAAATTGACTAAATTGGCAAATCGTATTCTCCCAATGCGACCCTGACCAAAATAAAGCTTAATAAAGCAAAAATAAAAAGCAAAATAAAGATTCTCCCGGTATCTACCAAATCCAAAATGATCAAGTTTTCCCAAATATTGAAGCATGATTCACTCAGGTGTGTTGTCATTATTACAGACTAACAGTGGTGTATGTTACGCCAGTAATCTTCAGGGTTCCATGGTCAAGCAACTGCACACAACATAATGTAGGTGCACTAGATCCCAGTGGTTAATATCAGCAGTTACAGTTAAAGCGCTAACAGGGTTGTAACTGGACAAACTAACTTGTCGGTCATGTTACACGTACGCTGAATGGCCAAATTTTACTATGAATGTATACTTGATTTTATGCAAATATTCAATAGTTAAATGGGTGTAAACATACTTCTAGCTATGTAGTAAAGAGTTTTCTTTCTGTACAAAATCAACAGAATTTTGCAAACCTTGTAATGTTATAATCATAGCTGGACAGACCATAGACAAAGCAGATGACACCCATAACAGCAGCAAAGAAGAGCATCTCTGTGTAGAAACCCAGCCAAGCAAAGTAGATACTGATCTTCTCACCATAGTATTTCCTGTTGAAGCAGAACAGGAAATAGAACTTGACTACAGTTAATTTGCTGCAGGTAAAAAGGTCATGCACTAACCTGTATTGACGGCTCATTTCAAATGACATTTTTCTATTCATGTTATTGCATAATTGTGCATGTCTTTCAGTTTTGGGGTTTAACAAAATGACATTCAATCCTTAAATATTTATGTTAATTAATTATTTAATTAGAAAACCCTACAGCGATGGAGTTCAAATATTTTATAAATGTTTAATGATTAAATGTTTAGTGCTTTGTGAGGCAGAGGAAGACATTTGCTTTCATCCTGGTATTCACAAACTCATTATTACATTTATTTTGCATTGCTGTAGGGCATCATTTTATTGCTATTTGGAAACAGTGACAAAAAGTTTTGTTTGTTTATTAAGATTTTGAGGGACGGATGAATGCAGTAAAATATGTAATCATCTGTGAAGAGCACACATATTTGGGAGACAATTTAATGCAACAATTTAACACCACAAAGCATGGAAGTGGCCCAGCCAAAGCCCATTAGGATAAACTGAATAGAATAGGATAAAGGGTAGGACAGGATAAACTGCCCAAATCCAGGTAAGCAAAAAATTTTAGCGACGTATGCAAAAAGATTTTGCAGCTGTAATTGCTGCCAAAAGGGGGTTTTATGTAACACTGAATATAGAGTCTGAATCCCTTTGTGAACAAGAGATTTCAGTGTTTTGATTTGTTGTTATATGTAATTGGCAATTATATCCATTCAAAATAAAATTCACAACACATTAAAGGGTGCAAAAATGTGGTTGAATACTTTGATTTCACTGTATTTGTGTCTAAAGTGATTACAGATGTTCATACCTGATCAGATTAAGCGGTTGCTCTTTATAAAAGCTGCTGAAGCTAGCCCAGTAATTATAGAGGCAAAACCTCTCACACTGGCCATCGCTTGTTTTCTTCCAATAGCGGCACTGAAGAGGGACAGGAAATTTTCACCAATGCAGCGCTGATTTGTATTAAACAGATCACATGATTACAACTTTATATAAACGCTAGTCTTACATCGTGGAGGGGGTAGGCAGAGGTGTAGGTTCCGTTGTTCAGGAGTCTTTTAATTCCTGTCTTCTCCTTGTCTATATGATCCTGCTTGTAGTATGGACAACGAGTAAGAATGTAGTACACCTAAAAGATCAGCGCAGAACAAAATGACCAGTTACACAGCGGCAAACCAAGTGACTTTTGGTGGCACTAACCACGGCTATGAAAACTATCTCGACAAATAGATCATATATCAATGGAAACATTTTCAGCATTGATCAAAAACAATTAATACAAAACATGGCCAGCACAGACCGATGTCTACAAACTATGCCGCTGACAGAAGCATTATACATCCATAATTTTGCAGCTTTTCCAGTGCCTCTACCCAAATGTCCCCGCTTACACACACACACACACATTCTTGTCACTTGGTAAAGTGTCCCTAATAACTTACGATTCTGTTGCGAGTAGAAGGTGGAAAGAAAGTCTCCCTGTTCTCGATATGAAAGAAATCCACTTTGTTTTTGTTGAAGGGTGCAGTATAGTAATCAGGCTCAGGCTTCATGATGTGCTTGGGCAGGCAAAATGGTCGCAAGACCCAACCCAGTGGGATCTCTCGTGATTTCGGGATGTCTGCCGCCTTGAACGGCACCTTAATCTTCAGCACCTCAGCATAAGTGGCCAGGACTTCCCATGGTGCGTGGATCTTCAGGAAGTATGTCTTACTGTCGTCTGACTCCTACAAAAAGATATTGTTTTGTAAGTCTTGTGACTAGCAAACATGACCCTATAATGACCTTAGCATCACTCAGTAATTCTGACAAATCTTGCTGATCTCTCGGTGGCATCTGTGCACCTCAGTTCAGAAGCTCACCGATTTATCCTCTGTCTCCAGCTCCAGACCTGCCTTCTCAAGATTGGCTTCAAACTCTCTTCTTCTGTCCTACAAACAAGGACCCAAGGAGATAATGGGTTAATGTTACACCCTTACAGGTATCAGGCATGTATGTTGTGGATGGCTGTGTCTGACCTGAATGCCACCTGAATCTAAACGTGTGATGAAGCACAACTCAAAATATTGCACACACACACACACACACGCACACACACACACGCGCACACACACACGCACACACATGCACACACGCGCACGCGCACACACGCGCACACACACACACACACACAGAGAGAGACAGTCCAAACAAATAGTCCAATAACAAGCAATAACACGGCTGCCAAGTTAACAAATAAATCTATGAACTTTGTCCTGGCTGCTGTCACAATGCTGTTAAAATGACCCTAATGCTACTAAAGTTGGCATATGATCATAGAATAATTCACTTTATACACCTGTTAGCAATGAGCTGAAGCACCTAAATTCATAAATAAAATATACTTTTCATAAGGAAAAGTGTCCACATACTTTTGGCCATTCAATATGAAAGTGAAAGGACACACATGACATACCTAAGATCTTGCTAGGGGGGTGGTAAAACGACCTACATATTTTTTAGTGAGGTATGCCGCCTGAACTTGTCGAGAACTAAACTTTCAGCTTTCATGTTGCAGGGAAGTGGGTTTCGAAAATGACGTCTGTTTGCAGGATATGCAACAAAAACAACCACAAAGAGTGTAACGATGAGATTAACTGCAGAGTAGCAGACCGTCTTCTGCCACTAATGGCTTGTGTGCATGGTACATGCAACCGGGGACACATTTACCCAAACCATCAGAGAACCGGAACAATTACAGGAAGACAAATTACATTTATAATAAGCGATGCTTAGTTACTGCTTAGAATGTGAAATCCACTTAGGAATTCAGGAGACAAGAGTGACCAGAAACTGGCTTACCCAGAGGCCTTTGTAAATCACTTTTGTTCTTGGATCATTTTCAGAGGGCAAAATCACAACATGCTGCTATTAATAATGCCACGGCTGCTGGCAATTTTGTAAGCATTGGAACTGTGTCACAGTCTACTCAATTTTTACTTTAGGACATGGACACACACACACACTAAAAGCAAGGGAACTGTTGAGTAATTTAGGATTTCATCACAGAGAAATTACATGCTGACTGTATGGAAATAAAAACATACTTACGGTATCAGCAAGTCTGTTTAAATGAGTGTGCACATTAATCTACTATATTTAAATTAGTATGAATAATGATAATACCGTTTTCTTGTCTCCCTCTTTGTCGTCCATGTAGGACAGGACAAAATCGATGCGACGCACGTCATCTCTGAAATATACGGAGTCCTTACTCTTCTTCAGTTTCTTAGTCTACAAAGAGAAAGGACATCCAGTTACACAGGAACACAACATACCGAAACAAATGCTATTAAAATAGAGTGACCTATGGCTGGACACTAGTGACCTATGGCTGCTTGTCAAGAAAGCCTCAGTTCATGTTCCAGTTCATTCCAAAGCTGTTCAGTGGGGCTGCGGTCAGGACAGGAAATAACCTTCCTTTAACTTTAGGAAGCATATAATTTTCTGTGTTTAATTACATCTGTTAAGAATTGTTGTGGCTGAATCACATGAATTCAGTAGTTCAACAGAGGGGGTGTCACAATACTATAGTCCATACACACACACACACACATTATCTTTTTCTTTGTTACACAACAAATGCATACACATGACTTCCACGTCACACATATCTCGATTTGAACTGACATATCACTTGTAAACAGACTTAGCTAGGATGCTGAACAGTGTGGATCGAGGGCATGCTATGTTAGCATGACTCACACTGAAAGCTAACCTCAGTGCAAAGTGCAAAGCCTACAGTAACATCATCTGTAAAAATACAAGCTTTTTGCTTTTAAGCAAGACGTTCCAGACTTTGGTTGAAACTGGCTGTAGATAAAAATAACCCCAGCCTCTTGATATTGCTTCTTGATTGTACAATGCAGAAACCACACGTGCCACTCATGGTCTGGCCAATCAGATGCAGCTGAACTATGAAAATTGCAGTGTGAACGTTTTGAGGCCTTTTGCAGGAACAGAGAACAACTGTCATGTGATGATAACTGGGACTATCAAGTCTGCTTCACTTATCTTCTTAAAACAACAAGCAGCAGTTTTAGAACACACAGCTCGGTTATACATACAAATATTTTTGCCAGTATGACTTTTAATTTTGCTGTAAAACAATAACTTTTAAATTAATGCTAATAACAAAGGCTAAACATTCTAATACTATTAATAAAAGCTAGCACTTTCTTCCTATAATCAATGTCTTTAAAACAATGGTTAGGTTCATGGTGGGTCAGTGGAGCAAAGGGTCATTTAATAGTTTACTTTGGTCTTTTCCCAAACTTTAATAGTCAATTTTGTGGTGGGGGGTGTGGTTAGCTGATTGGTAGCAGAGCTGAAATTTTAACTTGCACTGGTGCACTAGTGGATTATCCCACCTATATTTTACCACCTCTCTACCGAGATGGGTTGGTGTTCTGTACATGGTGTGATACTGCACTGTGCTCAGTGATTCCCTGGAAATTGTACCCACCACAACCCTGACCAGGATAAAGCACGCCTATCCAGTGTGGTGATTCAGCATTTCTATTTATTTCATGATTTCCGGTTACTAAATAATTCCATATTAATTTAGTTATTAATATTGTTATTTTAAAAAATTATAAATCTACAAAAAACACATTTGTATCAGTAGGTCTGTCCACAGATCTGCCAGTCCGTGTGTTTCTTCTGTACTGGTTTCTAAAATTAGCCTTACAGTAATCAGCCAGTGAGTGCGAAATAATACGAAGACTCGGTTCCTTTAAGAGCAGCCTAAGGTGTGGTTCAGCTGAAGATGAAATCATATCTGCATCCACCACAAATTTACAAATGAAACCACACACGCCATTAGTCATAGGAAGCTGGAGCAGTTCAACAGTACACTTACTGCAGGGCAGGTAATGTTGGCAAGTACAGAGGAGACCATAAAAAATCCATGCTGACACCACCAGATACCAGATTTTTACCTTCCTTTCACTGCACTGAAGGGACAGTTTAAATTAGGGTGTGCTTACCTCCTGATGGCCCGGCAGTTGTGAATCTCTGTCGGAGGCAGAAAGCAGACTTCCGTTACTGTCTGTAGAGGAAACAAACAATATCATGTCAAATTTGGCATCTCAAGATGTACAAAGTAAATATCCAAAAAGTTACATGTTATGTATAAGAACAGAAACGGTGAATAACCCTATACTGTCTTTAACACATGATTAAATAAAAACTACACAGTCAATCATCAACCTTACTGACTTCTGTGGACATTAATTAATCATTTATTGTCTGTAACACACTCCAAAGGTTCAGATTAAGACCAGGAACACTGCGAGGTGTTACAAAACATCTATAACAGGTAACGCTGTCATGATTCGGTGTAGAAGGAGCACGTCTTAGTTGTCTTATTTGTGTATTTGTAAAGTGTCCTTGGGTTTCCTGAAAGGCACTTATAAATAAAATGTTATTATTATTACATTATTATTATTGAGCAAATAGTCCAGCATTTCTCAATGCAAAATTGCATCGAATTTAGGAAAGGAAATAGCTTATTCATTTAGGATATATTTTCTATCGTGAAGTAAACCTGTGACCACATTACTGAAATGCCTTAACCTTTTTTTACAGCTTAATTGCAGGTTTTCTAAAAATATATATGGAAAAATCTGCTGGGTCAAAAATAGATAAACAGTTTGGATTGTAATTTTGTTGGTGTAAAAAGTACAGCGTTGAAGTTAATGTTTGACTGACTGTATGTACCTGTTACCAACATTTGTGACTAAAATACTCCTCATACTTTTGGTCAGGCAGTGTAGATGTATGTAAAGCATACACACACATTAGCACAACACACAGTCTGCAATACTAGATGAAGATTGTTCCAAACACACTACACTGTGAACCTGCAGACTCCGGGAAATGTGAAGTGAGAAAACACTCACTGTTTCACACAAACAGTTCAGTGAGGATTTAATCAGTGGAATAATTCCACACACTGAGTGGGCCCTGACTGCCAGTCTGCAGCAAGTGGTGTGGGAGTGAAAGAGGGAAGTGCCACAGTGAAACTTGAGAGTGCTTGTTCTCTATGGCATGGTAAAAAATGCCACAGCTGCAGTGTGCTGGCCCAGCTGGCGTTCACACAGACAGCAAGGACACCAAAGCCTCTCTGAGCACAGAGCTAAATCCAACTGCAGAAGACCAATGAGTGGTAACCTATTTACCTCTCTAATAGGTTCAAACAAAAATGGTAAGGGGTGTTCAGTGGGGCAACAGTCTATTTGGCTAGCCAAACAATTTAGAGAATCACAGAGAGCATAGTGTAGCAGATTGTTATTATTATTGTTTCATTATGTTTTCATGTTTTACCATCACTTTATCCCAGTCTGGGTCACAATGGGTCTGGTTTGCCCAAAATCACTGGGCACAATGGTGTAACACCCCATACAGGACGCCAATCCCTCACAGGGCCTCGGCCATGCTACCCCTGAGACACGGACAATCATGTCTGGATGTAGACACCAGACCGGCTAATAGCACTGCTGGCAATTCGAATCCTGGCTCTATAAACTAAGTGTTGTTTCGGCGTAAAACTGAGTGACAGTTTTTCATATTAATTTTTCATTATGATATGACTAAATACATTTGAATTAAAACAAGACATTAAAAGTAAATTAAGTACGTGAAAAAAAGATTCAAACGAACAACATAAATACAAATACTGGGGCTGAAAACGAGTTCAGGAATGTTAAACCAGACCAAGTAAATAAACAAAACAACAAGGGAAGGATCAGTGTAACACACCATGGTTAGAGCAACAACCTATTAAAGCACAGTCTGATCTTTAGGCACAAGAGTACACAGCACAGCGGAGTGATGGATGGACAGACGGACATCACGTGAAGACACTGTCCATACCTGATAGAAGCGTCTTCCTGTAACCTGTCAACACTGCAAAACCATCTTAACCAGAGGAATCAAGAAAAAGGGACAAAATGAAAAATATTATAATTATTATTACTATAGAAATATATAAACCAGCCAAGCACCCATCTCATTTCCAGTGTTGTTAATATGAGGCAAACACCGTTGGGTTATCATGAAGTTGTACAAGCATTGTAATATAAAATCATCCTGAATTCTTAAATTGGTGGCTTTTATTCTATAGAATTAAATTCACTGGTTCTAGATCTGGTTCTAAATATCAAGATGTAAGACCCATACATTTGAGAACATTTGTATGTGAATCTTGTGGAGAGTTTAAAATGGATTTGAAAACAAGCTTCTGCTTTTCTCATGAATTGTATGCAGTGTTTTCACATTTATGACCTTCAGTGTTCTCAAAGTGTGCCTTTCTGTTGAGAATGGGCCAGAACTGAAACACGGCGTTGGTATCTGTTTACATGATTATACCTAAGATGTTACATGCTATGCAGTTTACTTGTACAAATCAACATACAATGCACACTTAGCAACTCAATTTTCACCATTTCCATTTTCTCCATTTTTAAGATCGACATTTTAAACATGACTGTGGTGTAAATATGCTCTTATAAGCAAGGCCTAGGTGTGAGTCTGTCTGGACCATGAATTGGTTTAGGCCTCTGTGCTGTCTTCCCATCTGTATCAGGCACCCCCAGTGAGGGTTTGATAAGGAGCGTTCCTGTGTTGGAGCGAGTCTGAAGTAAGGAAGCACGTGTGTGTGGGTTTGCATGTCATCAGGAAACTGCAGTTCTGCTTAGTCAGAGTCATTTATTTAGTTACTGTTAGTGTCTGTTTTAATAGTGACACAGTTGTGATATGATGAGATGTCTGCTGGGAACATGCACTCACTTTTACAAGTACAAACCAGTAGTAGCTTGAACCTTAAACCAGACTGGAAATTATTACACAATAGTACTTTCACTGAGACTTTAAGTGTTCAGTTAACATCTTATCTTCTTAAAAAGAAACTTTGCGGCTCCTTCACCCTCACCTATTTATTTCACAAACAAATTCAAATGAAAAAAAACAGACAGGCCCAGACAACCCCCCAACCCACACACACAACGTACATGCAAATTTTTTTTTGCCCATGTAGCGAGAACAAGGCTTCACATGATTGCACAATAATGCATAAAAGTCCAGATAAAATCTATCTGATGTGTTTGAGAATTTTTCACTTTCTTCTAATGTATTACATGACAGGGTAGTGGTAGCTTAGTGATTAAGGTACTGGACTAGTGATCATAAGGGTGACGGTTTAAGCCCCACCACCCCGAAGTCATCGGGTGCAATGCAGTAATACACCCTGTACAGAACGCAAATCCATCACAGCCCCACTCAGACATGGCCAATCATGTGTGCATGTAAATTCGAACCCTGGATCCCAGCAGAAGTGGGTCAGCACAATTTACAGCTGCTCCATTCCATGCTGGCTAATCAAGTAGGACTTGTACTTGTACATACAGAAAACGCCAAGAAAGTGGTTAATTAAGCATTTAAAGCATAATATAAATCATGACCAAAAGCATGCGTACACACCTCCTAATTATTACGTTCATGTGTTCATCACACCCACTGCTAACAGATGCATCATATCAATCATTAAAAAAGTATAATTGTTTTTACTGTTATTTTTTCTTCTAACATTACTTTTTCCATGTGCATATAGCGAGGACCATAAAGACCATCAAGTTCAATGAATTTGCTTAAGAGACTTGAATTAGCTTGAATCGCCAGTTGCCTGCACTGGGCCGTGAACTCAACCCTTATCAAACCTTTAAGAAGGATAAGGAAACAAGGCTTTCTGTCCAACATCAGTGCCTGAACTCAGAAATGCTCTGTTAAATGAACGATCCTCATTACTCATTAGCACTCATTAGACTGAGCCACAAGCATTACAAAGGAAAAGTTTTGAAAGCTCTATATGAACTGTACAAAGTACACAGAGAACAATTGATTCAGGCCAGTGAGAAAGATCTCATGGTCAGCTATGAAGTAGAAGCTGCTGAGAAACGTGTATCACTGTCGACAGTCAAACGAGCTTTACAACACTCCAGATACAGATACTACGAACAATAATGCTCACTTTTTAAGCATACGACCACAGCAGCTTTGCTCGGCCCACGTGGCTTTTAATGAGCCTTCTCCACAGTTGGTACAAAGGGCTACAGTAATAAACAATCTGAGTCACGGCCATTACAGTAACGTGTATTCAAACACAGCTTTCATTCATTCCCGGTGCACTGCAGCAGGAACACAGTTCATCCAGGAAACACTGGGACAAAGCAGATACACACCAGGGACCAAACACCAGTACATCACAGGGAATCGGACACTTCATACATTACGGTTAGGGAGGTTTCAATATGAATAAATGTGTTTTTGCAAGCACAGTATTTAATTTAAATATTAAATAAATATTTCAGCACAAAAGGAAAAACACTCATGATAACAATAAGCTCATCACTCATTTAATATTGCAGTTTACAGCAACTGTGCTTAAATATTGTGGGCAACTTACACTACATGGCGAAAACCACAGACACCTGACTGATTTTATAATAAATATAATATAATAAAGTGACCTCTATGTGATCTTTTCAGCTATATTAACAGCCACTTGTCTGAGAAGGCTTCTCACAAGACTTTAAAGCATGTCTGTGGGAATTCGTGCCCATTCTGTCAAAAGATAACAGCATTTGTATGGCTGGGCACTGATGTTGGTCAAGAAAGCATCAATTAACATACAAGAGCTGTTCAGTGGGGCTGAAGGCAGGGTTTTGTGCAGGCCACTGGGGTTGCTTTAAACTGAGCTCTTTTTTATGTCATTATAGAACTTGCTTTGTGCACAGGGACACAGTCCTGCTGGAACTGGAAAGGGCCTTCCCTAAACTGTTCCTGCAAAGTTAGAAGCATATTATTTTCTTTTATATAATTGATTCATTTTACCTGTTAGCATTGCTGTGACTGGACCTCATGAATAAAAAAATTAGAATGTATATAAATGGGGCAGTAGTAGTGTAGTTCGTAGTGTAGTGGTTAAGGTACTGGACTAGTAATCAAGGCTGGTTCAAGCCCCATCACTGTTAGGTTGTCACTGTTGGGCTCTTGAGCAAGGCCCTTAACCCTCAACGACCTAGACAGTATAGTGGATAAAAGCATTATTACCAAACTGTTCTAGACTGCTCATACACAGAACAACTTGAACAGTGTTTCGGTTTTCTCTCACGTTGCAGATTGCTCAGTTTTACAATTTTATGTTTTTCCAGCCTAGTTGCCATAGTAACTCTGATTCTATTTCTCCCTTTTGCAGTAATAATAAGGTTCGAGCTTTGGTCCACAGACTTGACACCAGCTGTGTGCCTGTGAATATACCGCTCGTACATCCTACAGGCTCCGCAATGAATTATTGTATTTAATATTATCTTATGTGAGCTTGTGTGGAGTAATGGTAAGGAGCCACGCCCGGGCTGGGCTACAAAGCATCAAATATTAGTGCACCCTTGTTTTTCACACGGTATTAAAATATTAACTTGAACAAGTAGAATTGCGAGAGCTCAGGTGGAACAGTGGTAAATTACGTCATTTCCCCAACCTGTCAGCATATTACAGATCTAATCCGAGCTGTGTTAACGACCTGTTCAGGATGTGCTAACAAGAGGAAGGATGCAACAGCAGCCTCTTCAGAACACGGATTTAAAAGGATCTCAGGTTGAGCGTCTGCAGGGTTGAGGACGTTGTCAGATGATACCAGTAGATGACATGACAGTTTATGATAACAGTAACTACTAGCAATTAATCGATTCTATTTTTCCCCTTTTATTACCGATACCTGATCCTCCAGTAATGATACAGATAGTGATACTAAATCCATCTAAAAAATTCTTGATATGAAAGCTAGTCAGCTGCACATGCACGTTTACATTCTGATTGTTAGTTGTTTTTCTGATCATAAAGATTTTAAAGCATTCTTTATTGGACCACATTAAAGATTTCACAAACAAGTTGTGTGTGAGCAATACTGACTGAACTGACTGACTGATTTATACACCGAATCTGAACTCATTAAACTGTTAAGAGCAGCTGAATGCTTTGCTTCTGGCACTCAACTTTTATAGATATTTATTGCTTGAAATTGTTGAATAATTAATGTTAGTATAGCGTTCACTTATAAAATATCAGCTCAGCCTCATCTGTTAGTAGAAAAGATCTGTTAGTAGAAAGATTGTTTTACATTAGACTGTTACAATTAAAACTGAACATTAAAAAGCATGGGGGGGCGATTGATGAAAATTAAATGTATTTTTTTATTACATGCTATTACACTGGCAGTTAGCACAGCTGAGCAACTAATTTTGGCTGTAAGCTCTTATCACATTTGTGAAGGATGCCAAACAGGTTTCAATCTGTTCTCAATACACCCCCCCCCCCCCCCCCCCCCCCCAAACCTCCACCCGCCCTCACATACACCGACGGGCACACACAAACAAACTGCTTAACAAATACTAATCAACCTGTCACAGGGTCCTAGAACAACAACATCTAACATCTCAGCTGCTGATTCATTTCAGCTCTGTGCACTTCACTAGTGTTCATTATTAGACACTTCAGTTCCCTGGAGCATTTAACACCTGCAATCACAATTACAGCATCACAGCCCAGCATCCCAGTGTGCACTATAGTGTATAGTGCACACATTGTAATTAAGGGCACTATTTTAGGCTAGAGATCCGGGGTGCAAATCGCAGCAGTGCTATCGGCTGGTCAGGCTTCTACACAGACATGCATTATGTAACCAATATAGCTGGCACTACAAACTAGTCTCTTAGGAATTACTCTTTTTCAGGGCTTATTTAAAAGTGGTTTCTAAATATTCACCGTGATTTGAGCCTAACATACAGATTTAAATTTCATCTACACAATGTTTTCAGATTGATCTCATTTGAAAATCAAATTTTAAAAGAGTGAAAATACTGTTAGTGTTGGTTAGTGTTGGCTGGGTTGAACACCAGAAGTCCTCAGCCTTTGGTTGTACAGTCCATACTTCTAAACCAACAGGTGCTCTGCTGTGCCTGTGATTGTGTAGTGTGTGGAGCGTCCCGTGTTTATATGATCTTGTTGAAAGGGTTAAAGGGTCAAGGCTCTCCAAAATGGCATCTGTCTGCCTGCAGTAGGAAAAGACCATGACTCACAGCAGTGTGTGAGGAATGATTTGATAAGGAAGCTGCCAAACTCCATGTTTGGTTAGTATGGAAGTGACATCGTGGTGAGGCTGTGGACTAAATTTCTTAAAGAGACAGTCGAAAAGGTTTGAGGTTGGGATTATTTTCAGGTTTGAAAGGACAATTTCTTGCACAATGCCCAGGAGAGGAGAAATAGGAAGTCAGATTACTGAACTTGCAGTTTCAGAATGGTCATATTACTCAGTGTGGAAACCTTGGCTGCATGATCATCTTTACTGCTGTAAGTAACTTGGAACCCTGCAAGACACTTGCATCTGGTTGTTAATGTAAAGTGATGGTGTGTTTAGAGATTGGCAGTGTTAATCTGACCGTTTACTGTACATCACTTTGTTCTGTTCTGGATTTATCACTCATGTTTGTACAAATTACATTAAGTTTAATAAAAAAACAAATATTAATTGACAAGCTGCATCTCCTCCTCTTTAAACTTTAAAAATAAGAAGACACAACTAAGTTGGAATTAAAACATAATGACAAAGTAAAGTGTAGAACGAGATCAAATGACTAGAGGCCACTGTCACCCATGTTTGAATAGAATCGAATAGAATACAATAGAATAGAATAGAATGCCTTTATTTGTCATATATACTTACACAGGTGTACAGTACAATGAAATTCTTTTTTCACATATCCCACCTTGTTTAGAAGTTGGGGTCGGAGCGCATGGTCAGCCACTGTATGGTGCCCCTGGAGCCGAGAGGGTTAAGGGCCTTGCTCAAGGGCCCAACAGTAGCTGCATGAAAAAGCTGGGATTCAAACTCTCAACCTTTCAATTGATAGCTTAAAGCTCTACCCAATAGGCTACCACTGTCCCAATATTTTTATGTTTTCATCCTATATTAATAATATTATATGTGTTAATATTTTAACACTGTCCCAGTATTTGTACTATATACTTATACTCATCCAAAATGTGCCTTAAATCAGGTGAATCTCAATAGGACACAGCAGAGTAAAAACAACGGTTTCACCGGCTGCGCACATGCATGTACAGGATTAATAGACCACAAGTGGTTGGGAGCGGCCTGCATGTGTATGTTTCACAAGCCACAAATGGCAATATTACAGAACGTTTGCATTGAGAGATTGCATTACATTGTGAATCTGTTAGAAATGCTAATGGATAAAATATCCAAAACTCATTATTTAAAGGGAATGTCTAAGGTTGAAGCCAAAATACTTTACATAAGGGTAGTGAATTTGTGGTATCAATCTAAAGTGGGTACAGTGGCACCCTAGAGTGATGTAATGTTAGTCCATCAGTGATGCAGAATTTGCTAACTGTGTTTTTATTTATGTATTTATTTAGGATTTTAATGTTATGTTTTACACACTTTTAATTACAGTCATGACAGGACAGATAGTTACTCATTAGACAAGATTCATCAGTTCAAAAGTTTAATGTCAAACACAGTCATGGACAATTAACCTGACTTCACGTCTTTGGACTGTGGGAGGAAACCGGAGCTACCGGAGGAAACCCACACAGGGGGAGAACATGCAAACTCCACGCAGAAAGGAACCGGACCGGCCCACCTGGGGATCGAAACCAGGACGTTCTTGTTGTGAGGCAACAGTGCTACCCATTGAGCCAACGTGCTAGACTGCATGATATTATGAATCTGTTAGATATGCTAGTGGATAAAATATTTAAAACTCACTATTTAAAAGGAATGTTTGAGGTTGAAGACAAAACACTTCATATAGGGGTAGTGGATTTGTGATATCCATACAAAGTGGGTACAATGGCACCCTAGGGTGCTGTAATGTTAGTCCATCAGTGATGCAGTGTGTGTGTGTGTGTGTGTGTGTGTGTGTGTGTGTGTGTGTGTGTGTGTGCGTGTTTTAATTGATAACTTATAACAACAGTATTTATTTTTTATTAATATTTATTAGGCATTAAAATGTATGTCATTATTATAGTTAGTATGATTACTGTTTACTTATTATTATTATTATGTCATGGGTGCTGTGAAAAACAAAAATATTTACAGTGGTGCTTTGAAAATAAATAGTTTGTGTATCAATGCACTAAACTGAGTACAAAATAAGTTTTATGTAGGGCACAGGGTGTCAAAACGGGCAATTTGGGATACAACCCGAAAAAGTAGCAGTCTGTCTCTTAGAACCCGTTAATGAGTTAATCTAACATGACAACAGGGCAGTTTAATAAGCTAAAAATAAACTACATGTCCAGTTATTTGAGGTTTTTTTTAACTCATTAAGACATTGTTAAACAACAAGCTGACTCCTCCAGTATTACTAACAGCCTCTAATACCTTTTATAGAAGTAATTTAACCTCAGTTCTACCACAAACAAATCCGCCATCGTTTTAGTTTCACTATTCTAGTTAAAATCCTTCTTCATTTGTTGTGAACGGATTTTATTACCTTCTGTATGAGCGTCGGCGGTGTTTGTCATCTCCAACAGAGTGGCATCTTTCGCTTTACCCGATATCCTGTTCATGTTCACCAAAAATCACTCGGCCACCTTAAATAAGTCCGTTTTTAGTCCGATAAACCGATAAAGTCCGTTTAGACATAGTCCACTATCCGACAAAGAATCCCCATACTATCCGTATCAGTTCATACAGTCAATTCCAAAAGCATCGCACAAGACGCAGGCTGTATGTCAAATAACTTCTTTCACCCTACATTCGTGCACTAGATTATATGTACAATTCGAGTTACCTAGTGCCCTCGTTCTCTATAAACAAACCATTTGGAATTCAGCCGATCGCATCCCTTCAATAGGAGTGGCTTAGAAAACGTTCATTACCTACTCATTCCGGACTAAAATATCTGGAATTTATGTGTTTGCACTGCCAAAATTGTAAAAAAAAAAAAAAAAAAGAAAAACTCATGTTACTACTCATGTGCATTTATTAATAAGTAAAAACAAAGCATACCACCGCGTCCTTGTACGGGGTGTGTCCAGGGAAAACCGGACTCGCCGTGACCCGGACCAGGATAAAGCGGTGGAAAAAAAAACATAAAATGAAATGAAATGAAATGAATGAGGTTATGGCTCTGTGACTTATTAACCCTTCTTTCTGGACTGGTGCACAGTCATGCTGAAACAGGAATAGCACCAAAGCAAACTGTTATTCTATATAATTGTTTATGCACCTGTTTTATGCAAACTCATTAATTTGGTGTTCACATACTTTTAGTCAGTGTAAATAAAAAATGTGTTTTTATTTATTTATTAACGTTCTATCTCCCTCTGCTGATCACACTGGGTACCGACCTTACAGGACCTGTTTGTAGATTCGGTAGAGGGCGAGATATGCACCCATGGTGCCACAAGAAGAACACGAAGAAGGCAGCGAAGGTATAATGTCTGTTTTTGTTTATTTTGGGGTAGAGTTAGGTAATGTGTAATGTGTTCTATAGTTTCTATACATTTGCTGGCTTTATGAAAGTCTGACACTGGAGTGTTTACCTGTGGACAGACATTGTTAGTTTGGTATGTGAATGTAAATTATTTGGTGGGTATTCTGGCTGAAACCTTCATGTCTTATTTTACAGGTAACTTGACTTTCATGTGGACAGCTCATCTGATGGATGTGATGTGGATCCATAACTGTTTAATGCTTACAATTACTTTCAATTTGGAAATCTTACAGATCCTGTGAGTCTTCAACCCCAGTAAGACACACCAGTATACACAGCAACCCAACAGACAGATTTTCTAAAGTATTCTGACAGATTCTTGCTTAAATACTGACTAAATGAACTTAATGAACTAGATTAAATGACTCGATTGTGAGAAAAATGTGACAAAATGAACCCCCCAACCCACACATACTATTTATGTGGCACACAAGTCCAGTCATTTTGGTAGCAGGTAAAATTATTCGAGACACAGAACGTAAACAAGCAAAAAATACTTAAATGTTATTTTATTTGGTGATTCTTATAACAGTACTATCACATATCCATGATAACAGTCTGGTTCTGATTAAATGGTAATGATTTTAACTCCATATACAGTGGATGGCACTGTCGCCTCACAGCAAGAAGGTCCTGGGTTTTGTCTGTGTGGGTTTCCTCCAGGAGCTCCGGTTTCCTCCCGCAGTACAAATACGTGCAAGTGAGGTGAACTGGAGATGCAAAATTGATGACTGTCCATTACTGTGTTTGACATAAAAACTTGAACTGATGATCTTGTGTAACCAGTAATTACCTGTTCTGTCATCAATGTAATCAAAGTGTGTAAAACATGACGTTAAAATCCTAATAAATAAATAAATAAATAAATATAACTCCATATACAATCCACAATATGTAATTGTACTATTGGTACTTCACTAATTTGACATTTTGTTTTGAAGCTGTGTGTTGGTTTTGGACGAAGCTCCTTTTAAAGTAATGACGTTTGGCCCTTCAAGACTGTTTTAATGTAATTACTGTCATTTATTGCTTACACTGTAGTTGTGTTTTGGATCTTACATCCAAACCTTGTGCTCATACACTATGCTGTTTACACAAAGTGAAAATACAGCAGTGTGTTTCTCAGCTTCTAGATTCACATAGTAAAGGTGACTTTTCCAGATTTACCCATAGAAACCAGCAGCAAAATTGGTTCTTTGTGAACAGGACTGTATGCCCGGTCCTATGGAATCAGTCCTACACTTAGCATTTCATATTTAATGGTCACATGCTAATGGTCAAGTAATCTTAATAATTCCAGCTGCTGACACAACTGCTGTATGTCTTTAGATAAAATAAAACTGACCTGGATAATTCATGGCTGCAGTCCGTTCTGAAGTTTTCACAACGCTTTGGTCCTACTGAGGGGTAGATCTTGAGTAGTTAGAACTCTAAGGGCTCGCTCTGGATGTGAAATAAAAATAACAGACATTCTGAATGCAGGAGAGTAAACAGAACGACTTGCAAAAATAAAAAAGCAATGCAAAACATGGCTACACATTTATTATGGCAAGTGTATTTTTTCCAGATGCTGTTAGTTCTTATCATCTATTAGTTTTGATTGTTATTTTTACAGGTTCTCCATTGGATAGCCTGATAGTACCAGCTTTTGTTGATCCTTGTTGACCTCGTCCTACACCTACACTATGAAAGACCCAAAGATTAAAGATGACACTCCCAACACCCTGTCTAACAGAGACACCATCGACCTGCCTGATGATGCCTCTTTGAGTGAATCAGATCCTGAAGAGTCCGTAGAGGCCTTCAGCAGAAAGGTGGAGGAACTGTCTTCTTCCTCTGATGAGGAGGTCGTTCAGCCTGCCAGCCAAGTTTCTGAATCTTCATCTTTCAGGTCAGTGTGTTAAATTTTAGTTACATTTTCAACCAGACTGACATAAGTTTGGATTTGTTTTATTTAATTTTAGTTTAGATAAAGAGCCGTGGAGGTATTTTGTGTCTGATCTTGTATTAATACACACTGCATACTATCTAATCCTTTACAATTCAACAATAAAAAGGGATTAATATGAGACTGAGTAAAGGGAATAAATCGATTAAGTTTTTGAAATACCTTTGGTTGCTTCAGGTTGGCTGGTGGAAGTTTGGGTTTCTCGTACCGCAGCAGGAACATCTTTGATCAGCTGGATGGTGCTGTAAAACTCAATTCAACCCCCTTGGCTGAAGACAACATCATGGATGGTACTTTCGCTCGGCCCGCTCCACCATCACCCCCTCAGTCTGCTCCCATGAAATCTGGTGAACCAGACAAAACCAAGAAAGCTTCATCAGCCAAGAAAGTACCAGATTACCTGATTCACCCCGAGCGCTGGACCTGCTACAACCTGGACGACACTCCTGAAACCAGTGATAGACAAAACAGCCAGGTGGCCCTTCAGTTCATCCAGGGATTACGGGACCGTAAGAGAAGCCTGGACGCCGGTGCGGATTCTTTCAGCCCCAACTTTAATCAAGGCCTCAGCAGCAGCTCTGAGCACAAGATTATCTTCTCCAAGCCCAGTCAAGCCTCCAAAGATGAAGGTCCGAGCCCACAGAAGCTGGAGCGAGCTAAAGTGAAAGAGCTTGATTTGATCCATTTAGATGCTGGCCAAGATGAGGAGGAAGATAGAAAAACAGCTTCTGCTCAACCAGAACATGATAGAAAGGAGAAAAGACAGAGGATGTCAGAGGAGAAAGATGACCAAGAAAAAGAAAGGGCTGGTGACCCTACCTTCCATAGCGGCAAGAAGGTGAACCGCAAGAATTTCCGCAAAGCAGTTGAGGAAGAGGATGAGGGCTAAACGTTTTTGAGCTTATACTGCAGTATCTATATCGTCTGATCTTCTGTGTGTATATGACATGATTGGGAATTGTGTGTTCTGTTTTCAATTAAAATAATTTAATAAAAAAAAACATGTATTGCATTTTTCCTTAAAAGCCCTTTTATAATAAGTTTGGAATATTTAGCCAAAATCGTCTATCATGTTAACCTAAAAACTTATTTGGGCCATTCAATTACATTTACATTTTTGGCATTTAGATGCTTTTATCCAAAGCTACTTACAGTTGTGACAGTATACAATTTAAGCAATTGAGGGTTAAGGGCCTTGTTTAAGGGCCCAACAGTGGCAACCTGGCAGTGGTGGGACTTGAACTAGCAACCTTTTGATTACTAACCACTACCCTAACTACTAGGCTACAGCTTCCATTCTGCCGAATTGGTGCGATTTTCGTCCCCAGGACATTATATATATATACTGTATATAACATGTATATGACGATTAACTTTAAAATGTATTTTTTTAATTGAGCAAAGTGTCCTGCACAATAATCAGCACATTTAGAATACATTATGTAAAACGTTCATTAAAAACCCTATCACACGACACTTTACAATAAAATATAATGAGTAAAATCTTTCTTATATTATTTATTATATTATTATTAATTTATTACAGCTATTATTATCATCATCATTATGTAGTCCGTGCATGCATGTTGTATGAAAGGTGTTGACATTTAGAGGTTAGAAGTACACACAGTACAGTACAGTGTGGTGCTGTTTGCAGTCCTCACCCACTAACAGTTGTACATAACTGTACCTCCCGACATGATGTCACACCGCTCACCTGTACAGCAGGTATAACTGAACATACAGTGCAGTGTGGTGCAGTACAGTGCAGTGTGGTACAGTGTGGTACCGTACAGTGTGGTGCAGTACAGTGCTGTGCTGTCTGCAGTCCTCACCCACTAACAGTTGTACATAACTGTACCTCCTGATGTGACGTCACACCGCTCACCTGTACAGCAGGTATAACTGAACATACAGTGCAGTGTGGTGCTGTACGATGTGGTGCAGTACAGTGCAGTTTGGTGCAGTACAGTACAGTGTGGTACAGTGCTATGTGGTGCAGTACAGTACAGTGCTGTGTGATACAGTACAGTACAGTACAGTGCTGTGCTGTCTGCAGTCCTCACCCACTAACAGTCGTACATAACTGTACCTCCTGGCGTGACGTCACACCGCTCACCTGTACAGCAGGTATAACTGCACGGCGCGCGCATACTTGGAGCGCAGTGTAATGCGGAAGTGAAGTGCAGTGAAACTCGTTGGAAGTGTTGGAGCAGGTTTAGATAAAGTTAAGTTTGTTTTAGTGATTTGTTGGTGTGTGTGGATGAAGAGGAGACCGAAGATATAACACGGATATTAACGTTACAGAGCCGCGCGCTGGAACCCAGTCATGTTTCGTTCCAAGAGGCGCAAGGTGAGACAGACAGACTGACACTGACACACACACACACACACACACACAGTTACAGACTGAAACGTACACACACAGTTACAGACTGAAACATACAGTTACAGACTGACACACACAGTTACAGACTGAAACGTACACACACAGTTACAGACTGAAACATACAGTTACAGACTGACACACAGTTACAGACTGAAACATACACACACACACACACAGTTACAGACTGAAACATACACACACACACACAGTTACAGACTGAAACATACACACACACACACAGTTACAGACTGACACACACACACAGTTACAGACTGAAACATACACACACAGTTACAGACTGAAACATACACACACACACACAGTTACAGACTGAAACATACACACACACACACACACACACACACACAGTTACATACTGACACACACACACAGTTACAGACTGAAACATACACACACACAGTTACAGACTGAAACATACACACACACACACACACACAGTTACAGACTGACACACACACAGTTACAGACTGAAACATATACACACACACACAGTTACAGACTGAAACATACACACACACACACACAGTTACAGACTGAAACATACACACACACACACACACACAGTTACAGACTGAAACATACACACACACACACACACACACAGTTACAGACTGACACACACACACACAGTTACAGACTGAAACATACACACACACACAGTTACAGACTGACACACACACACACACAGTTACAGACTGAAACATACACACACACACACACAGTTACAGACTGACACACACACACACAGTTACAGACTGAAACATACACACACACACACAGTTACAGACTGACACACTCACACACAGTTACAGACTGAAACATACACACACACACAGTTACAGACTGACACACACACACACACACACACAGTTACAGACTGACACACACACACAGTTACAGACTGAAACACGCACACAGTTACAGACTGAAACACACACACAAGCATATTTACATAACATAAGAGTAATAATAACATTAATAACAACCATTTAAGATGGGACAGGTCCTTAATGCAGAAGTAATAGCATTAATCATCATCATCTTTGATTATACAGCAGTAGTTTGCTTTACCAGACAGAAAAAGGCACAAATACTAATAAATCTAATAGATCTCTTGGGAAGCATTACAGTAGTCATGTCTAGATGTGATGAAGGCATGCACAAGTTTCTTGCTATCAGCAGGAGTTAAAATGTCCCAAACTTTTGAAGTATTAGACTATGCCCATGCTTACGGATTAGACCCAGAACATGCTGTATAGGATCAAAAGACGTTAGCAGCCTAACCAAAGTGGGGTGAACTTGTCATATGACTGTCTGAACAAGTTATTGCATCATGAGATCGTGTCATTGTCTCTATTGTTTATGTGGTTGTTGCTTTAGTCGACCTCTCCCAGTGCTGCTGTTTGATCGTTTAACTGTACACCGGTCACACATGCATTTAAGGGCACGGTCACGTTTTGCTCTTTTCTAACATCAGGAAAGGTGGTGAGTGTGGTGCCAGATCTTTAATAACATCAGTTTTATGCTCTCAAAACCATTTACGAGGAAAATAACCAGTATGTTTATTCCTAACGCAACTCCTAAAATCAAGGTGGTCACATAAACTAAAGGTCCTTAATTTATATGTATAAAAGCAGTCTGGAGAATTTAGTTCCCAGCCAGTTGATACAGACACAATGTTGTCATGGGTGCAGTTTTCTCTGGCCTTTTGTTAAATTAATTGCCTATTAATAATAAGTAAACATGATTGTTTTCTGACCCTTTGAATGTGATGTTGCCTGACTGCTTAACAGTAAAATGCAAACGAGAACCAGTTTAAATCCTGCTTAAAACTCATTTGCATTGCTGTAACGTTCTGCAGGTTTATATATACGATGCTGAACGTAATTATAATGTAAGGAGTGCATAAAGTGAGGTCTATATGCATTGGGTCTACTGTCTATAACTGCCTGTGGTTTAGAATTGGCATGTTCAACAAGCTCATGTTCAAGTGTCCATATACTTTTGGCCATATAGTCACTATTAACCATAAATCACTGATGGTCTGTTATCAACAGACAAACATGACTGTGCATATAAACATGTCATTTTAATGAATTAGTATTACTTTGAAGACAGATGAAATAAGAGATGACCAGTAATTCTGTACTGGTTAAACTGGCTTTGTCTGTTTGCTTCTTATACTATATATAAAAAAATGCCTTGGATAAGTCCCTGTTACAGAGTCATGTCTGGACCCGTCATAAATTATATCATCAAAATAACTTTTTTTCGACTGCTCCCGTATTTAGAGGTCACAACATTCTGGTTCACACACCTGATTTGGCTCAGTTTTGACACCAGATTTGATCTGGGATTGAAACCGGCACTGAGAGGGTAATGACAAGTGGACCTTCCAATGGCTAGGCTATTTAGCCTTATACCTCCTCCTCCACCCTAGACATAGCCAATCATGTCTGTACAGACGCCCAACAGGCCAATTGATTCACACCCTCAGATTTCAGAAGTAGTGGGACCACCAGAGTGCCTGTGCCCTAATAAACCGGCCTTTTAACTCTTGACTTGTTATTACTGTAGTGACAATGACTGAGCAATTCAGCTACCAGTAATTATGATTTTAGAAACTTGTTGAGCCACACATGTATTTTAAAAAACCCTTAAAACAAGAGCAGTTATAAAATAGATCTAAATCAGTTTTGATCACTACGCTGCATTTTCATACATTTGTTTTGATGAGTATACTTCTAATCTCCCAAACACTGGACACTAGTCCAAAGACTAAAGAGGTACAATATACGTCACAAAATGTACTATCCTAAAATTAGATTCAATAAGAAATGTGTGTAAATGTGCCCCAAGCTAAAAAGGCAAGAGTGACGTATGCGCTTCTTAGGAAAGATCTAATCATGTGAGCTATACTGCAATACAAATACAAGTTACAAACATTCTGCACACCCAACACACCTCATCATCCCTGCTGTAAAGCCTGGCTGAATGTCAGTGCTGCCCTTTTCTTTTAAATTGGTTGATTTAAGTTCCATTCTCATACTGAGTAGTGCCTATGTGTTCCCCATGTCCACATATTTGGGTACTCGCTAAAACGTTTAATCCTGTAAGCCTAGACTGATCAAAACATTGCACTTGCTTCCACAAAATGTTCTAGGCTAAATAGCTGCTAGCTTTACTTACATTACCTACATAAAATCACTACGGTTTTCTTTGAAATATGGTGGCATAGCAGCTAAAGCGGCTCAGTGTGTGATGCCCTGCAATCAACCGGCGTATTCCTGTTCAAGGTGTATTCCTGCAATCATTTTCTATTCTGTAGTAGAACAGTTTTAAGCATTTTGTGGTTTGTAAGTAGCTCATAAGCACTTTAAATTTTAAGAATACCACCACTGACTATAATATATATATGCAGGAGAACAACAAATTATTTAATAAAGCAGGGTTAAAAAGTGGTGTGTGTGTGTGTGTGTGTGTTGTAGGATGACATTGAGCTGCAAGTGAGGAATAAGAACGGCATTGATAATGCCACCAAGCCCTTACTGCAGCCATCGGTAAGAATTACAGATTGAAAATGTTATCTGTATGTTTTTTTAAATTGTTAATATGCTTTTAATATATACAGTATAAAATATATAATGTGTAAAGTCACTGTACTAAATCTGTAAAGAAAGGATTAAGCCTTTTAACAATATTATAAATGATGATAAGCACATGTCAAGGTAGTGTTCAGATGGTTGCCAGTTTAGTCTCCACTACTGCCAACTTGCCACTGTTGCGCCACCTAAGCAAGGCCCCAAACACTCGATTGTTTGCTTAATATTCAGTCATAACTGTAAATCGCTTTGAATAAAAGCAGCTGGCAAATGCTGTAAATGCTGTTATCTTATCTAGAACAGTCATAAAGTGCTACTTTATTTACTCTTTTTTAAATTTATTTTCCCGTTTTGTTGTGTATGCTGATAATTATGGGCCTGTATGTCCAAAGGTAACAGTACCTGACTTCATGTGCAAATACTATATAAATGAGAAAAAAGAAGTGAAAGACTAAATAAACTAAAATCTGTTTAAATACAACCAAATATCTTTTTTTCAATTATTAAAGCTGTATTAAATATACCGCCAACAAAACAAGGTAAACATACAATAATAAAACATCTGAATTATGGTGCTCATGTGTAACAGAGCCAGAACAACAAACTGTGTGTGAATGAGATTATATTCTCCTGTTTTTGAATTTTTAATTATTGTTTATTTTTTCTTTAGATCAGCACCTCTAACAGTGCTGACCGATCATTTAATTGCATACTGGTCGCACATGTGGTCAATGATAAGAAAGATCAGAAATTTAAGAAGCGGGAGGCGTACATCAAAGAGCTCAAATCAAAAAACCTCAAAGTGACAGTGAGTGACCAGCTGCAGAAACATTTTACCTGACCATTTAATATAAACATGTTACCCAACCATGATTATAAAACATCTGTATTGCCTTTAACAGAAAATAAAACATGACGATTTGGTGTTTTATGGTGTCCGTGCCCCTGAGGAAATAATTAACAAGTATAAGTACCTGCTAAAGGTGTCTGATTCTTGTAACTGGAGTGGAGAGCAGGAAGACTGTATACAAAACACAACCAGGTAAGTTATCACCTCTGTCTATGTCTTTAGTATTTGCATTGTGGTCTGTTTGTCTTATTAAAGATGTATTAATCTTGTTTTCTATAGAATCAGGATTGTCCATTTTATCCTGCACCACACATATATTGGGACAGGAGGTAAGTGAGCTGTTTATTGCTCCATTTTTTATGTGTTATTGTAATTCAATTCAATAATATCTTGTTGATATGTTTGCAATATGTGTGTGTGTGGGGGGGGGGGGGGGGGGGGTAATCTTTAGATGATTTCTAGAAGGAAACTTTAGGTATATCGAAGTGTCTTGTATTGATCTTTCTATTGTCTGGTCACTTCTGATCATAATTTTAGGGGGAATGCACTGCTCCTCTGAAAACAATTAGTTACGATGATGCGAACAAAGCTTCCCACTCTTATAATGATACAAAATGTTCTGATTTAATTGAATTGAATTTAGCATATTTATAATGGGTAAGCAATTGCTGTAAATGTATTAATTACATTTGATTAACATTTTACCTTGTATTTTTTAAATATTAAATGTTTTACTTAGATTGTTCTACTAATTATGACTTGTAAATTCAACATTATATAAAAATTGGGAATAATGCAAAATAGAAGCACTCATGTCTGAATGAGAGTCAGTGTAACTGGAGAATCAGAAATTTCATTGTGCTGTAAATTTTGTATAGATTATTTTATCCATCAATCTACATATATTAACCAATAGAAACAGAGTAAAAATGTTTTCCTAATCTTGTTAATCTTTCTGAATTTATACAGAGCGCTTAAGAGATCTTACCAGGCAAAATGTGTTTGAGGTTTTGTTTTGCCTCCATGAGGTACTCTTTCATCCTTATTAAGGAGTTATTTTCATTCATTTTGTTTAATAAGGGTCTGAATGATGGTACGAATAATATTGATGTGTTTGTAGAGAACACAACAGGAAGAGCTGAAGAAGAAATGGGCCAACTGGATGGCCATAGTAAATCAAAAATGTGTGGGCCAACCTATTAATGAAATAAGGTAAATCCACTCTGTTGTGTAGTTTTGCTGACATGTTTGTTCCTCTGTGTGTATTATATGTTTTGCTGACATGATGCATGTGTTATCATGTATTAGGAAGTACTTTGGTGAGAAGGTAGCCTTGTATTTTCTGTGGCTGGGTTGGTACACTATGCTTCTGGTTCCTGCAGCCATTATCGGACTGGTGGTGTTTCTTTATGCCCTGGCTTTCTTCGATTCTAACCCGCTCATGTAAGTGATGCAGAATGTTTACTGCAATGCACAATTCATTCATATGTTCATTACAAAGCTGTTTTTTTAATTTTCTTAGTTAATTAAATATAATTACCTGTTATAATGGTGAGCTTAGCTTAATTCAATTTTACAAGCCAGACTTTCATCAGAAGAGAAAGTTACTTTCTTATTCTGACAATGTAAAAGCTACACAAAAAATATGCACTTAGTTTAAATAACTGAAATGAGTAATGTTTTAATATACATTATGAAGGGTGCTCGGGTGGTGCAGCGGCAAAGTACGCTAGCCCACTAAAGCTGAGAATCATACCCCGGCTATTGGCCGGTCGGATGTCTGCACAGACATAATTGTCTAGTGGCTGGTAAGGGGAGGATGGCCGAAACAGCCTAGCTGTTGGAAGGTGCACTTCTCAGTGCCGGATTCAGTTCTGAATAAAAAAAACAAGGAGGGTAACATCAAGAAGGGCATCTGACATGCAGTTTAAGTTAACTCTGATGTCTGATCTTGGTTATGCTTTAAAAATATTTGTGTGTGTGTGTATGTGTGTGTGTGTATGTAACAGAAAGGAAATTTGTGAGTCCAATGTCACTATGTGCCCAACATGTGACAAGAGGTGCCAAGTGTGGAAACTGTCCGACACATGTTTTTATGCAAAGGTAAAATAATAAGCACTTTGTTGTTTATTTATCATATTTTTTTACAACCTATTGAATATTAATAGAGAACATGCTTTTATGTAATCTGCTCTTTTTAGCTGAGCCATCTATTTGACAATGAAGGAACTGTGGCCTTCGCAATGTTCATGGCTCTGTGGGGTATAAGAAATTTCTTTGTTAGCTCTAGAAGTTGAGGTAACGACTGTAAGCGATGGCTAATTAAGCATTTTTACGTTTCAAATTAGCTACGCTGTTCCTGGAGCTGTGGAAAAGGCATCGATCGCATTATGTCAGCAAGTGGAAGGTGTTTGACTGGTGTGAGGAGGAGGTGATGTATCATTTTATTTCCTGTCTCAAAACAAATAAATTTTCAAGCTGTTGGTTTATTTAAGACTTTATGGCTCACTACTGTTTGTAAAACAAGAAGAAAACTACAGTTAAAGCTTCACCCTGATCTAGATCGTGCAACACTTTAATCACTGAGATCCTTGGACAGTTCCTTTGAATTAAAATGTGAATTGTGGGCCCATATAAACTATAGAATACCTTTATTGTCATTGCACAGTGCACAATGAAATTTTTGATGAACTATGAACTATGTTGCATTAATTCAAATGGCAAAAAGAGGACTTCATTTGAGTTGTAGACACATCTCAGAAATAATTAATCAGAGTGCACCAGGCTACAATTTGGAGTGCATTTTAGTCTTTCAGGTTTAAATAATTTTCAAACAATTATTTTAATATTTTGATTGATGGTTAAAAGTGACACTTATAGCCATGCAAAATTAACAGAGGGAGACCTACTTTTAATCCCATTTTTTAGATGGAAAAGTATTTCTGATTGAATCTAATTAAAGTTTTTTTTTTGGATCCACAGGAGGAACTGGTCCTGAATATCGTGAATGACCCCAACTGTAAACCCAAAGAGTACAAACACTCATACTTCCACAGTACTCTGGTTCTCCTGCTGGTCACTCTAGTGGTAAGACATTCAGTTTTTCACATTATGTGTCATCATCGACGAGATCTTTGGGCAGAAGGTCTTTGGGCAGGGGTGCAAGAGCGCTGAATTTTCTGTCTGTGGACAATTTGTGTTATTGTAGTGTTGCATGAACCTGGTAAGGCTCCATTAATATGCCATTAATATTAATTGGTAATACATAGATTATTGGTTCCTGAGAACAGACTTGAAGCTGTTTAAGCTTTTATTGGGCAGGCACCTCTACAACCCATCACTTCCAGTATAGTCTAATTTATTTAAGCATTTGACTTTTTAAAAATTCAAAACATTCTAAAAGATTCACAAACCTTTTCTTACAGCTAATACGTACAGAGTTTGCTGTTTGTAATGCTGCATGAGTGTTATTAGTCACAGATGTTCAAAAAATATTTTTTGTCACTGTTGTTGCCTTTTAATCATGTGTGTTTGTGTGTCTTACTGTGTGTAGCTGGTGGTGATCATTGGCCTGACTCATGCGCTGGTGATCTCTCGGGTGGTGTCTGCCATGCTCCTGTCAGAAAGTGAATGGAAATTTGTAAGTGACCACGCCAACCTGCTGGCAAGGATCTTGGGAGCAGTGCTGCATTACATCACTATGCAGATTATGACACGGGTAAGGACAAGTAGCTGCCGCTGTATTAACTGAATCTACTAGGAAAGTGATGGAGGGTAGCCATTATTATTTTAAAGACAATGTGCAATAACATTTGCAGAAAATGTTATTTTTTAATTAGCTCTGCAGAAGTAAAGACAACAAGATATGTAGTTTGACAGTAGGTGCCAAAAGTTCTAAATAAAGCTGTAAAAGTAATGTATAATACATGCAGAGAACTGTTTTCTAGACATGATGAGGACAAACACTAATCATTTACATATAATACAGTTCTAACATTTAAACTGAGGCAGTTTACACGAGCATTCATGCCTGGAGCAAACTGCAACTATTATGTAACTTTCAATGTCAAATTTCATGACGTCACAGGAGTAAATCACACAGGTATTTAAATGTCGGGGAATTTTACACCGCTCAGTAGAACAGATTAAGCCTTACACTAACAAAAACAACACATTCTATATCAAATACATCACACATCATATTCTACAACATTTTTTATACATAATCGCATTTTTAAAACATTATATAAGATTACTTTTAAACATTTACGCATTCCAAAGTCCAAAAATATGTTTAATGTGTATGCATTTTAAATCTTGTTTACACTATTTTATGCTGTAAATACTAGAAAGAACATTTCAAACATGTTTAAGTAGCCAAGTAAATAATAATATGGATATTTTCTAAATAATTACATAGTTTATGAGTATTTTTGAATACATGTGGTGTATTATATTAATAATTGCTTTATATTTACTTTAATCTTGAAGCTCTTTAACATAAAACACCTCATTATCTGATCTCGTTTGCGTACTCCAGTATAAAGACGTGTTAAGGGATACACAATTTTTTTAAGCAGTGTTACAAATGTTCTATTCGACTACAAAACAGGCAGAATGTAATCCAGAATGTAATTCTTACAGTTAATTTAACATCATATTTTTGTCTTTGCAGGTGAACAGAATTGTGGCTTTCAAGCTGTGTGAAATTGGTAGGTACAGAAACTGAAGATAAGTTACGATTGTTAGACCTTTCCTTCTAGTCTGAATTTAGCAGTGGACTTGTATTTATTAGGAAGATTATGCAAACCGGTTTATCAAGAGGCCATGTCTAAACCGTGTTTAATGCTGAGCATTTCTGTAGTATCCAGTATATTTTATATTATATTTATATTTATATTGTTTGAATGTGTAACATTGCAGAAGAGACTCGCTCATTTGCAGCCACTGAGAGGAATTTTACGGTGAAGATGTTCACCTTCCAGTTCTTCACTCTCTTCTCCTCACTCATCTATGTGGCGTTCTTCCTGGGAAGGTAATGACCGCATTATAGGTCTGACTCTCATCTGATTTCCTGACCTGATTTTGTCTTCAGAACGGTCATCACTGTCTTTAATACTAAGCTATCATTTGTACTTCTCAGGATAAACGGATACCCAGGCAACTATGTGCGAATAGCAGGAAAATGGAGATTGGAGGAGGTATTTATTTATCACTCTGGATACTGTTATCTGTTGTTGTGTGGACTGTATATTTATGGATGCATCTAAAAATAGGAGGGTTAACTAGTGAGTGTTTACTATCTGCTGTACCTTTATCAGTGTGTTAACTTTACTTAAATAAATTATTATTATTAGATTATTATGGTATACCTTAATATTAAGGCTATTTTACAAACAACTGGCAATATTTTAATGGTGTATTTTGAGAACATTGTACTGTAATAAAAAGGTTATAATATATATATATATATATATATACACACACACACACACACAATGCCATTTATAGTTAATAACAGCATTAGCTTTTTCAGACTGTGTGTAAATGAAATAATCTGTTAACTGTTTTAGTGCCACCCCAGCGGCTGCCTCACTGACCTCTTCATCCAAATGGCCATCATTCTTATTCTCAAGCAAACCCTCAGCAACATCTTTGAATTTGTTGGCCCGTAAGTGTTCTTAGATGATTTTGCCATCTGCCATTGATGTACTATGCATTTATGGAGCTGCCTGTGCTAACCTTCAGTCTTTCTTGGACATAGTGCATGTTGTGCATATACATCGTGTGTATGGTGAAGGTTGTGGGTGCAGTATTAAAATGATGTAACTATCTGATGTTTTTTTTCTCAGTTGGTTTAAGGTTTGTTGGGCAGGAATATGGTTTAAAAAAGAGCTGAAGAAATGTGGGAGCTGCAGGAGCAAATGTGACAAAAACAACCCATACACTGAGCTTTGCGACTTATGCAATCTGCAGGACTGGCTGAGGAACTACAATCTGATCAACGTTCACAGCTTTAGTCTGTTTAATGAGTTTTTAGAAATGGGTGGGTGTGGTTTTGTCTCCTATTTTTCTAGATGACCTCCTTACAGTCTGAAAGTTCTGACTTGCGTTTAACTGTATATATTTTTTACTTTCTGCAGTAATTCAGTTCAGTTTTACCACGATCTTTGTGGCTGCTTGTCCCCTGGCTCCTTTATTTGCTCTCATCAACAACATATTTGAAATCCGACTCGATGCCATTAAAATGTTGCGCCTGGAGCGCCGCCTAGTGCCAAAGAAAACTAACGATATCGGTAAGATTGACTGATTTATCGGAAACTGTGCATGTATTAATAATGCTTTCATTTAATCTGGCACTGCCGTCAGTCATTTCTAAAGAGATCGTTTGGAGAATGTTTTTGCGAAGCTGGTAATACATTTCTCTGAAAGCAGAGAAGTTACACAAGTTCAAAACACTGTGGTTCTTTTGCATTATTTATATTATTATAATTGCCAATTTTATTTCACTAGCTGTTTTTTTTTTTCATTACTGTACAGCTACCAATCTGGGAGGGTGAAAGCCATTGCTAGTTTTTCACTGAGGGTCAGGGCCTTGACAATAAAGGCAGCACTGATCTGATGTTGTTGATATATTATTAGATTAAGTAGTGTAACTCTCTTTTACTTTTTTACAGTTCCATTCTGTTTGTGACTGATGGGTTAGGAGTAGTGTTTATGTACATATTTAATAATGCAGATGTTTAATACTCAGATTAAAATTTTAAAACAATATAAAATTAGATTTAAAAATTAATGGATGCTTAATCTAGTCTGAGGTCAAAAGGGCAGGTGCAGACACACCGATTCTGTCTGTATTATATTCACTGTCTGTGTTCAGGTGTGTGGACCAAAGTGTTGGAGGCAGTTGGGGTGACGGCGGTCATTGCTAATGGACTGGTCATTGGCATCTCGTCTGAATTTGTCCCCCGTCTGCTTTATCGCTATCGTTTTGGCCCATGTGCCAACGGGACAGCTACAGACCTGCAGTCAGTATCAGAACTCATTTACAAATTTGATATGTAAAACAAAAACAACATAAGTTTCACTGACCATATCTGTCTGTTTTATTTGTGTTTATAAGGTGCATGTCCGGCTACACTGACTACACACTCACCACAGCGTACATGTCAGATATAAACGTACGGCAGGACTTCACGCCTTCTCAGATGGTAACATCGACTGGGCTCAACGTCACTGAGTGCAGGTGGGATAAAAATAAACTTTAACTTTAGAGGCACATAACTAACTCAGCACTGGGTTTGGTATAATATGCTAAATAATTACTGTATAATGTAAAACAAATGTTTATTGTTCTGCAGCTACAAGGACTACCGCAGCAATTCTGACCACACTTACACCCCACAGTACTGGCTTATACTAGCAGCTCGCTTTGCCTTTGTCATCTTATTTGAGGTACGTACAGTTGATCTGTACACCCTACTGTACATTAGAGTTTGTCTGAAATAAGAAAGCTCATGTTTTAGTTAACAATCCCAATTAATAACCCTTACTAACTGCAAACATTCAAACCCAGGTCCTTGAATCCTATGCTGCTGCACAGCACCTACTTTACCAGCTGTGCCACTGTCACCCTGTCTTTGGTATTAAAGTGACAAAATGACAATAATAAACACAGCTGCATATGTGTGTGTTTTATTAGGTTCATTGTTTTATATAATAAGGAGAGATTAGAGCTTTAATGTGCAGGATTTGAAAGAAACATGCAGCAACTAACAGAGTTTAAAGAAGCCAAAATAGTGGGTTTCCAGGAGCATCAATTATTAAACCAGACACATGATTTTTAAAGTTGTATGTGAGGGGAATGTAAATCATTATATAAATTAGTTTGTCAGTATGAGTAGCACAGCCACAAGTTAAATCATGTAGGTCGGTTTGCTTTTTTCTAATGGACAGTAAACAGTGAACTAAAAAAAAAAATAGGGTGTAATCTCTCTAAATAATCTGCTATTTCTAATTTGTGTGTGTGTTTTATTTTCGGTACAGCACGTTGTGGTGATATGCAAGTTCATCATTGCCTGGTTCGTGCCTGACAATCCCATTAAAGTGAAAAACAGCAGGTTACGTGACAAACTGAACAGGCTAAAAAAGGAATTTTGGTGAGTAGGTCAACATATTCATAATTACTCTGGACCTTTATTCTTCATTTTAATATAAGCTCTGATTTGGCCCTTTATTTTATTGTTTCAGGGAACAGAGTGCAAGATTTGACAGTATGAACACAGAGTCAGTTGTCTAAATAACTGAAGCTTAAACAAGGACTGTACTTGTACAAACACTGGACTTCTGATCAAATGTGAAGAACAGAATTAAGCCATAATATAGTTTTTTTGTATATATATTTTTTAACTGTCTAATTTTTATTTTTATTTGTATTTTTATTTGACTTGTTTTAAAAACGTTAGATTGTATATGTTTTTGTAAACAATTTTAGGCCAATTTTTTTTTGTTTCCTCAGAAGCCACACCTCAAACACATATGCTTTCATGCGTTTAAACATAGCCGTCAGGCAAGCTGAGCACGTTCTGGTGCAGACTGGATTGAATTTGTCACCTGCGGTTGTTTATTTCCCTAATACTTAACCTAGGGCAGCCAGAAAGTACCCATAGAAACTAAAATCCTTCCTTTAAAAAATACTGACATTGCTTGTAAATACAATACACTACAGAATAAATAAAAGTGTTTTTATTAAAAATGAGCTCAATTATTGATTAACCCAACAGCTGACCTAAGACTTTTATTATAAGCAAGTCTAAATAAATCCTTCTGTTGAATCAGCTTGTTTTTAATGAATCAGTAGATGCAGCTCAGAAGCTTCGCCTAAATAAAGTCTTTGCCAGAGAGTAGCTTATGCAATGTTTATCTTGAAAAAAGATTCTAATAACTGATTTTATATAGATAACACAAATACACTGTTTAACACACTGGCTGATATTAACAAAGTTCCTGAAATTATGCAGCTCACTCCAATTCATAGATAAAAAGCTCAAAGCTCATGGATTTGTTACTTACAATAGATTAATATCAGACTAAAACAACTGGTTCATAATTGTGTTACTTGTGTTGGTTTTTGCCTAAAACACTCAGTTCATCCTTAATTTACGTAAAAAAATTGTTAATTCTGCAGCATGATAAATAAAAAGTATTTATATTGTCTAAATTCACTAATTAGAAGGTGAATTATTCATGTCAATATCTTTTTATTTAAGCTTTAGATCAGAAGTGCACATGAGCTGGAAACCAACACGGTTTGGTGATTTACTTTTTTTTGCATAGCCCCACTTTTAATATTGTGCTCTACCAGTATATTACTGGATCTCAGGTCATTATGCAGTTTTAAATTTAACACTTTTTACATTTACATTTTGTATAAATGAAGTGACAGATTTGGAGTGAAATTAAGGTTATATGGATATACAGTATGTGTACAGTTGTTTGTATTGTTGCAAGTACTGTAAACATGAAGCTTAAAGCTTATCATTACAACTTTGCAATGTCTGTGAGTATGTTTTGTTTTTTTCAAAATCATAATGATATGATGATTGAAACTAGAAAGGTTAAGAAGGTTAAATACTGTGGTCGGTAGTGAATTGGTTACAGTAAAATAACCCTATAGTGAATGTGTGCCCTGCCCAGGGTGTGACCCTAACTTACTCTAATGGTTTTCAGTGGCAGCAGACCCTCCACGATTTTGTCCAGGGTTCCAACATCACAGTATTTTATACAGTGCCAAATGCCTCAATGTCTGATATACAGATTGTTTAACTTAATGTTATATCAATTTAACTGGGGCTGGTAAAACAAAGAAATACATCAGCAGATCTCTCCTTTTGTTTGATCTCCACCATCTTGCCATCATCAGTGCTAACTAAAATGATTAAACTGGTTTATATTAGTTACCTAACACTGCATTTCATGTCAGAAGTGATAAATATGATATTTAAAGAGCAAATCACGTACCTGTACATCTCTTTCATCTCAGCTGTTTGATCTGCCGACATGTTGCTGAAACGAATCACGTGATGTTACCTGTCATCATTCACCTGATTACGGGGGTGTTTTGCTGCCAAGCAAAAAAAAAAAAAAATCAAAAGTGAAAGAGCATTTGTGTGGTCAGGCACGGATGAGAAGCAAGAGCTTGCAAAGGTGTTTAGTGGGGTTGAGGTCAGGACTCTGTGCAGGACTCTGTAATTTGTTAAAACCAAGTCGCAAACTATGTCTTGATGGACAGCTTGTGCACAGGGACACGAACTAAAAAACACGAACTAAAAAACTAATGCCACAAATGTATAATAAAAAAATATACTAGTTATCTTTGCTATATTTTTTAGGGGTGTCATATACAGTACTTCAGCTCACACTGTTAACAACAATCCCTCCAATGACCACAAGGTGGCAGTGTTACTACATTATTAAATATATTGCACTATGTTTCCTGCTATTATATTTAATGTTATTAGTGTATTATGTGTTTGTTATTTACAAATTGTGAAAAAACACACATACAACAGCTGTAGGCCAACAAGTCGAGAGAACAATATTTCCAAAAACAAGGCAAAACATTTACTAACCAACCTTTAGCCAAATTAACTGTTTGTTTTTGCTTTAAAACTGTTTATTTTTCACATGTTTATGCAGGTGCCTCTCTGACTGAACATGTTGACATCAAATATACAAACCTAGTGTGACTGAAGTGGTTTTTCCACTTTCACACATACAGTAATGGTCATTAATGTAACAAATTACCATATATAAAAAAGGCACAATCCCAGTTTCAGTTCCCTGGATGTAAAAAATTCTATTTGTGTGTGTATTTCTCCCATGCCCTTGACTGCCTAACACACAAGCTCATTAAATTCACCTTCAAATTTACCTTCAAATAACACACACACACACACACACACACACACACACAAACTCATTGTTTTCCCTGACTGTGCAATTATTTTCAGTAACAGACTTACATACTTAACATACCCACTAATCACACCACCGTATCTATCTGGTAGATCATAAACAGTGAACATTTCTGTATGCTAAATATGTGCCTGGTCTTAGTAAAATGTAGTTTTACACATGTTGCAGTTTTGATATGAGATAAATTGTTGGATTTTGAACATTCTGCACATTTAAGAGACAAGCAATTCTGTGTTTCTGTGTGTGGAATTACTTTGCCAACTCATTCCAAGATGACTCTTAACTTTTAACTGGAACCTAAGTTGCACATTATTTTGGGCAGGTATTTTTATTCGTGGTGTGTGTGGTATTTTTACTGTCTCAAACACACTTAGTCAGGAACACAGAAATACTGATCTAAACCACTGTGGTGTGGACTGTTTTGTTTTAGCTCAACTCTGTTCTTAACTTCAACCTGGTTCCTCTAATTTACCTTTAGAGTCAAGATGGGTGGTTTCAGTCTGCATCCTGTGGACCGATGTTTTGTCTACATGGTCTTTTAATGAAGTATTTGTTAATCCAGTGTACCACCTGTTCTATCCACAATAATTTAGAGCCTTTAAAGGACAAACAAAAAGTCTTGTGATGCTAAGAGGACCTGAAGGGGTTCTTGAACATGCTGGTTTCATTTAAAGTTCAAATAAAAAAATTAACAAAGAATAAAATTGTGTCCATGCTTTGTGGTTTCATTTAAAGTCATGACCCAAACAATGCAATTCCATTTTCTATGCCACCTCTGTTTTTTAATCTACCTATACAGCCCCGGGAACACCAGCAGCCTATTAGTAAAAACTTGTGTCAGCAGTATAAACTTGAGTTAGTCATTGAAAGTAAGCAGTCATTAGTCCAAGAAAAAAAAGAGACTGAACAGTTAAAAGAATTAAGATGTAATTGCTGCAAAAATAAGACATTACATTAATCATTCTGGTTTTGTAATAAGATGTTTAACAAAGTTGTATACTGTATGTGATGTTTGAATGTCTACATACTTTTGGTCATGTAAAGTATACTGCCCTTTTTTAATAAATATTTGTCAGTTCCAGTAAGTTTTATAAAGAGTCTATTGATAAAAAGCTTAATAATGTCGTGTTCTCAGCCTCTTTTTCCTTTTTCAGTAGCTTCACATTTTTGGAACAATAAACACGAGACTTATGGTCAAGCCAAACCCTTGGGTCAGATTTTTTGGCTCAGAATCTTAAGCTTCTGAAAGGCTGTTTTCCATCTATTCATCTTTAATTCTTACAACCTCGGATGGCTTCTCATGCTTCTCCGAAACCCCCTCTTTGATCCCATCATTAGCCTGTTTCCGCACTTACAACACACTCACTGTGTCGCCTCTGTCTGGTCACTGCCTGCTGGACCAAATGTGCATCCTGTCAACCTTTAAATCCTCCCCCGATTTAAGGAAACAATGTGCTCCTGACACACATGGACACCAAGAGAAAGACAAAGTTTACAGAATTAACACAGAAAATTCAGACATGCTGTGCACGTCTAGTAAACACCAACAAAAATGCATTAAATTCATTTTGACCTTATAAATGTCTAGCAATAAAAACGTCGAAAATAGTGTGTAAGCCAAAAATACTTCTTTATTGTTGTGAATGTGTTAAACATATTGCTTGAGTAAATTAAGTTATGGTATGCTGCTAGGTTCTTACATAATACTTGTACATGTAATACTTCAGTCAGTCTGTTCTGCTACAACGCTTTAGTAGTTTGTTACCCCAATCCATAAAACCTTCTAAATCAAACAAACAAACAAAACAAAAACAGCCAAAACACGTGATAAATATCAACCAAAGCTTAAAGCACGCTGAAGCATTAAAAGCAAACAATCCATATTTTGCAGTCTCCAATTCATCTTTAAAAAGGCGTTTTTCACTCTTCAGTGTACCAAGGATGTTGGGACCAGGAAACTGGAACCTTGCGTTTTGTACTGGGCAGATGTATAGTTCCAAAGGTTCTAGTTCCAGTACCCTACAGACAAAGTTTGGCACAAGAATTCAGGAACTGTGCTTTATTGACCACCAAACCAACACCAATTATTTTAGTTCATTTGTCCTCAAGATAACCAGCACTTCCGGCACCAGAAACTGCTCATGGAACTGTGGATCTTTTAATAGTATAAAATGCTTTAGTTCTGTTATAAAAAAACCCATAAAAAAATAAGGTAGCTAGATATACAGTGTATCACAAAAGTGAGTACACCCCTCACATTTCTGCAAATATTTTATTATATCTTTTAATGGGACAACACTATAGAACTAAAACTTGGATATAAGTTAGAGTAGTCAGTGTACAACTTGTATAGCAGTGTAGATTTACTGTCTTCTGAAAATAACTCAACACACAGCCATTAATGTCTAAATGGCTGGCAACATAAGTGAGTACACCCCACGGTGAACATGTCCAAATTGTGCCCAAAGTGTCAATATTTTGTGTGACCACCATTATTATCCAGCACTGCCTTAACCCTCCTGGGCATGGAATTCACCAGAGCTGCACAGGTTGCTACTGGAATCCTCTTCCATTCCTCCATGATGACATCACGGAGCTGGTGGATGTTAGACACCTTGAACTCCTCCACTTTCCACTTGAGGATGCGCCACAGGTGCTCAATTGGGTTTAGTCCATCACCTTTACCTTCAGCTTCCTCAGCAAGGCAGTTGTCATCTTGGAGGTTGTGTTTGGGGTCGTTATCCTGTTGGAAAACTGCCATGAGGCCCAGTTTTCGAAGGGAGGGGATCATGCTCTGTTTCAGAATGTCACAGTACATGTTGGAATTCATGTTTCCCTCAATGAACTGCAGCTCCCCAGTGCCAGCAACACTCATGCAGCCCAAGACCATGATGCTACCACCACCATGCTTGACTGTAGGCAAGATACAGTTGTCTTGGTACTTCTCACCAGGGCGCCGCCACACATGCTGGACACCATCTGAGCCAAACAAGTTTATCTTGGTCTCGTCACACCACAGGGCATTCCAGTAATCCATGTTCTTGGACTGCTTGTCTTCAGCAAACTGTTTGCGGGCTTTCTTGTGCGTCAGCTTCCTTCTGGGATGACGACCATGCAGACCGAGTTGATGCAGTGTGCGGCGTATGGTCTGAGCACTGACAGGCTGACCTCCCACGTCTTCAACCTCTGCAGCAATGCTGGCAGCACTCATGTGTCTATTTTTTAAAGCCAACCTCTGGATATGACGCCGAACACGTGGACTCAACTTCTTTGGTCGACCCTGGCGAAGCCTGTTCCGAGTGGAACCTGTCCTGGAAAACCGCTGTATGACCTTGGCCACCATGCTGTAGCTCAGTTTCAGGGTGTTAGCAATCTTCTTATAGCCCAGGCCATCTTTGTGGAGAGTAACAATTCTATTTCTCACATCCTCAGAGAGTTCTTTGCCATGAGGTGCCATGTTGAATATCCAGTGGCCAGTATGAGAGAATTGTACCCAAAACACCAAATTTAACAGCCCTGCTCCCCATTTACACCTGGGACCTTGACACATGACACCAGGGAGGGACAACGACACATTTGGGCACAATTTGGACATGTTCACTGTGGGGTGTACTCACTTATGTTGCAGCTATTTAGACATTAATGGCTGTGTATTGAGTTATTTTCAGAAGACAGTAAATCTACACTGCTATACAAGCTGTACACTGACTACTCTAAGTTCTATCCAAGTTTCATGTCTATAGTGTTGTCCCATGAAAAGATATAATGAAATATTTGCAGAAATGTGAGGGGTGTACTCACTTTTGTGATACACTGTATATGGGTGTCGTCTAGAATTGACTGTAGTGGGAGTGATTTACTAATCTGAATCAGAGGGTTATACAACAAACTTTATGGTTTCCATCAATTGTTACCTATTGGCACACCAACAGAACCAAGTGGTACCTGGATGGGAGGCTGCTGAATGGTTGAGCATATAACATGCAAAATCTTACATGCAAACAATATTCTGGATCTGTCCCAAATTACACAACATGACACTCCAGTGAGTTACTGTCTGCAAAGTTTGGCAGGTCCTTACCACGTCTCTATGGGTTTATTATGGGTTATTATGACCCGCCTTTTAAAAACAAGGATTAAACATTAGAACTATAGAAATGCGCAGTGTTTTATGACTTATTCCTAACAAAGGCATCACTATGCACTGAAATAATGCAATCCCAAGTTCCATTGTTTCCAGTTTGAGCCAGTTCCTGTTTTTGAATGTGCTGTGGAAAAAAAATGCCTTTATTCACGCCCCTAGAGTGCCTAACTGTACCAGGCACCATGTCTGCTCAACGCTCTGGTCACACAGCATTGCTAAGCTTCTTCATACGCTTGAAAGAAAATGAGAACGGTATGACTAGTGTGATGCCTGTCAGTACAGAACATACAGAGCTGAGAAACAGTGCAAACATACCAGCTAAACACACACACACACCACACAACTAGCATTTAGTCCTAACGTAGGAAATAGAAGGGTTCTTTCACATTTATTTAAAACTAATATTAAAAATATATGAAACTACACAATAAAATGTATAAATCTCCGCTCACCCACTTTCTTCCTAATTAAAACCTAAAAATTTAAAATAAGGTGGCACCTGAAATGCAGAATTGTAGGGAGATTGTAGTAAAATATGGATACTTTAATGCATTTCTACTTTCAGCGATGTTAGTTCAAAGCATACGCATCAACAAGAGTGCACAAACACACACACACACACACACGCACACACACACTCCTCTGGTCTGTGGCTATTTTTCATTTTCATTGTAGTGACGGATTATGAATCGAGTAATGACAGACAAGCCTGTGCTTTTGAGTCAGACAAACAATTTCTGCTAATTAAAAATAGTCCCCCACTCTCCCGCTCCAGCCAGGCCGTATCACTTCCTACATGAGATGATCCAAAATATTCATTCCACTTCATTCCACTTTTTCTGCCCAGGTATCCACAGCAACTAAATGTACAGGACCAAACCAAAAGCACTTAAGCCTGATCCCAAAATTTCATCCAAGTTCAAATCTGCTGATGTTGAGTTTAGTGGGTCGGGGCTGTTCGGGTATCCCACAGGTCCAGCTGTTTAGTATTTTTGAGAATAAGAAACTTAAATGGTGCTGTCGATGAAGTCTCGTCTCGTGAACCCCTTCTGCAAGACAGAAAAGAACAGAAATGTGGGTGGAAATACTTCCAAATTCTCCTCAATACAATAAACACTACATCAGGGTCTTGGGTGGGTCGAGAGTCAGAAAAGTGTCGCAGAGAAAAAAAATAATAATTAAATCAACAAATTACCAGGCACAAAATAAACATCTTGTGGAGTCTTTACATGACATCTTGTAAACCACAGTGGGACCAGATTGCCATCATTTTTAATAATTATATAGTAAACATATAGTATATTTTGCTTGTGTTTTGTTTTGATGCATTGTTTGTGTTGCCTGTGGCTCCATAAAAATCATGGACAGAATGTCTGCGCTATATAATCAGAAACATGCAAACACCTGACCATGAGCTTGGATTACAAAACCATGTGCTTAATACCAAGCTGAGCCCTCTACACCAAATTACAACAGCCACCGTTCTTCTGTGAAGGCTTTCCACAAGATTTTGGATGATATCTGTGAAGATTTGTCCCCCATTTGTCCCCAGTTAATGATTGTGTAGTCTAAGTAACCACATTAGAAACAGGAATTGATAAAAGGTCTGGTTATTGATGAACTTTTAAGCAAAGTCGCCTCAGCCTGAACAGATCCGCTGCAGTAACTGGGAGTAACAACGACCACCAACTTCCTGCATTTCTCTGTCACATTCCACACAGGGCGCTTATCTCACCAAGGCTATTGTGTTGCTGAGGACCGAGTAGAAGATAAAGCGCAAAGCTGAGTGGAACTACAGCAACAGTATTTCATCTTAAAGAGAATTTTTAACTGGCACTTTAATGGTGGTAATTATGTTCTGATTCCATGTGAAATAATATTGTCAGTTCTTAATTTAATAAATAACTGTATGAGTCAATAATGACATGCTATTTTGTGTCTAGAATGTTCTTACAGGATAATAAAACAAATACTTGCACATGTAACTTACACAGAATAATAAATATTATTTATTTTATGCAATTAATTTTATAAATGTTAGGAATGGGTGAGGTGAGGTGATAAATAGGAGCAACGCTGACATCATTTTGGCCACGTAGTGTTTATACTGGCTTGATTTCAGGGACCGGACTACATTTCAGGGTTATGTGGTGAGGTCAGATAAGATATGACATCATATTCTGTCAGTGTCGGTGGTCAGTCTCACCTGCTTGTAGTCTCTGTGGAGCTTGTTATACTGAAACATGTTGCTCAGCACTGTAGCTGCAGCCTTGGCGGATTTTAGGCTTCCTGGACTGAAGCACAGAGAGCAACAGAAACTTGAGAACGAGACGTAGAACAATGCACAGGACAGTTTAGCTAAATAATGAATAAGTCATGAGAGTAACATGAGAGTGCAAGGCTGGGCATGGAGAAGAAAGCTAGGAGACAATCAGATGTAAAGTGAAGGGTTTCCTCATTTCAGACCTGGAGTGCTAAAGTCTAGCATAGTTTGGTGATTTTCCCACTCAAACACGTCTATTAAGTTGAATCTGGTGTGTTTCAACAGAAAAGTCATCCATTTATTTTCAAATAAACCCCGGTAACGGGTTGTGCTCATGATAAACCCTTAATTTCTTTTTTTCTCTTATCTAATTATCTGTCTGCTCAGCTCTGATTTCCCCACATATTCCCAAAATTAACAAAATATTGTCTGTAATTAGGACCAGCTTATTTATTGTACCTGTTATCATGAGAATTCCTGATGCCAACCAGCTTGGGCAAACCATCAAAGTAGGTGATATCTCTCGCAGCGAGTGAAGTGGATATGACCAGATTGTTGAGAATACCACAGATGTTGACCACCACGTCACTGGACGGCTCTTTCTGATGCCCATCGCTGGGCAGCTTGGGCAGAACAACATGCACCACTTTTGTAGCTACAGGGTGGGAACAAGAATGCAACCCTAAATTAGCATGATGTCAGTAATTATGGAAACAAACGATATAATAATTGAATCAATAACCTGAAATATATAGTAAAATGGTGAGGGTTAAATGAGAGGGGTGCTAATCAAGAACAGACAGGAAGTGTGGGTGGAGAAACTTGGAAGCAGGACTCAAGAAGGAATTAGATAAGAGGAAGCTAGAAAATAAACACAGAATCGAGGGGACGGGGTGTAAAGTAAAGAGGGATTGTGACTGTGTGTGGGAAAAGTGACAAAAGCTTCCAGTTAAAAAGTAAAGACAGGATACAAAACAGTAAGAAATAATCCAAAACATGTATAGTCAGTCTAAAATCCGAATTGTGCAGTTAAAAAATCCAACATATGGATTTTAACAAAAATGTTCTCACTCCGGCTATTTGGGTTGAGTAATAAGCAGATTGCCAAATACTAAGTAAAACAATCTGAAGAAAAACCCTCAAATAATGCTTTAAAGTGTGAGAAAACAGAGAATATATAAAATAGAGAATGCAGATTGTCCAGCAGTACAAAAATATAATGTCGTTATTTACTCATAGTCATTTCCTACCAACAGGTAGAAATAAGATTGTTGGTGTATTTAAAGCAGTGAAGCAAAACATATTTGCCAAGGTTGCCACAATTCCTCATTTTAAATTAGATCCTTAACCATTGTTGACAGTTTTATTGGTTAAAGATGCGCTTGTCAACATTAAACTGTGTTTGACTATAGTCCTATCCAAATTATACATTCTAGATCTATTTGAACAGGTCATTAAGAACCCAGACGTCAAAGCCTGTATATATGTTTATGTATATGTACACTATTGTATATGTACACGCAAAAATATGTGGTCACCTGACTATAAGCTTATTGAACTCATCAGGAAGGGCTTTTTCTACAAGATTTTGGATTCTTTCTAAATACATTTATGCCCATTAAGTCACAAATACCATTTGTAAGGAGGCACTGACATCAGAAGAAAAGGCCAGGCTGGCTATCATTGATCAAATTCATCCTAAAGGTCTAAAGGTCAGGTCAAGCTCTGGTGTAGAGACATTCCAGCGGCCTGCCCAATCTTGTAAAACAATGTCTTTATGGTGCACAGTGAACAGTGTTTTTCAAAGTTAAAGCAAATTATTTATTTCATATTATTGACTGTAAACACTTGTTGGCTAGAGATGTGGCTGAATCACCTGGACTCAGGGTTATAATTAGAAGGGGTGTCAGCATAATACATTTATAGTAGCAAAATTACCACAGGTTGATGTGGTACACACAACTAGGGGGCATGAAAATAGTTTTATAAAGTAGTTTGTATGATAATATTCTAATATCAGATTACAACACATTGATTAGACTAGTAGGCGTAAATGACGTCTTTATCCACATGCATAGCAGTCATCTTTATCCAAAGTGACTTATAATTGTGAGCCCTCTGAGTGCTAGACCTTAACCACTGAGCTTCTATTCTGATGTTTGTAGGAAGCTAAAATAATGTAGCTCAATCTTTCTCTCTTCGTTTAAATCAATCACTGACCCATATCGGCCTTGTCCTTGGTGTGGCGGGACAAGTTTCTCAGCAGGCCCGTAAGAGAACGCAGCTCAGCATCGGTAGGGGTTCGTAACTGATCCAAAATCACAGGCAGCATCCGCTCCTGCTCCAGGGCAACACGACTCAACACAGACGCCCACTGAAAGTGAGACAGACAGATAAAAATCTCAGGGGTGGAGTAAGAGTGGCTTCAGGGTTTAAAAGTGATCTAGAGATATGGTTAAAACAATGTGACAAAAAAACTAATTAGCAAACAACGAGAAAAGAACAGTGATCCATCAAGAACAAGTTGTTCATGAAATTCAGCACTTTTAACACATTTAGGTACATGTGGGAAGATTTAGGTTTGGCATCAGTCGCTCCAAGGCTCATCCAACAACCAAAACCCTTTCCAAAAGATTTTTAAAAGGGAATATAATGTCACTAATGCCAAGTAGAAACTATACAACTGGATGCACTGGGTCACTAGCATAATGCTAAACAATGTGTTTGCACTACAGGGAGTCCCAACCTTTAATAATTGATGCCAATTACATGTAACCAGACATCAGCCAAGAATATTATATTTTTAGACTTTATCTTTAATTCAGACCCAACCTAAACAACCCAGAATGGCTTGGACTGTATTTAGGGAAACATCGTGACAAATAAGATTTATTTAAGCCCATTTTTAGCACTTTTATTCTATGGATTCTGCCCTCTTTATCTTCCAATCTAGTCGTATCTAATTCCTGGTCGTGTATCTGCTACCACTGTTCTGATCAAGTAAAGACGGATCACCACATGCCCCCTGCGACACGTGTCTAATCTGTGGCCACTTCTTATCACCTGCCAGTGCTGGGATTCCACACAGAGCCTTACTGTGTATTGAGAGCCACATTAAGCTCAATGCCAAGCACAAAAAACTACTAGTGCCAGTAGCGCAATCTTCTGAAGAAACTGCTGTACAACACAGTTGTATAAACTAATTGTATATATTTGTATCTTATATACAATATAAAATAGGTTTGCTTTCATTGCTATCTGAAAACCATGCACTGAATTCACTAAAATCTAAAAATCAAACAGTGTGTGAGTAACGAGAGATGTCTAACCCGGCCATCTCCCACTGTGATGTTCTGTAAAGCCCCAGCTGCAGCCTCACGGGTGGTGCTGTTCATCTCGCAGTTCTGCAGCACCTGGTTATAAACTCCGACTATCTGGGGGTGCCAGAGCCACTCTGCCCCTCTTGGTACTCGTGCCACCTCAGACAGTGTAGACAGCTCATACTGCCTCTGCTTCGAGACAGAAACAAGCACTGAAAACAGCAGCATACATTTAATAATACCTTATACAAATTATAATTATAATATACATTTTAAGGTATTTAAATAAATAGTTTATTTAATATAAATGGTATAGTATGAATGCATTCTGGCTGTGTACCAAACTTCATACAATTGTATTAAAAAATATGTTGAATTAGTGCCCTACTAATGTGTCATTAGTGTTCTGACACTATGTAGCACTAAGCATTATTTGGGACACAGCCTCAACCGACATTCATTATCATGAATGCATTTGAGACTATAACAGACTCCACTCGTCAGGAAAGGCTTTTTCTACAAGATTTAGGATTGTGTCTATGGGAATGTATGCCCATTAAGCCAAATCACATTTGTACGGTTAAGCACTGACATGTGAAGTAAAGGCCAAGCTGGTAATCATTTTAATTCACCCTAAAGGTGCTTACTTTAGTTGAGGTCAGGTCAGGTCAGGGAATTCCAGTGACCTGCCCAATCTTGTTAAATAATGTCTTTTCCAAACTGTCACCACACAGTTGGAATTGCTTTATTGACCCAGTATTATTGACTGTAAACACCCTGTTAGCTAGAGATTTGGCTGAATCACCTGAACCTAAAATCAGGAGGGGTGTCGACATGCCGCATAATGTAGAATAACCACAGGTTGATGAATCACATAACTAGGGAGCAGGAAACTGCTTATTAACTTATTTGTGTGATATTATTCCCCAATATCAGACTATTACTTGGTCTTTATTTTGAATGGAAATATGGAACTTTTCTCCCACATGACCAAAGTTTCTCATTAAAAAATGTATTTGAGTTTAAAAACCCTTTTAATATTCATTTTATTTATTTTATTCTCACCTCTTTTTTCTTCTTGCTCTGTGGATTAAAGCAGCTGATGGCGTCCGAGTGCCGTGTGTTCTGAGCTCGTGTTGTACCCTCCAAACGTTGCTGGACTGATGTGGGTATCTCCAGGTACAGCTGGTAGGACAGGTTTCTCAGGACACACACACAGTTCTCAACTCCCTGGAATCCAGAAAGGATTCCAAACAGAAAAGACAGAAAGAAAGTGTTATTCTAAACACTGTGACATTTCTGCACTCAGCAAAGGTCAGGGTTTAATTTTCGTCCTTTATGTGCAGTTACGGTCTCAGTAAAAGTGCTCAAACACTGATATGATCACTTTAGGTCAATAGTTCTCGGGGTTGACCTTGTTCTCAGTCTGGCCCTCCTGTAGAGAGTTCTGGATGTAGCCTACGAGAGAGTCGACCAGGCCACGGGTGTCCCTCATCTGCTGCCTGGTCCTGCCATTGACTGAACTCAGATTTCTGCACAGGATAAAAGGAAGAACAATAAACAAAAAAGTTTAAGTGTGTGGCGAAACTTGGTTTTTAAAGTGTGTATAACAAAGTATATATAACATTTTTAACATTTATTATAATGTATTTGGATTAAAATACATGATACACTGTAAAATACTTTCAAAATTAGTACATTTTAAGTACTATCTTTTTATTTATTCATGAATTTTTGCAATCGTGTTATACACTCAGGCTCATGCTGGGTGTGTGGACAACACCCACTCACCCACTCACACATAGGGGCTATTTTACTGGTAGGTGCTGCTGGACGAGCACTGGTATCACTTTATTGGCTGTATATTTATCAGTGCATTGCTCATGTTGGATTGCCTAAATGTTAGATTCTGAAGTGCACGCTGATCAGCAAACAAGTTATGCAGTCCAGTCTATGTACTGTTAATGTTTAAACTGTTCGCTGAAAATCCTTTAACAGTGCTGTGTGTTTTTGCAATCAGATTGCACGGTCAAAATTACTTGTAGAATAACTTCAAAATCCTTTTTAAACGGCTTGCGCAGTATTATAGAAATAAAATTAAAGTTGGCCCGCTATTAAGCAGGCTTTTAAAGAATTGCTTGAGCTGTTTGAACTTTGGGTGTCGCTATCAAATAAAACAAATCCAAAATGCTCCCCGTCCACTTTACCCCCGACTCAAAACATTAACAATACACCTATACATTAACGTTCCTGATTTTTTGGATAAACACGGTGGGTCCAAAGAAATGAAAACTAGACGGTGAATGCAGAAGATTCCATGCTCGCTAAAAAAATAAATATTTTAGAGGGAGTTTAGAGAGAAGTGGGTACGTTTAATTTAGAGAAGTATAAAAATCTTCCCACTGGGGTTATAAACTGGTGAGATAAGTCAATTAAATAAAAATGAAGTGTAACTGTTAGTAATTAAGCAGGTCTATTATATTTATATATAAAAGAGTCTGTGGCCCGTGTTTGCATATTTTTTTTACTCCATCTGACCCCCAACATGAAAAGTTCGAACACCCCTGCACTAGATTGTGCTTGTGCATGTACCTAAGACAGCCTGTGGTGTTGTAAAATATGTCAGCCTCGGACAAGCTCTGCTGGATCACCCCCGACTCTCCTCCTCCTGAGAGAGGAATCAGCACTCGCTCCGTCAGCTCGGACAGGCTTTCTTTCGCCAACCTTTCCTTTAAACTGTCCTTCGATGACAAGTTCCACAAAATACCTGCAGAAAAAGAAAAAAATACACTGTTTAAAACACACTGCAGAAGTTGCTAGCTTCTTAAATTCCTAGTTGGATGTGCAGTGACCTTATGATCAAAGATTCAAAGCATTTTACCATTCAGGACATAAAAAAGGGTCATAAAATATCACAACACCTGGCAACCCAGCAGTAAGAACTAAAGAATTTCAAGGCTGTTTGTTGTGAGTGGGTGGAGACAGGGGGGTGACAAAAGCACACAAAAGGGCTTCTGGGAGGGTAATGGCCAGGGTCCCACAGAGCTGGAAAGAGTCCAGCGAACAGTCAGCTCATTTCAGATCTGTCTCGTTCGGTCTCTTTTACGTCCTTTTCTTTCACTGTACTGTTTTTAAAGCCATTTGGATGTTTGCTAAAATAAATGAGAAAGTGCATGTGTGAAAACACCTTGGAATTGTGGTCTGCGGTTCATTTTAAATGAACTTGGGTGTGGACTCCACATGTGTAAAAGCTATCTGCTCCTGGGACCAAACAACAAACGATGCCATTGGTTGAATTTATCACGTTACTTGTTTTTTTTTCCAGGTTTGATATTGGAAAGGAAAAGGATGTGACGGGATTGCCTTGTTAACATACAGAGCAGAGCACACATCCTCCTGCCATTAGAATTCACTCATTTCTAAAGTCCTGGTTTGTGCTGCACATTTGCCCAAAACTAATTCAGAAAGCATGACATGTCTGTAGTTTATCAGAACAGTCTGAGGTTTTCAAGTGTAATAAAAAGTAAAAATGCACACAAATACAAAAACTGTGTGCAGCTTGCAGCAGATTTAGCCAAGATACTTTCAAATAAAAAAAAAGCAACCAACAGCAGACGAAGTGCACATCGTAAAAAATTACACTATGCAGCAAAAATATGTGGACACCTGACCATGAGCTTGTTGACACTGGACATCCAATTTCAAAACCATGAGCTATAAATGCCTTTGATCTCCTTGGAGAGCTTCCCACGAGAGGTTAGGCACTAAAGTCCTCGCTAACAAACGACATTCCATTCATTCATTCATTTTCATCTTTTCCCACCACTTTATCCTGGTCAGGACGCCGATCCATGGTGGGGCCTCAGACATAGACAATCATGTCTGTATGTACTGTAGATGCCCAACCGGTGGATAGCATGGCTTGTGATTCAAACCTGGATCCCAGTGGTAGTGCCCTAGCGTAATTTACCACTGTGCCAGCCAAGCGCCGCATTAAACTGAATAGATTTTATAAATTGGCACCTTTTTTATAAGCACTAAATAATTATTATAAAACAATACCTACATCGCCAAATCTGCAATAATCCCCCCTTTAGAATGGTAGCTATGTGATACAGCCTGTTATACCTGTGATGTTCTTGCGAAGTTCTTCATCTGGTTCCTTTAATGCAGAAACCAGCTTGCTGATGCCACTAGCCTCGATCAGCACGGTCTTGTTTTCCATGTTCTCATAAATAAGGTTGCGTGTGGCACCTGTAGCGTAGCGCTGCACTTCTTCATTCTCACTGCTGTATAGCTGCACCAGTGCAGGGATTCCCTTCATGCTGCGCACCTGTACAAAAATGCACGTTAAGTCTATGTTTAAATAAGAACATATGTAGCATTATTATTTTTAAACTATGCCCACTGGAACTTTGTACTGCACAATACTTCAAAACGCCTGTTTTTCTACTCTAAGACATCTGAGGTGTAGCCATCAACATGCCAGCCAAACTTGCTGCTAGAATCACGACCAAATCTCCACCATCTGTAGATTAATAAAAACCATTTTGCTCTGTTTTTGCCAACTTCTGTTCTCGAGCAGAATAGTTTTACCCTCAGATCCAATTTGAAAAGCATTCTATCCATCTGGTTTCGAGTCTAACACATGTAATGATCGAGGTGTTATAAAACAAGTATTCCTGAAGGAATTTTATCAAGGGTCCGAAAATCACACCTGTTGGCAATTATTGTGGGTGAAACACATTAAATTAATAATTAGAAGGGGTGTCCCTTTCCATATATAGTATATTGTATCTATATCATACCGTATTTCTAGAAAATGAATGAATGAATAAGCTTGGTTGTAAAACAAATAAATTGATGTAGATTTGGTTTGTTTACCTGTTCCTTTGCCTCACTGCTGTGGTAGCACTGATGCTGGATGTATGCAGCTCCGAGCACTTGCAAGGCAACATCTGGAGAGCTGAGATAACTGATTGCTGTTGGCATGTCCAGGCTGACGAGTCTAAGCAAACAACAGAAGCAATAAAACAGGAGCAGGATCGCGGTGAATAGGTTGTCAGGTTATTGCACAACAACAGTACAAAAGTACAAGACAATAAATAAGGTAAAAAAAGTTTAAAAAATGCATTAAAAAATCAAAGCTCGGATCTTAAGAGGTTAAGCTACCAGCAGACAAGTGCAGGACTCACCCTCCGGGAATGTCACTACCATCGACCCCAGCATCCATCACGTCCATCCCGCGTCCAACGCTCCTCAGGCTGTGCACAGATCCAGCTCGTCTCATTGTGTTTTGGTATTGTCCTCCAGCCATCATGGTGTTGCCCCCCGCTGACCCCTGCTGCCACTGCATGGAGCTGCTGCCCATCCTCTGGTGTGACAACTGCCTGTTATTCATCCTGGTGATGGTGCGGTGTGCAGGGCCTTTAAACGAATACTGATGAGTAAGCTCTGCCTCCCTCCAGCCTCTGCCTAAGCCATTGTGTGTCAGCGTACCGCTGAGGGTGCGCGACATAGGTGCCGGATGGGGCAAAGAGCTTTGCCCGTAATAGGGTTGCTGCTCTGAAAAGGCCACGCCCTCCTGAGCTGCCCAGTTTGATCTGATGGAAGGATGTCGGGACATCGTTTGCAAGCCTGTGGTCACTGGTTCCTGCTCCATCTGGGTAGTCATTCTGGACTCGGTAAGATGCATCTGGCCGCTGTGGTGCCCGGTGTTGTAGGTGTCATCATAGTACCCGTATGGGCGGCCCACAACAGCAGGCATGGGGGTGCCATAGCTCATCCTGCGCTCTGTGCCCACTTCCACTGCAGAGCGAGAGGAGAAGCCTCCGGGGTACCCAGACAAACGTGGGGTCTGGAACATGGAAATAATGGACACAGTTTAAAGATGTGTATATATACTTCAAATGAAGAAATGTCTGGCTTATCAGGGAAGACTTATTAATAATAAATCAATACTTGTGATCGTTCCCACCCATTAAGTAAGTGCTATAAAGTAAGCTACATTGTGTTTATGAATTAAATAGTAGGAGAATAGAAGATCAGTGTAGAGGAAACACTAACAACACCCACTGCACTAAATAAAGACTTTCCGATTATTATTCCGTTGTTTAGTAGCTACGATATATCTAAGCTGTAGAGTAAGATGAGTAAAACTTACTACCACTAACATTTTCACTCTGTGTAATGTCTCAAACTCGGCTCGGACTCTGATAAGCGCACGCTGGCACATTTCTCTCATTTTCTGCTATCACAGCAAACCTCCTCCTGACCATTTGGCTGATGAGATCATGGGTGGAGAATGTTCCACATACACCCTGATCTCCACACGTAAATCCCGTGTAGCTGCACATCACCTGCTATATACGGCAGTGGCACACCGACGACGAATACTACACCGACCTGTTACAGAGAAGCAGCAACATAGTGTGGCATTGTTGAGAGATGCCTCACGAATGCTCACGCCTGAATACTTTCACACTGTGGAAATCATTCAGGTTTGTTACAAAAGCCTTTCAGGGTCGCTCTGAGATAAAGGTGGTTTTGTTGTAGAATTTAAGGAATTTAAAACTTGGTTTCTTTCATTTTGGAGGCCAAGTCAACACCTTAAACTCACTCTCATGTTCCTGAAAAAATGCACGGTGGCATGGCATGTTCTGCCAGGCTTAATGTTCCAAGATCAATGCCCTATCTAATGGCAAGCCTAGAGAGAAACATGGAGGCTGTTACAGTATCACATAGGTACCAACACCATATGAATGCATTCTAAAATAACAAAGGATGTGATGTTTGCATGTCCACATACTTCTGCTCATTTTTATGACTGTAGTATTAATATGTAACACTTACAGATATTCTGCCATTGTAAGAGAGGGTCTTGTTGCTAAATCCGGTACCTTGGATGTATCCCAACATGGATGATCCACTATGATCTAAAACAAACAAAAATAAACCAAACACACACATTAGTAAATTATGGGTCAATACCTGCCAACGTAATGTTTTAAAGAACATTCTTTTCCTTAACAACGGTAACCATCTGAATGACATTTGACCCCAAAGGACACCTAATACTCGTCCTTCGTGAAGTGCCTCCAGCCGTCGGAACAGATCAGGTTTTCGTTGACCTCCCGTGTTTCTAACCCTCTGTTCTGTGAATAGTTAATAAGATCTCCACACTTTGGAACTATGAAGTTGCGTCAGAGTTAAGACCCCAGGAACCTTTCAGAGGGAATTAGTGAAGTGTGATCAGGCTTGGAGTGAAAGTTTGTTAAAAGCTCTTCTTAGGAGGGAGCAGACCACAGAACAGCTCGAATTACAGGCGAATTACAGGGGAAAAGACCAGGCTTGGGTATTCAGGCTACTAAAGGATACTTTAGTTCATAGTGGTCACTCCCTTCATTCTTTGTATCTTATTTTTCCCTCGTTTACTCCCTCGTCTCTCACTTTTGGTCTTAAACCGCTGAAAACGGTTCTGGCGGCTGAGTGAGTTTCTGAGAGGGTGAAGTCAGCTATGAAGAAATGAGGGGTAGAAAGTGCTGAGTGAGTGGGAGGAGGGATTGTGCAACAGACCTGTTTGATTTGGACACAAAATCAGAGTTTTAAATAAAATGATTCCTGTGTTTGTATTAAAATCATTTTCTTCACTTTTTGTACATGAGTGTATGTGTAGTGAGTGTGTTTACATGCCAACGGTCAGATCACTGCGAGAATTTTGATCATGGCAAATGCATTTCAGTCCTCTGCTTATGGGAAAGCTTTGTGTTTACACGAGTAAATTAGTAATCTGATTTCTCACAGTGATGACCTGTAGTGAAGCCGTTTACTTTTCAGTAGGTGTGAAAAAAACCTTGTTAGTCATTTATCCACCCAGTCCAGTCATGTCTAGCTGGAGGCTAGCTCTCTCTTGACGACAACCAACAACCAGGGACGAGGTCTCACAGTGCGTACTGGCATCCATGATCAGCCACATGCTGTTCGGGCAACTTAACCGACCGGCAGAATGTCTTTGCAGCTTCAATTGTTGTCCCTCCCCTGTACAGACACACAGCCAGTCATTGGTCTGTTTAGGCACCCAGCCGAGACCTCAAGATCCCAGCGATGGGGGGCACATTAGACCGCTGCTCCACCCGAGTGAATGAATTTGTTCTATATTATGTGCAATATTTTTAATGCAACTATTTCACTGACAAACAGGTACTGATACAAAATGAAACTATATTGTTTAATCAGTTTGTGGCTATAAACACAGATTTCGTTTGGCTTTGATTAATATATAAATGCCTTTTTATATTGACTTGGACATCCATCTGTTATATGTTTGTAAGTTAATAATATCTATTTTTAATCAACACTATTTAAGTATGATAAAATAATTAGTGTTTTAATGGCTTTATTTGTCATTTAGCTTCATGGTAACTGATTAATATGTGTTTATTTCTATCGACTGTATGTTTAATCATCTGATAGATATAATCATCATTATCTACTAAACTAATGTAACCCGCTTTAATCTAAACAGTATCATTCAGTGGCAACTCTGTATTTCAAGAAACTCAGTTAATGACACTTTTATTAGTGAGGTGATTATAATCATTTATCCGTTGACTGTTTAATCATCCTTTATCTGGAAAACTCCCAACCAATTTTGTGGACACTAGTCAGGCCCTATTTATAAGGAATCACAAAGGTTTTGTTTAATTGAAAGAGGAATTCTTAGACGTCCGCTCTACATCAGAACGTTATTGGAAAGTGATTTTTTTTTATGCTGGTAGATCTCACTTTCATTTCATGACCATTACTCTGGACGAGGAGATAAGCACGGGGGATGATCCTGTTCTGAATGAGCTTTCTGTTGAGACACAAACATCTGGTCTTTATCAAAATACCTTTGCGTGACCAGTGCACAGATCAGAGGCTTTGTACTGCGTCTCCTTCTGTTTTCCAGTTTAAAGCAAAAGTCCAGCAGTGGTGTGAGGGTGTGGATCAGTCCCCCACATTCTCAGACTGATCTGGAGTATCTCAGATATCTTGTATCTGGTGAACTGATAAGTTGCCTTTATGGATATGTTCAAAAATCAACCAGTAACCAACTAAAATTTTCCTATAAACCTGACTCGTTTACAAAACTGCAACCCTGATCAGAATACAGGAAATTAAATGCAAACATAGCTTATTAGTGCTTGGCTAGCTGATATAATACGATTGCTCCTTTGCAAGCATGGCACTTAATCAGGAGGATCTATATAGTGGTTCGAAAAAAGGTTTATTGCTCATGACTGCAATAAAAAGGGCCCCGCAACGATCTTCAGCATCAGTCGTGCTTTTAACGCTGGGAAAGTCCTCATAAATCCCACTGACAGCTGAACAACGGCTGCAATTTTTCAGCATCGTCTTAAACCAGCAGTGGGAGGCTAAATGTGATACTTCCAAATGAGTATCGCATCAGTCCAGACCTTCTGTGTCACCGGGTGTTTACCGAAAGAGCCAAGGGAGTCAAAACCACACAGCTTTCCAAGTGAGCAGCAGTCAAAAATAGAAGAGTGCTAAACTGATAACATGATTAAACAGGACTGACTACTGAACGGGTCACGCTAAGGTTACAGAACGTTTTACTGATTGGCCTGAAAATAAACCCTACAATCAATAATCAAGTGCTGCTTACAATACCTTTACATTTTCTTAAAACATCTATGAGCTGTTGGTTACCAACTAGAAGGTTGTGGGCTTGGATTCTGGCTCTGCCATGCAGCCACTGTTGGGCCCTTGAGCAAGACAAATATGGCTGACAGAGGGGGCATGGAGGCGCACATGACTGTCTGTTAAGAAGAACTGACATGTCAGTCACCTGCGACTCATTGAGCATTAACTTGCTCCAGATAAAAGTGTTTCTATTTATCAACGATACACTATATGGCCAAAAGTATTTGGACATCTGACCATGAAGTTGGTATAATATGCAGTCAGTCTTTAACAACAGTGATATTATACTCAGTTTTTCATCCAAACAACTTTTGGAACCTTGACTCCTCAAGCTTTGTGGCCTTTAATTAAAGCTGCTGCACAGCCACAGTCGTCTACACGTCATGATAACATTCTGCCGTGGCTTTCGAAAATCAAACCCTATCTTCCAAACTGGCGTACTGACGTTTACTGTTAACCAAACAATATGATTTGCTTCCATTGTTTACAAGGCCGGCAACATTTCAAACCTTGTAATTACTGTGACCCACGTCGTCTCTGTACAGTAACAAAACCCTAATGATTTCGGACAAATGCGGCCTTCCTTCCTTTGAGAAAAGATGAGCTCGCTGTCACTGTGGAAAACTTCCTGATGCTAAGGTTTTAATATCAAGTAGATATAAGGACCGTCTCTGGCTTTTCCACCTTCTCTTTTGTGTCCGACTGCTTTTCCCAAATATTTGCCCAGCAAACTACGCACTGTGTGTTACAAGGACAATGCTGAAGGCTACACGTATATTCATGGCTGACTGTGTGTTCAGACCCTGATGGTAAAGGACACTTCCTGTGTGGATCACTAACGTTTATCCACATAACAGGCATGAAAGCTTCAAACCTGGTTTCTACTCTTCAAGCCGATCACTGCTAATCTCACTGCTGTCTGCTAGAAAGAGGATAAATAAATGTTTAAACAATTCCCAGGATGTGAAATAATAGCACGGTAGGACGTCTCAGGGTGCAGCTGAAGTGATACCTGCAGTTTAATTATGATCTACAGGGTTCAATTTACTCTTATCCTAGTATTTATGTGTCCAGCTGGGTTAAACATAAACAATGAAGCCTGTGGTCCTCTCCGCAAATATTCACACCCACGGAAAACATCAACAAAATGGGAAGTAAAATACATTCCTAACCATTTATTCTTTTGATCTTTTATTTATTATATTATCCAGAAAAAAAATCCTGTTTATTTGAAGCACAATGAAAGAAATAAACGAAATTTTCCCATGAATAGGTAGTGCAATCTAACAGAAGTAAATTCCCTTTCACATTTAATGCAATAACGTTCACCTAAACAATCACCATGACTTCCTATTATAAATATGAGGCGAAAGACCAGAGAATGCTGCAGTGATGCGCTACAAAAGGTTGTTGAGCTGCACAAATCTGGAAACGGCTTCAAGACAATAGCTAAGCAGTTAGAAATTCCCACACCCACCAACAGGGCAACAGTGAAAATGTCTGAAGCATCTGGAGGGCGTATGTCCATCTTGAGTGCACACAGAGTAAAGAGGATGTTGGAGAGGACAAAGAATTGCCAAGCTGGAATTAATGTCTCCATATAATCATTCACGCTGTTATTGATCTTTCAGTGAGACCGTGTTCTACAGTCACATGAGACTCCATCAAGTACCATCTAATAGTAAAGCAAAACCTGACAGCCTTAACCAGAATGCTTTTACTGGACCGTGGTTGGATCTTTCAGCAGTGCAATGACCCAAATCACACCTCAAAATCAACACAATATCAGGTTACTGAGAACAGAATCAAGGTTTTGCCATGACCATGTCTGTCCTCCGACCTGAACCCCACAAAATAACCTGTCGAATGAGCTAAACAAGAGAGTCCACAAGGGTGGACCTAGGAATTTAAACAATCTGGAGAGATTTTGTATAGAGGAATGATCTCAGATCCTTTGCTATGTGTTGTTCGAGCTTATTAAGCATTATAGGCGAAGACTCCAAGTTGGTATGTGTCACACATAGCTTTATAAATACTATTTTTCTTAAATGATTAGTTTAATCACTTTTGGATTCTCAAATGATTTTCATAAGTAATGTCTAACGGTGAACTTGATGCTCAAAGCTGCAGTAATTTAATCAATTAAAACCCTAGATTTATACAAAACCGTCAGTATAAAATGACACGTTTAATTTTATTAGTAAATATTTATTATAATGAAGCCACTGAAAGAAATCTGATCATAGTAAGCCATGTTAGGCTAAAAACGACTACAAATACTGCCTAAAAATAAAAAACATATTGTATCTTGTGTGTCATATTACATATATACACAATTCTGGACTTAAACATGATCACCCTTATACCAGGGTATACAGTTGAGCTTCACAACTGTTCCACACAGCAGCCTATGTAGTGTTCCTAACTGCATGAGCTACTACTGTACTAATTAAATACAATATAGGTGCAATACCAAGTAGAAATTTGACATGTTGTGAAGTAAAACAAGTGTGTGTGTGTGTGTGTGTGTGTGTGTGTGTGTGTGTGTGTGTGTGTGTGTGTGTGAAATTTGTACTACAGATGCTGAACCCTACAACACAAAACACACCAAATTATTCATTTAAATAGCCATTTTATGGACATTTAACCATTCGGAGCAATAAAAGACATTAAAAACTTATGAAGTGAAAAAAAAAAAACATTAAAAATCCAATTTGCCTAAAAAAGTGTTTGCGGCTGATGTATTATGTATCAGTTCATTCAACCGTGGAATCGACTCTTCAGTCGGTTCACTGGTCCCCCGGCTCTATGAACAGTGTGTGTTCATTTAACCCCGTATTTGTTTGTTTACAATTGTTCTGCACCCCGGTAATTCAGTTCTCTTGTTAGTTCATTAGCATTAGTCTGCGGTGTGTGACTGACCTGACGAGGCTTTCTCGGCGAGTCTCTGTTGAACCTGTTGCTGGACGCGCTTCTCTTTGCTGTGGCGCTCGGTACTGAGTTCATTATCACTGGGTACAGCGTACGTACTCACGGCGGTGCGAGGCTGTAACGCCGAGTAAAACAAACCCTCCGTGGCGCTCATCTCCAGACCAGCAGCCGTACTTCCACAACTCCGCTCCAGTAATGATAACAACACCGGGGAGTTCCAGCTGACTCGCGTAAAAACACGGAGTTAATTCACAAAAACAAAGAAAGAACAGAAACTGGATAGAAAAGTAGTTTAGCTTTAAGATCCGTTAAAAACCGTTAGAGAAGGTGAGCAGTGAACGGTGATCCGTTACAGCTCGAGCTGGCCGCAGTCCGTTTTCTATCTCCACTCCACGAGCCGCTCCGGGCGTTTCACCAGGGTTGCCAGATTGATCCGCTTCATCTATTCAAAAACAGAATAAATCCCCCCTTAGTTCATCCCACCCAGTACATACATTCAGCAATCGTTTCATAAACTACACCTACCATACAGATGAACCTAGTGGGTATACAATTACTGACTGGAGCTCATATGTTGCTCTGTACACTTTGTCACCCCTTGTAATCCATTTCTCAATCAAAAGTGACCTCATAAGACCAGACCAGCACTGACTGGATGATGTTTGTCTAGCAAGTGGATGTTTACAATTTTGTCATGATTACCTTCGCAAATATTTTTACTTTAGTTTCATCAGGAACAAATACAAAGAGTTCTGAGCTGTATGTTTTTATTTACTCAATAATATGCTGATTATATGATTTGTCATTTAAAAAAAAAAAGCATTGTGTTAAATTTGTGAAACATGCAAAATACATAGACACATGTTCACTAGTGGTTTCAGAGTGGTTCCACCCACTGCATATATAGATACTCATGTACACAAAGATAAAATAATGAAAAGATTCAAACTAACATGTCTGGGTAATCACAATTGTATTTATTTATTTCTTTTTTCTTAAATGATTAGTGCAATTTTGGGTTTGGCCTTTTTGCCCAAGAGTGCATACATAAATAAATTACATCAACACCATGATAAAAGAAACAAAATCTGACCACCACTGCCCTTGAAATTAGTGCCTGTGTTGCTTGCTTGCAATATCACAAAAATGCACCAGTTACCAGACTGGAAAAAAGGTTGAGGATTTGTATATGCAAAGTCCAGACTTTTGATTATGTGTGGATTTTATTATCTGATTGCTAGTCTTAACCTGCTGTTCATGGTGATCTGTTTCTGAAAATCATTACAGACTCTGGATTATAGAGGTGTAGACAGGATGTGCAAAACAGGGAATTCCCCGAGGCCTCAAACTTTGTGAAGTTCCCTGAAGCCTGATCGCTCTGTTCTGCACACGTCAAATTCCAAAATGCAGGAAACTCACCTATTTTAAGCATTCATCCAAGACTTCCTGTTTTCCTGCCATTGTAAAACATTCCTGCCATATCAACAGCTGGGAACACTGATGGATCCTAACATCACGCAAAGTTACCGAATGAAATATTTGTATTTATCATTTCTGCATTACTATATTAAGGGGAGCATTTTGAGCATATCTGAATTTTAGGGGAACACCCTTCACCCCCTTGGTTTGGACATAGAAAGGACCACACCCTGAACAGGGCTCCAATCCATCGCAGGGGATCTCTCTGTTTCCCAGACACACCCACACAGACACACCCATACAGACACACAAACATAAACACACAGGCACACACACACAGACAGACACACACTTACATACACACACAGACACACAGACAGACACACACTCACAGACATACACACAGAGACAGACAGACACACAGACATGCACACACTTACAGACACGCAGACACTTATGGACACACCCACACAGACACACAAACATAAACACACAGGCACACACTTACAGACATGCACACACCTACAGACACACCCAGGCAGACACGCAGACACTTATGGACACACCCAGACAGACAACGAAAGGCTTGGATTAAACCAGGGTCTAGAACCCATGTTGCTCAGTGGCACTTAAACCAGCTGCACCACCCTCCCATCCTCACCAAGGTTTCATAACACTCAAGGTGGAATTGATTTCGAAATCCAAACTTTGATGTTGGGACAGCACAAAGTGAACGCAGTGTTATTCAGAGTATATCTGGCAACCCCTCCTGCTGTGCCCTCCTGTAGCAGAGCAGCAGGGAGGTGGAGGGATGAAGAGATGCACATAGGGGTGAATTATTTCACTGCAGATACCCTCTGGGCTCAATTCACTTTCATATTAGTGTTATAAGGCTACATAATGTACTTATTAAACAACAGGACAGTGGTTATTACTTTCAAGTGGCATTTTTGCCCATTCTTGCTTGATACTTCTGCTGCTCAGCAGTGTGTGGTCATCATTGTTTGGTTCTGAGAGACAGGTCTGGACTGCAGGCAGGCCAGTCAAGCACCCACTATTTATCTAAGACGCTATATTACAGTTATACGTTTAGAATTAGGCCTGAGATTGTATTGCTGAAATAGCCATGGACTGTGTAAAGTGACAATGGGTTTTCAAAGTACTCCCAAACTCATGTGTCACAGTAGCATGCCAGTTTGGCAAGTGGTTGCAAAGACTGATACTTGGTGGATTCTCCTTTACCCAATCATGATGCCATTAACTGTTACCAATTCACCTGCTCACTGTGAAATGTTTCTTCTTTTCTGAAAACAAAACAACAACCCCAAATTCAGTCTCTCAGTTTCTCTGTTTTGTTTCTGATGGGGTTCTTTGTCAGTGGAGTGAAACTATAACAAAATTACATAATTCATTCCTCTTTATTTCCTCATGAACATTCCCAGAAGATAAACGGTGTGAACGACCTCAAGTTCTCCAGAAAGAAAATCCTCGAGCAGAAACTCTTCTAAAGATGCAGCTATGGGAGCAGATGTTACAATAGATAATAATATATAATATAATAATAAGAGATCTTTTCTACGAGTGTAATCATATGTTTGACTCATAGATATGTTACTTTATTTAATTACAGATACAAAATTCTCTCAGAGCACCAAAACAAAACAAAACTAGCAGACGATGAACACGTCCAGTAAAACAGCGGTGATATAAAATGACTCACCACAAGAAATGAGTCGTTAAGCCAAAAATAACATGTGAATAATTTCTCATCTTATTATTCACATGTAGCCTCGACTCTAAATACGACTGTACTTACTTACTTACTGTTTTATTGTCTTCTTGCAGTTCCGTCGGTTTAAAAAGAAAACTGAGAAGCCTTTGTTCCCTAAAAAGGGGGGTAGCTGTGAGGAACTGTGGACTTGACTCTTAGGTCAGATACACCCCACACATAGACAAGTCTAAATCACTGAGCTGGTCACTATTCACTGTTCTTTACAAAGCCTCGCCATGATTCACCACCCTGAGACGCTTTTCCCTGGGTTCCTCCTCCTGAGTCAATTTTCAGATAAAGATTTAGTTTCTAATCTTTAGTCAGGATTAGAAAAGCATGTTGATCCCAACTCTTCTAAAATTAAAGAGGAAATTATGAGTGCAATTCCTGCATTAGTGCAAAACTTTATATATTTAATTCAATAAGACTGAATACATTAGCCTCTAGGGGTCAAAGACAGATGCCTTTTTGTGCCCAAGGGCAGTAAATTTTATCTCTCTGCCAAGTGTCTCAAAAGAACAGAACAGACTGCACATATATTCCACCAAAGTATAAATCTCAGACCCTTCTGTTGTTTTTTTTTCCTTTAGATGCCATTTGGGAGCCCCTTATCCTCGGCAGAGACACAAAACATTCGCAGCCTATAGGAAAATGTTATTTACAATAAACAGTTTATTATTTATCAAATTTTACTATTAATAAGTTGATACTGTAAGAATATTATATATATATATATATATATATATATATATATATATATATATATATATATATATATATATATACGTATATATATAATGTATTTCTTTTTTTGGGGGTTGGGTGTGGTGTGCATAAAACTTAATAATCATCTATTTTCGGCTGCTCCCTTTAAGGGTCGCCACAGCGGGTCATTCATCTTTATCTTGCCCCGTTCCTAATCATCCTCCTCTGTCACACCAGTAATCTTCATGTCCTCCCTTATTACATCCATAAACCTCCTCTTTGGCCTTCCTCTCCTCCTCAGCACCCCTCTCCATATCGAACTCTCATCCCTCCTCTGCACATGGCCAAACCATCTTAATCTCACCTCCCTAAATTTGCACGTCTCTCTAATAAACTCGTTCCTAATCTTGTCCATCTTCGTCATTCCCAGTGGTCAATATGCTAATATCAAAACGTGTGGCACGGCCATTACTGTAAATCAGTTAAATTTGCTAGTTTATTAGCTACATATATCTAATGTCAACAGTGTACAAGCATTTAAGACCAAATACTTTAATGTAATCTCAGTTCTATCGATTTGAGGTACAGGTTTTATTAGAACTATAGGATCCTAGCACAGCTATCTGTTCTGCTTACTAGCAATTTGTTATTTTATTAAATTCTATACACATCACTGATTGCAACCGTATGTGATCCCTATTACTCATCTAAAAACAACATACCTAGAGTAACTGAATAGGCTTGTGTCCTGTCAGCCTGAATGAATAAGAAGTCTCCAGTACTAACGACTATACCGAGTTCCTAGTTAAACTGAAAAAGAGACACAACAAAGAGGTGTTCATTGTAAAATACATTTAATCCATATGTAACTGGGCAAAAAACTGAACTAAAATCTGTAACTGGTGAACGAGGACAGAGATTTGAGTCAGTTTGCCAGTGTGGGTCCTGGTGAAGGAATCCAGGTCCTTTTAATAGATCCAACATTTCTGTTTATGTTATTGAAACCTGATTTGATCCAGATGTTATCAAACTCCATACATCTGGCTAACTTTTACTAAAATCTATGTCCTTTTTCTATACCAAAGTACCAGAGGAAATCACAATGCCTTCACACAGCCAATAGTACAATGATATATGGAGCTGTACATATTACAAGACACTTGAGCATATCAGCATAAGCAATATGTGCAATTACAAGATCAAGCTGGAGATTGTATGTAGGAAAACAAAGTGTGTGTGTGTGTGTGTGTGTGTTGGGGTTAAAAGAGATGATCTGGGTGTGTTACCCGAAGCCGATGTAGTGTTAATAAAAATGACTCTTTTATTGGCGTCATTTGGGCGACACCTGGTGGACAGCATAGGAAGTACAGAAAGCGCCGTTTTTGGCAATGGCAGTGAGGTTGTGTTCCAGCTGCTGTGAACACTGGGACATTTTTAGAATCCGTCATAAACAAAGTCAAAACATTAATTAAAATGACCAATCACAGTCCTACAATTACCGTGTCCGATCATGCACTATCTGTGGAACGCTGGACACGAAGGGGGCATTCAGTCTAAACAAGGCACCACCTGATTAAACCCAAAACCAAAGGACCTGGACATAAGGGATCAACTAGATCTGTAAAACCCTAAACTACCTGCACCACTGTACATCACCCTGTACGATCCATTCTTTGATTTATTCCTTCGTTCTCCTTTAGTGACCACCCTCAATGGTGTGCCAGTTCAACACAGTCCCTTTCTTACACACTAAGGGCATCTGAGAGCACCCAGTCCACCTACAGGCATGTTTTTGGTATGTCTTAGAAAAAAAGTGCCTAGAACCCCAAATCAAATCACCTTGGCCCATGTGTTCAATCATTCATTAATTGTCATTGTCTATTTTTCCACCACTATATCCTGGTCAGGATTGCGGTGGGTCTGATTCTTTGGACGAAGGGCAGAAAACACCCCAGTTCATCACAGGACACACACACACACACACAGCAATTTTTGTAACCCCAAATGGCCTGAATTCATATCTTTGGACAGCAGAACATGCAACAGGAAACACGGAGAACATGCAAACTCCACACAGAGGGCCTGTGTCGCCCTCCCCATGTGTTTAACAGTCACCAAACGTACATTAATGTGTCTTGACGGATTCAAAATGTGCCAATAAACACAACTGGTCAACAGCTCACACACTGGAGCCTTACAGTACACTGAAGAGTTATTTAGTGATCGATTACACAACAACATTGTCAAACAGCTCCAGAATTTAGGAAGGTTTGGTGGAAAAGTCAGTAAAGATTGTTTTTTTTTTTTTACTTTATTTTTTAAAAGAGAAGCATTTCATCAAATTGATACAGCAGATTATATACGAGTAAAAAAATTCCAGTAGGAATTTACAGGCCATTCTATATAATGCAGTCTTAAGTGTTTTCGCACCGGCAGGGCAGGGCAGGACATTCAGTCGGTAAGGCTGGGAGGTGCATATAAGAGCTTTGGCATGGGTTAGTTAAAGGTAAAGAGGCTAAGCGTGACCATTCCGCTGGTTTCCAGCCTGCCTTAAGGGAAAGCATGCGGGCGTCGGTTAAAATACGTTAGTCACAAAACATCGGAGGGAACTTCGCTTGGCATCTAGGAGCCGGTTAGGATCTCAAACGTTGGCATGCTTGGTTGGGGACGGCTACGGTTCTTGCAGTTGTCTGGCACAGACGAAGCCAAGGCTACACCGCGTTACGCTTTCAGGCTACACCCTAATGTACAAAGAACAACAATTTAAATTCATTGTATACTTTGACCTACTCTTATCTAATACTATTTTCAATTGTTAGCAAACATATAAGTACAAATTCAGCCAAACAAAAGTCAAGAGGTCAATATTCATGCTAAACGGAAAGGGCTGCAAATATATACAGGTTTTACATACAGAAAAATAACTGGGAATCTGACGTCCATATGGAGAAGAAAATAATAAAGCTAACTACTATAGAAATCAAGACTTAAAATATCAATATCAACGCGTGTTTACATATTTCATTTGTATATATACTCGTGTATGGTTGTGTTTGAGTGTAAAAGCATCTAGCTGTACTGTTTTTATGCATTATTAATACACAGCATACACAGGGAGAGTCGTGATCAGAACAGATTAGCATCATAATAAAACGAACCATAATTCATACTTGTTCCAAACGAACTACATTATACATTAGAAATTCAGGCTAGAATTATTCCGAAGAATATTTATCCTTCTTCTCATTGGCTGGTGACTCCAGATGCCACATCTTGATCTGCCCAGTCCTCGTTTTTTTAGTATACAGGGCTGTTTCGAATGCCGCAGCAGAGCACCATGCTGAAGATCATCTCAAAGATCTTTCAAGAGCAAGACGAAAGAAAGACACCATATCAACATGAGAAAAACATTAGCAACACACACACATGAATTTTGTTACTTCTGCAAAGTCACAATTATTTAATCCTTACAAAATACTGTTGATCCTAAAACCTGCTAGTCTCAGATGTATTAATAAATATTGTTTCTCTATTTACAGAGACCTATTGCTGTATATTTTAATTGAATTTCATTCAGTTATATTCAGTGGTGATTACGATTCTCTATGTGAGAAACGTTTTGTGATGTTTCTGAGGAATGGAGACGTCACTGGACATGCTGTCTGTATTGCCCCCACACAATCCAAATCAGTGAATAAATTACTACATTACTACAAGTTATAATGTACACACCCGGTCATGTGCATGCAGTCGATTATTCAGCACAGCAGCATAATCCTGTGAACATCTACCATATAAACAGCTGCTGAAATTAAAGTCCCTCTGTCATCACTGTGACAGGAGTAAAACATGACATGTTGATGTGTTACCTGGTAATCTAGCCTGTGTGATTGTGGTCGGTCTTGACCCAGTAATTACGGTGTTATTGCTTTTAGTTATAATGTTTTTATTATACACACAAAACCATTTAACTGTTTACTCACCATGATGGCAGCAACAACCAGTGCAGCGATGCCGATAAGGTAGATCTTTTCATTGAAGAGTTCAGTGATTTTAGTGTGACAGTTCTGCAAGCAAACAAGTTTATATTTAGTGTGGGTCAATTCGGCACAAAAATGACCAAACAAATGTGGATGTCTGACCATTGGTCAGTCTGAAAACTTAGTGATCTCTCTACTCAGATGCTTTCGATGTCATTCTACACTCCTGAGAAGAGGGCGTATCTAAATTCTTAGATCCCTTAAAATGCTCCTACTGACGCACCTTAATTCTAAGTGATAATCTGACTGAATAACGAGGGAGCGTCCGGCGCTTCTTTAGTGCTGAAGACAATCCCAGCATTCAGTGCGGCACAACTTTTCTCATAAAAAATGACAAATATGGCGGACATTCTATTTAAATGTAAATAAATTCTCACTGATGTTTAATTTGTATAAAGGTGTAATTATACAAGTGTCGTTTATTTGCAAATCCAGGCTCATCAGGGACAGTTTAACCGTAATCGGCGTAATCTGTCTAGTAGTGCATCTAAATAATCTGCCTTATGAGTTCGATGTCTTATTAGAATCCTCTCCACTGAGGCAGCTGATCAGATAGGCAGTAGGCAGCAAGGCGATGTAAAAAAGTGATGTGCTTTGTTTCTGAAATTCTTAAAAAATAGAGTTTGAAAAAGTGCAGAAAAAGTGCACTTTTTGAAGAACCCTCGTACATCCTATGCAATCATAATCAGTGATTTTAACGTTAGGGCTGAATGGTGCATAAGCAAGAAATAATAGAATAATATACAGAACTTACATCATGAAATGGTCCTTTTCCTTCAGGACAAACATTAGTTGTTAAACTACTGAAAATAGAGTCAACTGCACCCCTGCCACAGCATTGCAGCTGAAAAACAGAAAGCACATTTTTAACCACACTGCAATGACGGGCGTTTCTGGTGTCTGCTTCAAAAAAACACCGATTTTACTTTTTAGAGACTTTTTAGACTTCAAACATGACGAGGGAGGCGTGTGCTACCTCAAGCCCCCCTGGGCCCAGGAGGTTGTTGGGCTTCAGGCAGGAATCATATGCTAACAACTAACTATACACTCACCAAGCATATTACACGACACAACTAGTACTTACATTAACCATTTTATAAGCTACACCTACCATGCAGATGAACTATCTGTTGTTCTGTACACTAAGCCCCCCTATTCTTAACTCTGCAATGATACTAACATGTGTTGTTTTGCTATGAGCACAGCAGGTACAGCAGTGTTGGTGGAATTTTAAACACCTCAGTGTCGATGCTGGAAGAAGAACAAAGTTCCAACCAAAAACATAAAGCCAATGGCGGCCTGTGATCCCAAAAAGGATTAGAACAAATTGAGCATGAAATCTTAAACCGTATGTGTTCCCAACAAAAAATCCCAACAAAAAAATCCCAACAACACTGCTGTACCTGCACAAGTGGGCACGGACTGCGACATTTAGTCATGGACAATTTTGTAACTCCAATTCATCTCACTTGCACGTCTTTGTACTGTGGGAGGAAACCGGAGCTCCTGGAGGGAACCCATGCAGACACGGGGAGAACATGCAAACTCCCACCTGGGGATCGAACCCAGGACCTTCTTGCTGTGTGGTGACAGTGCTACCCCTGCGAAGTTATAAATAGCGGTGTAAAAAACACAGTTAATAAAAAACCTAATAGCCAAAGTCAGCAATACTGCAGCCGTTTACGTTTCATTTATTAAAGAATGCCAAAAATCCTCATCCCAAAATGTATCAAATCTGTGCTTCTGTGGACTCACGATCTCATGGAAGGTCTTCAGCACTGTTACTGCAGCTGCATTCTTATTGTCCTGGAGGGGCAAGGCCACTCCTTTTTCATATACCGTGTCGTAAAAGCCGATCATTTCTTTGGAGATCTGAAAAAACAAAGAAGTTAAAACTCATTTACATAAAGGACAGGAGGAAGAAGACTGAAATTAGGTCTGGGTGGGGAGCAGCTGCTGTATATTGGTTTGGTGCTTGTAGTGTACAATGTATATTTCATATGTAAATTGGATAATACACTTGAATGGTTTAACAAACTCACTGGTGTCGTCCTATTATCACATCCTTGTATGTGTAGGGCAGAAGGGGCGATATTCACCGATGAAAGGCTTATGAAATAATCACTGAAGTTATATATGAGAAAGGCGTACCTAATAAAGTGCTCAGTGAATGTTAATAAAGTCCACGCTACTCTATTATTTTTGACTGTTAATATTCATATACATTATTAACCAAAATGATAAGGTGAGAGACACGAGCCCACTACCTCTGGGATTTAGGGTTCGAATCCCCAGCTGTGCTATCGGTCAATCGGGAATCTACACACAGACATGACGGGCTATTACTGAGGTGAGGGGGACGGCTGAGGCCCCTCGATGGATTGGCGTCCTGTCTGTGGTTATATTATTTACATGACCAGTATAAAGCAGTGGTAAAACATAAGCATGAAATGATTTGGGGTTTGCAACTGTAACTGGTTTGCTTTCTCCTCACCTTGTCTTTGTTAATAAATCCCCAGATGCCAGCAGCGACCTCGCAGGCGAACAGGATGACCAGGCAGGCGAAGAACTGGAGGAGGGGAAGAAAAAATAACAAAAACCGTAGTGAGTTCCCTCCATTGTACCAGTTTTCCTGATGAACGACTAACACGCCGTTATTAAAACAGGAGACTAACAACGTGTTACAGTTTGATATGTGATTAGACTGCATTTCAATATTAATTCCATTTTTATTTGTTTACCAGAGCATAAAATGCACACAATGTGCTAAAAATGAAAATATAATATATGTATTATTTATTATTATATCCTATTTTATTTTAAAGACGTTTCATCCAGTAGTCCAGAAAACAGTGCAAGTTCTTCCTGACATCGGTCCGTTTGCTTGCAGCCAGTCAAACGATTCACTTCAGGACAAATCATTGTCCTGTGTATTAGCTCGGTCAGGGTCACAGTGGCTTGCTAATCAGTCTTTTTTTGGGCCTGGAATCCTGTATGGACACTTTAAGACAATGTGCATTGTTAAAGGAAGAATGCTATACAAATAGATTTGGTATGAAGGGTAGGAAAAATTAGGAGTGTCGGAGGAAACCCACATGGACACGAGGGAAGGTGAGAAACCCCTCACGCTGACCACTGACAAGGGTCAAACACAGATCCTGTAGTATTGTTAGCAGCAGCCACTATACCAGATCCACCTCTGTGCTGAATATTACTAGTATTAGAAGTAATTTATTAGTATTAATAGTATTAGAGTGTTTCATTTGTTTACTTGTTTAAATTCTATCACTCTTTATTTTAGGTTTGCAGTGTGATGGTGCTAGGTGAAAACACTGGGCAGGGCATCACACACTTACACACACACACGCGCGCACACACACACACACAGACTAACACCTCTAAACTACTGACTATTTACAGATGTTCCCTGAGCGTTAAAAATGTGAGAAGCAGTGCCATAAATTACCATCCAGTACCATAACCACTAAGCTAGCACTACTATTAAAAGTCAGAATTTCCATGACATTTCAGTTTAAGCTGTGATGACTAATCTGACTCAAGAGCAAATCTGTTTAACCAAAATAAACTGGTGTCATGGTGGGGATTTTTAAACTTCCAGGATCTGGCAGCACATCTAAAGTTTAATAAGTTTACCAGAAATCCAGTCTGGGTTCATTTTAAAAATAAAATATTGTTACAGAATGAAATTTTGCATCGGGTGCGTTTTTATGCTCGTCATGTACATTTCTGATCACTGGGTGTCACTGTAGTTCAATATTTGTAAACTGTGTCGCACATGGATTCGGTGCAGAAGTGTAATGTGGATTCCTTTAATTTATTAATTCATTTTCTGTTACCACGTTTTATCCTGGTCAGGGTCGCAGTGGGTCTGGTTCATTGAGCAAAAAGCAGGGAACACGCCCCGGACAAATTGCCAGTCCTTCACAGGGCGCACACACACACACACACACACACACACACACACACACACAGGACAATTTCTAGCAGCTCCAATTAACCCGACTGCATGTTTTTGGACTTGTGGGAGGACACCCATGATGATACAGGGAGAACATGCAAATTCTACATGGAAAGGACCCCTGACTGCCAAGCTTGGGAATCAAACCCAGGCCCTTTTTGCTGTGAGGTGACAGCGCTACCCACTGCTTTAGGAAAAACTTTAGGCGCTTACATTACACTGACCTTCACTGTATAAGAAAGCTGTTGGGGCCAGTGATAGCTTGGTGGTTAGGGTACTGGACTAGTAAGCAGAAGGTTGCCGGTTCAAGCCCCGCCACCACCAAGTTGCCACTGTTGGGTCCCTGAGCAAGACCCTTAACCCTCAATTGCTCATCGTGTTCCGCTCATTGTGTAAGTCGCTTTGGATAAATGCGTCTGCTAAATGCTGAAAATGTAATGTAAATGTTTAGCTTTGAATAACTCTGTTATCCTTGATTGATTGAACTGATAACCCCACTTACAGGAGCGACAGGAGTGTCTCTCAATTTGTGCTAAAAATAAGTCGGTTTCCTTTTGGAATTCGCTTTACTAACAGTTGATACTCATATAAAAGTCCATGAATGCTGGACAATGCTGTTCTTCTACTTGTACAAAACAAAAGCCTTCATTATTTAGTCGGGTTGTAATTAAGCAACACAGACAGCAACTTACTGTGCTGTGGTGTTTTAATTAGCTTATTTACTTTTTATAAAAGCTTTTCACGTCAAGAGCAGCATTTGGGTCACATCAAACCAATAAACTAAACAAAGCAACTCTGCAGTACCAGTAAAATAGAAATGCTAAAATTATACATTGTAGGGCAGTTGAAGCCTAGCAGTTAAGGTACTGGACCAGTAATCAGAAGGCCACTGGTTCAAGCCCCACCACTGCTAGGCTCGTCAAAACACAGACGAGAATTTTCGTATTTGAGACAGAACATGAAGCCTCGCACCATGACTGAATGTTCCAGGTTTACATTCAACTATTAAGGCTGTGCTGTGTATTATAACTTCTATTTATTCTATTATTCAGTTTATGAGTGTAATTTAATGACTGCAGGAATGTAGATTAAAAATGTCTGTGAAAAACAGTAAACGTTCCTAGAATTTTTGTCTTAGAATTTATAACAGGAACAAAAATATAACCCAAGCCCTGATTTTGTTTTGGATTCGTGAAGGTAAACACAATCACGTTTGTTTGTTTTTGGAACCATGATGGCTTCCTTTAGCTCCAAATTTAGTAGCACGGCGTCGCCCTGAACTGCAGCTTTAGTTCGGTCTCACTGTGAGATAAACGAAGGCCGAGCAGATGTGCTGTGTGCTGTCTGGATGGTGCGTGACTCACAGTTCCCAGCAGGCACTGAGACTCCTGGATGGCACCGTAGCAACCGAGGAATCCAACAAACATCATCACGGCGCCAACGGCGATCAGGATGTAGACACCTAGGGTGGAGAAAGAGAGCAGATTGTGACATATTAATAAAAGTCAGCTGTAATAATCATTAATCTGTTTTTTTTTATTCTTTCTTGAAACATCATCCACTTAATCTCTCTCTATCTGATCTCTGAGGATGTGATACTGCCATATGTCCACCAGGTATCAGTATGAGTTTATTTATTTATTAGGATTCATCAGTTCATGTTTATAATGTCAAACACAGTCATGAACAATTTAGTATCTCCAGTTCACCTCACTTGCACGTCTGTGGACTGTGGGAGGAAACCGGAGCTCCTGGAGGAAACCCACACAGACACGGGGAGAACATGCAAACTCCACACAGAAAGGACCCAGACTGCTCCACCTGAGAATCGAAACTTGGACCTTCTTGCTGTGAGGCGACAGTGCTACCCACCGAGCCACCGTGCCGCCCTTGTCAGTATGTGAGCAATATATGACTGAATTAAGCTCGGTACTTTTCAGATTACAGATTTGACTTTGTATTTTCTTTACTATAATTTATTCATGAAACTAACGAACAAGTCGTTATCAGTGTGTAACACAAGTGTGTTGGTAACAGAAGGAAAAGGAAAAGTCTTTCCACAATCTCAGAATGTGTTTACAGAGGCTCCACCGCGTCCTGGTGCTGTAACCACAGAAACCTGCCCGGGTGGAGGAGAGACGAGACGAGACGAGACGAGAGAGCAAAAGCTCTCCGCATTACACAACAGTGCAAACTTTTTCCACCTCTAAAGAGCAAAGGGGGGAAAAATCCACTGTACACGTGTTGTTTCATGTGACTGATCTTTACCCAAAATAATCTTCTTGCTCTTCGTCAACTTTTGCACCTCCATCCTGAACTAATGATCGTTTCACACAATGCTCACACTGGCATGTGGTCATTTCCTTCCTGTCTGTGTTCAAGTTTAACATAAATAAAAGTCAAGCAGGCTAAACTGAACTCTTACCTTTGTAATGTGTGTGACTTTTAATATAGTTCTTCGGCTGCATGTGTTAGAATGTAACAGGTTACTGTCAAGTTTTATGGCCCTAATGTTATTAATGAAGTGTAATTGTAAGAGTGTAATAATTATTATTTATAATTATATATTTTGAGTTTTTCAAACTTACTTTCAAGCGAAAGATCTTGTCCATGATTTTTACAGAGATCAACACAAACAATGCATCAATACTAAATATACTTAATAAAAATAGTGGCAATCTGGTCCCACGGTGGTTTACAAAATGTAACATAAAGCCTCCACAAGGGGGCGTTCGTGTACAAGTTTAATTCATGTAGTTCTTACCTTTTAGTGCTAATTTAACATGTACTCTGTGTCCACGGAATTGGTAGGGAGTTTTCCCAAACACAAGACTTCAACATCTTGGACATTTTGACTAACCAATTGCTGTAGGATTGCTAGGACGCCTCATAGTGCAAATTAACCAGTAAACGTGAGGCGCTTGAATGCTACAGCAATGAAAAATGTTAAATTGCTAAACACAAATTTTAAAGTTTGAATGTCACAGCAAATTGCATATTACATGGGAAGAAGGCTCATTTCACTTATCATTTAGGAAAATTATTAATATATTAAGGAAAATTCCTCCTGGTGATTAGAAAGTATCCATCACCTTCACAGATCTTTATTTTTACAGTAAATTTTTATTATTTTGTTGTGCTATGTTCTTTTCTCAGTACAAAAAACATGTTGAAATTATTGTCTGTGGTAACTGGCTACTTGCTACAAATGCAGCACATGCAGATCAGGTTAAATGAAGCTATCGGTCAGTATACACAGATTTATGCTTCACACATTTAGATAAATGGCTGGTATCGGTTCCTTCTGCACAAAAGTACCATATTTTTATTTAGTTCTCTTCAGGCCCATCAGTCTCTGCTTCTCTAAAAATGTTATTTCTCATTTTCAAAACCTAATAAATCACGTCCTGACAGCCCTCATTTTCTGTGGCATTTTTAACTGGAATGGGTGGGCAGTAAAGGGCAGGAGATGATCAGACATCTTTACGTTGCCCTGGCTAACAGTAAGTCATTTCCAGCGCTTAATTAAATTCTGGATTCCTGGGTTTGAAATGTCTGCAGAAGCTCTCGATGGCAGATGATGGCTCTCCATGCATGAAGCCATTAAAGAAATTGATGGATGGAAAGACAGAGAGAGATTAATTGGGATGTATAGTTGGTCTAGAAAATGGCCAGCAGCCAAAAGCTTCCCGAGATACACAGCATGACTAGAATACTGATAAGCTGCTCTGGACAATGCAGACCAATCACTTTATTCTGTCCTCCACGTCTGGCTCCCAGCTCTTTTCTGCTTCGAGTTAAGTCAGTCTCACTGTTTTTCCCTCTCAGTGGTTGTTTACTGTTTAACCGAGCGACCTGGAACTGTTTTACTTAAATACATTCAGATGTGAGAAATTACTCAGTAACGTTGTACACGAACGCCCCCTTGTGGAGGTGTTATGTTACATCTTGTAAACCACAGTGGGACCAGATTGTAATCACTTTTATTAATGAATTATATTTCGTTTTGTGTTTGGTTTTGATGCTTTGTTTGTGTTGCCTGGGTCGTGGTTAAAATCATGGACAAGATCTGGGTCACTTAAAAAAAGTTTGAAAAACCCTGTACTAGTGTGCTTTAGTCTCTGGGAAAAAAACACACTTGAGTGTAAAACGGTGACGCCCAGCCCCCTACTCCGTCCGGCCTTGCACATTCTACTCAGTGTGTGTGTGTGTGTGTGGTGGGGGGGATGGGGCTCGGCTAAGTGTGTTAGCGCAAAGAAAGTCGTCCTGCCAAATGCAGCTGCTACTGTGGTTCAATTCACAGAGGAGATGACCGGCCCCGGGGCCCCGAGCCATAACGAGATAAAGATACAAGATGGGGAAAAAAAATGATCACAACACTCATTCATTTATAACTCTTATAAAACAACAAGACTGTTCAATTAGCCGAAGAGAGAGAGAGAGAATGAGAGAGAGAGAATGAGAGAGAGAGAGAGAGAGAGAGAGAGAGAGAGAGTCACAGAGGGAGACCAGGGTGTGGCATGTAGAAGAAAGACTGAGGGAAAATAAGCCGTGGAAAATAAAAGAGCAGCAAAACAAAATCCCTAAAATCCAGTAAGAATAAAAGATGACACGATGGCGGAAAAGCAGCAGAGAAAGAAAGTAAACGAGAGGCGAAACGAGAAGTGCAGAAAGTGAGAAAAGTGAAACTAGGTGCCTAAAAGAGAAAAAGGGGAAGTAGGAACAGACAGCACACACTCCACAGACGTTAAACACAAACAGATGTGCCGAAGCTCGACCTCAGTGGAAAGTGATGTGAAGCAGAGAACGAGGAGGGGTGGAAACAGGGGCCATCGAGGGAGCTCCGAGGAATTTTTTCCTTCCACCAAAAGTTCTGGGTTTTTTCTTTGCTTTTTCATTTTAGCTCTCTACAGCGATACATCGCGATAAAGCTTGTTAGCTACGTTAGAACCTACAGCCAAGAGGTCTCAAATAACAACGACCAGCAGAAAGCAGAAGAACCAGTGGTACCGAAAGTTCAGTGATGTTTAACAGTACACTGTTATAGTGTAGAAACGTTCCACAACTCCACAACTGTTCTTGTTCTGGCTAGAGATGTTGTGGTCAGTCGTGCTTGTTAAGTGGAACTAAGAGTGACAATTCAGTTGCAAAGCTGCAGCCCACTGTGCACAAACCTCAGATCAATGTCAAGCTTCATAGTGGTGCAAAGAACACCCTAGGTGGACTGCAGCAGAAACACATTTCAGATTGGCACTTTTATATGATCAATTAAGTTGATCCAAAATCTTCAAAAGTATGTGGACACCACTCGTAAGTACTAAGTTCAGGTGTTATAGTAAACTGAAACGTAGTAATTGGAAATCAGCTCAATGTTTTGACTAATCGGCCACAAATTCCAATAGACCCACTTAATAAATCTTTTTTAATGCCTGTGGTTTTGGATTTGGATTGGATTCCAACAGGCTCTTGGCAAGGTGTAAAATGCATTTTATAGAAAATTCTGGACGTGTTCTATGCTCGAAGCAAAGCCTGAATAAATGATTTGTTATAGCTGCAAAGAGCCCCGACCTCAAACCTCTTCTGTACATTCTGGATGAATTGGAAGCCTGACTATGAAAAAGGCCAACTCTGCTAAAGAATAATATAGAATGCCTTTTATTTATCATATACACATGTGCACGTGTGCCGCCACTGTACGGCGCCCCTGGAGCTGAGAGGGTTAAGGACCTTGCTCAAGGGCCCAACAGTGGCAGCGAACTCTCAACCTTTTGATAGTCCAAAGCTCTACCCACTACGCTACCACTGTCATTCTTGTTGCTGCATGGTTGTGAATTCTTGTCTATTTATTTATTTATTTATTTATTTTAAATCCTGATGGAAAAGGCATGTCTCGACCTATTCTGTATGTCTGATAATTTGAAGTGTTGAGCCGGGCTGTAAATTATGTTAAAATGATGTAAGCCTCAGTATTTTACACCAGCATGCTTCCTGCTGTATATTACAACAACTGCAAACACAGCCCACTTAAAAATAGTTCCCATTTGAAACCCAGACTGCTTCCTTTTCCTGCTCAGAGATGCCCACGATTGTAAACCCTGACCTTGCTGGGTACTATTTTGCCACAATTAGACGTATTTCCTGTTCACTTGATCACATCTGTCTCTGTGGCCTCCACTGTTTAAAGCTCATCTAGCTGCTAATGTAATGCATAGGGGTGTTTTCTTCCCATTTGGGTCTTTTAAAATTAAAATTAGGCTGGTACCTGATACGTCACATATTAGTCCTCGTTGTGAGGGACAAACGTTCATGTAATTTCGGTGTGGGTATTTCTCTTGCTTCAAGTGGGGCAGGAAGTTGTAAATAAAGTCAGTGAGAGGAACTGACGTCCATGTACAAGAATTTAAGGAGGGTGTGTTCTGCTAACTAGAAGTTCATTTCTCTTACAGATGATAATAACATAAAATTCTCAGCTCAACTCCCCGATGAACAAACATCAAAGCAGACACACAAAAATGCCAGTACAAAACTGATTTTACTGCATTTAATATTGTTTTCATATTGGTAATGGTTCCACATCGGAATGCACACTGTCAGATTCTCTTAACCATTAATTGTCACCAGTTAATTATCAAACGAAAAGTTTATGGCACCCTGTTAACATCTAAAAACACATCAGAGTTTCAGGGAAGAGACCCCATCTGACCTTCACACCCTTAATCAATCCATCCATCCATCCATCCATCCATCTACCTATGTCTCTCTCTCTCTCAAAATATTCAGCCAATGCAACTGTTTGGTCTTCAAATCAATAAAACTGCTCCATTTACTGAAATCTGTTTACTAAGCAGATAATTCAGTCTTATTTGGGAGATCTCCAGCAGGTGTGGTGTTTTAGCCGGCATGGCAGACGGCCACAAAGATATTTTCCCTTCACTACTGTAGGAAGTAAGATTTTATACCCAGTTCTCTTCTGAGACCCAGTAACGGTAACAACCTGCACACCCAGTCTAGATACGGGTGTAATTAGGACTACAGGATAATGGTTGAAACATCATTACCATTTTATGGTAATATTTTAGTGACTGTGATACACTGCAGGCAGACAGTTTACAACCAACATAGCTTTATAGCCAAACTCTGGAGTCACCGCAGCCTAAAATGTGTTTAAAAGGAACACTCTGCATCACTCTGATGGCCAACACACACAAAAGTGCTCATTAAATAAAGAGGGTGGGGTAAATGTATCTTACTATCAATGGGAAACCTGAGCCTGAGAGAATGCACACAAATGCTTCAGTCTGGCCGGGATAGATGAGAGGTAGACACGGCGCTCCTGGTTCTCAGCCCTGGACTCGAGAAGCTCGGTTCGGACAAATACAGCATAGAGAAGGCCAGCAGAATTACAAGTAGTCCTGTATGAAACTACTGGCTAAAAAAAGTAGAGCTTTCGGGCTATCTATCAAAAGGTTGAGAGTTTGAATCCCAGCTCTGCCATGCAGCCACTGTTGGGTCCTTGAGTAAGGCCCTTAACCCTCTCAGCTCCAGGGACACCGTACCATGGCTGACCCTGATGAAGCCAGGCGGCACCCTGGTTCCGACAGGTTGCTACAGAGTACACTAAGTACCACTACTGTCTGAGAACTGCACCCTTTCAGAAAGTCGTCAAATTTCCGTCCTGCTGAAGCTGCCGGTTAACAGTAAGCACCATTAGTTTGGTGTATGCCAGGAAAATACCCCCATGCACCAAGAGTGATTCATGAAGAAACCACGGCCAAATTTGATGTGGAAATACTTGATAAGCTTACACAGAGCACACTGTCCTGAAACCACCGAACAAACCAAAAAATATTGTGCTGATAGTGTTTCATTTAATAAATATGAGTAGGGAGGAGCAACAGATGGAGCACAGTCAGTAATTGTATACCTATATAGAGCATCGATCTGGTAACTGCGGCTCAAAAAATGGCCAATACATGTATGTTTGAGGCAGATGTTTCTAATAAAGTGCTCAGGGAGCGCAAGTCTAATCAAAGCTGACGTTTTTAATTCAACGCGACTGAACTTTAAGATTTGCTCTTGGATATTAAGGCAAGTTTGGTGCCTGCGAGGCCTTAAATGCTTCCAGTCTCCGGGGACGAGATAAGTGCTCACCTACAACCATGAATAAATAACCTACATCAACATAACTGGCTTACTGAGCAGCTGGATCAATTCTATTTGGTCGTCCTCCAACAGGTGAAATCTTTCTGCCTGCTTGGCCGGTGGCCACATGATCACTTCTCCCTTCGCTACCTTTAAAACTCGGCTCGACGATGCATACTAAAGTCTCTTAATAGGACGCCACTAAAACCAAAAAACAACCAAAAAAATCACAATGACATGCCACTTAGATTGCTAGGATACGACTTGATTGAGTGTTAGATAATGATGAAGGGAGCTTGGGTGGTATAGTGGTAAGTTACTGTTTTAAACCAGACATGCTATCGAACGGTCGGGCCTTTAACACAGACATGATTGGCATAACCCTGACTAGGTTAAAGTGGTGGTAAAACATGAAAATTAATATAAAAAAGAATAGATACAAATATTCATATACTAATTATACATTATATTATTTAATTGTAATTAATTATATTAATTATTTTCATCAATTTAAATAATTATAAGTCTGAACACAGGCAAAATGCATATTTTCAATAAATTTGAATACATTTTTCAACATTTTATTTCATTTAAATATTAATGAATAACATCTATGTGTTTTCCACTATTTGTGATGCAATATGTATGTGTGTGTATTTTATTAAACATATAGTTATAGTTAGTGATATTTCCTGAGTGTCCAGACTTTAGGGACACCCTGTATAGTGGGCAAAGGCATAAAGGCAAACATAAATATTAATAAAACCGAAACAGATGAAATATAAAAATGCACTCAGCATCCAGTTTAAAGAGATTTGTGTGTTCCTATTATGAGACTTTAGAAAATCTTTACATCATGTAAACTCTGAGCATTTTCGCATTTTGATTGTTATGCAAAAATCTGGGACATTTTGTGGCTGCAGTTAGACAGCAAACATCACTGTATGAGTGTACGTGGGAAATGACTAATGCAATATGCAAGACTCATTTTGTTGACGTCTGTGTTGGATTTCCCCAGGCTGGGGTTTTCTTTTGGTTTTTTATAACCATTTTTTTTTAAATCTGAGATTCTTTTTTTCTAACCTTAAAACAAAAGGCTAAACGTCACCCATGGAGAAGTTTGTTACTCCTAAAGTACAGATTCATTTGATTTAATGCTTTTATTAATGTTTTATTAATATACGTGGGTTTGGACTCGGTAAAGATGATAACAAAGGTCTGGGTTTCTGAATAATAATTAATAAAACAAAACAGGAACTACCGAGCTGTGATTCTACATGTTGCTCAATCTTATAGTCACGCATGAATAAACCAAGCCATTAAAACAAGTCCACTGTACGTCCAAGGAGCTTCTGGCCATGAAGGTTAAATACTTAGAAATAACTACAGGTCCACAGTCCTGTTTGCATTTTCTGCATTTAGCGGACGCTTTTATCCAAATCGACATACAGTACTGTGACAGTATATTATCTAAGCAATTGAGGGTTAAGGGCCTTGCTCAAGTGACCAAGAGTGGCGACCTAACAGTGGTGAGGCTTGAACCAATGACCTTTTGATTACTAGTCCAGTACCCTAACCGCTAGAGTACAACTAGGCTATAACTGCCTTGTTTAAGATGAAGCACCTATATGATGCTACTGCACTTATTTATCTTCTTTATTGCTAAATAAAGGGGGGGGGGGGGGTCGGATACAACTAGTTTGGGAGAAATTTGGGGAAAAACTGCATAAATAGGAAAAAGAGAATTGCTGAACTGTAGAAACATGTATGTTGGATGTCTTGTTAAGTGAAGACAGCATATTAACCGGGTGTTCCTAATTATTCGGCTCATGAGTGCATAACTACAAGTTCTATATGATGGCAACATAAAATGCAATCAATAAAAAAAGAACTGCAATTTATGACGTGTTCTTAAATATTTAAAAGCAAGAAATTCAAAGATTTATGAATGAAGACGTGCTTCCATTATTGACTGCGGTGAAATTCACGGCTAATGTGTAAGGAGCCCATTAGCCTGATGCATGAATTTGCCAAAAAGCTCTTGCCGATGCCGGACCGATGCATTAACAAAGCACGAGCACTCAGGTAATTCGGTTTCTACGGATACATCACTCTTCTTCCATTAACGCTAATTTAGTCACCCCAACCCTGCTTGATGCCGCTAGCACTCTGCTCTGTGGATCCTCTTAGCAAGACTGACCGCAAAACTGATAAAATCTCTGTATCCAGGGCACGGGTACAAAGACGTTGTTTCGTTCACTCGGTCTTCACTTCGCCGTTACTTTACGTGTTATGGACCGACAAAGTGCATCTGCTTTGCTTTAGCCTGATTCATGTCAGTATAGATTAGAGATCTTAGTGGGAATAATGACAGGGTGGGAGTGAACGCCAACATGACCAGCATAATCCAATAAATCTACTGTGCTGGCACAGTCCATGCCCATTTAGCTCAGACCCAACCAGAACTGAAGGTGGTTTCGTATCTATTGTCAATGAGTTGGTTTTAACTCTTATTTAGTGACAATTTTGAGCAACCAGTTTGCCCACTGGTAAGCATTTATATCGGATCTAAGATTCAAACTCAAATCTCTAGGACTGCGGCGCTCGGAGGCACTAACACTACATTCGGCACTATAGTGTTGCCCAACAGCATGGTCTGTAACGCTGTCGGCAACAGTAAATACTACATCTGATGTGTACATATATAACTGGGATGTGAATTATTGGGTTAGATATATTTTTTGGTTGGTTGGGGCAATGGGGTGTAACTCACACTAGCCCACTACTGCTGAGATCCAGGGTTCAGCTCTCAGTGGTGCTATCGGCCAGTCGTGCATCTACACGGACATGATGAGGAGCGTACTGGTAGGTAGCCAAACAGCCTCGCCAGTTGTACGTGCACTTGTCAGTGCGCTCCCAGTGACCGTCCCAGTGACCATCCAAATCCTGGATACAATATGAAGGGTTGCGTCAGGAAGGGCATCCAAATCAGTGTCGCCAAATCAGATATGTGGACCAGAATTACCCACTCTGACGACCCCCCAAAAATACATGAGCAGCCAAAAAGTACAATGAGAAGTTTGTTCTGTTTTGAAAAACCATGAACACTTGAGATAAGTTTCAGATGCCTCTTAGGGGCAATTCTGATTAAATATAACCACCATCACAATGAGTTAGTTCGGTTTGTTCTGAACTCACACATGCTTTTGTCATCATGAGGCATGTTCTCACCTGCAGCCATTGTATGAACAACAGGCTGGATATCCTGATTAAAAAAACATTCAGATCATCACGGGTTCCTCTGGCTTACATCCAGCTTATGTCATGAACCATCTCTAACTCAATGAGGGGAATGTTTTGTACAGCCATGCTAGACTAACATTGCCATGATCATGGAGGCTGTTTATGGACTTACAGGTTCTTCTTATCTTCTAGGAAAACTCTTGTAGCTTTTGTACACAAGTCTACGTCCATGAAGACATGGTCTGGTGAATTTGGTGTAAAGAAACTACAAGAGCTCTGACCAACTCTACTGAACACATTAGAATGAACTGGAATGTTGACTGCGAGTCAGGCCAGTGTCTGACATCACAACTGATCTTCTGACTGAATGTAAATTGTTATCAAGGGGTGTATACAACTGCCAATACCAACTGCCACTGTTGGGGCCCCTAAGCATGGCCCTTAATCTTCAACTGCTTTTACAATTTGCAAGTGCCTCTGGATAAAAGCATCTGCTAAAATGCCAAAATATAAATGTAAGTTGTTGTTGAGAAAGAGACCCAACCCTAAAGAATGTTTGCACTGGATTCGAGTTCAGATGAAAGCGTCTGCTAAATACCGTAAATGTTTACGTAACCGCTGAGCTACCGCCGCCAACTGTAACATGAACACTACCTTAGTAGGAATCAGTTGGCGTTTCCTGGAACATTAGCCCTGCTTCATACACATTTTCCCCCGTTTGATCAGTAAACAATACTTTTAAAACATTGATCAGCTTTGCACGGCATCTTCTGCAATAAAAACTACAGAATTACTTAACACGGGTCGTTATTGCTAATGTTTTTATACTTGTGTAATCAGTTTACGTGGTGAAATGAGGGTTTTTGAAACGCAGATGATTCAGTTATTCAGACAGACTATCGGATCTGCCCTGCTCACCCACGAGTGCAGACTTGGCGACGTTCCTGCGCTGGAGCCACATCGCAGGCGGAGATGAGCGTGTTGATCTCTTGAGCGTGTGCTTAAGGATTTCCCTAAAATCCAGAGAGGATGACTAATTTCTTTCAACTGATCCACACCCTCATAGATCCCGCTAATATACGAGACAAAATCAGCCTCTAGTCTGCTGGGTGGGAAAGACCAGACTAGATGGTGGGGTTGCCAATGCTGTGTAAGGACCTTGGTTGCCTAGGGCGTCTGTACAGAAGTGGAGGAGCGCAGAAATCAGGGTGTGTCTCTCCGTACACAAACCCGACCTCACACACAAATCCACCAAAGTATAGGAAAATAAGTGGCAACTTGGCAGTGGTGGGGTTTGAAACAGGGACTTCGGATTACTAACCCACTATATTTTAACCACTGCACCTTTAATTGGGAAATAATAAAGGAAACAGAATAAAAAAAGACAAGTTATTATACACTATACGGTCAAAAGTATCTGGACACCTCTTCCGATTAATAAGTTCTAAGTTCTGGTGCTTCAACCACCTTCATATCAAGCGTATTAAATCAATCAATCCCGATTGGCTGCACTGAGCTAGAACGATTCCTTTACTGAGCCAAAAAGCCTTCAGTTGTCTTTTATTTAAGAATCCTACATTAGCTGGTGGGATCACACTGTTGGCTGCACGTCCACAGACTGCTAGCGAATTGCCGTCCTGATCCTTGGCATAACAGTGTTACTGTACCGGTCCTGTGGGATCAAAACACAGACGCTCAGCTGTGCTATCTAACTGGCTGGTCAGCCAACAAACACATCTGGTAGTCTGAGAGACAGAGGTCGACAGGAATGAGCAGATTCACCATCTACAAATGTGAAATGGCTTTATGTGAGACTCCACCTCTGCCAGGCGATTAGGAGCTTGTCAAAGAGGGCAGGTGATAGTCTGATACTCTTCTCAGTCAGGTCGATGGTGGTGCAACTGGTGAGAGAAGTTCTAGCTCTTGTGGCATGATATTTCTGGAAGTACAAACTTGTTTCCAGAATAGCTTTGTACGGTATTTAAACCGCATTCCTGTCAATTTCCACCCTGCATTAGTAATTGTACTCTCAGTCTGTGATCCCAGCTGTTCCCAAAAATCAGCACAGCCACCCGCAGAGTTTTACAATGTCCACTCTGTCCATCTGACCCATGTATGGCCCCTAAAGGCTAGGAGGTCAAGGCCCGGTTAAAGTATTGCATAGATACTGAGGCTGTGGTTTTGCTCCTGGTTTATCACTTAGGCCACATGTGTGGTTCAATTCAGTGGTAAAATTTCTGCGACACGTTTTTTTGGGCTTGCAACCCACCCAAGGGTCACGATCCAGTGTTTAAAGAAACCCTGCTTTACTAAAAGTGACATCCACTCCTGCTAAAACTGAAGTAACATGTGGGTGAAGTTGTGAACACATTTAGAAAAAGACTCCACACAAACAGCGATCACATTTCTGACATAACTTAGACGTTTGGGACAAACTTTGGACCATCTACTACAGAATTTTCCCCTTTTTCCCATTTTCCAAACCCCCAGTAAAGCCTAAAAGTTTTCAACTCCCCCTTTATGCAAACAGAGTTGGACAAAAAAGTCCCCTATAAGAATGGACACAATAAAGAGAGACATTCAGTTTTCAGCTGAGCCTTTTTATCCCCTAATAAAGAGAAGGAGCTGTGAAGAGGGAGCACAGAGAAGCTCTGTGCTAAAAAGCTCTCAGTCAGTCACTCTTCTGTCACCACTAACATGCTCCCACAGAGACCAGGCTAAAATTTACGAGCCTTGGTTTTGCATTTGGACAAGAGTGAAGACGAAAGTTCTCCGAGTGGCAGGAAATGTAATCATGACGGAAAATTTCTAAATGTCTGCCAAGATCTTTCTGAAGCAACAGAGAAAAAAGACAGAATGTAGGAGAGAAACAAAGTAAATTAAAGTGTCTCAGATTATTTACATTTCATACATTTTTTATGAAATACACAATCAACTAAAACATTAGCACCACCTCCATTTGCATGTTACAGCCAAAAATAGATAGAAGGATAGATGGATGGATGGATCGATAGATGGCTGGACGGACGGACAGACAGACAGATATTCTCATAAACAGTAAATACATATATAAAACAAGTATAAAAATAAATCATCAAGCCACAAACCGGTGACAGGTTTAGTACATGAATGATATGGGGTCTGATATTGAGCCCCACTGTGGCTCAGATTGCAGATTTTAATCCTGGTAATGAGTTGATTGTGTCACAGACCAGTCAAAATGCCCACGCTTCCATCTACACCGTTTAATGTTAATGAATTATTGTGTAGGAAAAACAATAATGCACAGTATCTTAGTATAAACATTAAACTATATTAAAGCTGATGGATGGTTTAGTTGTAAACATGGTTGCACATTTATCCGTTTCTCTGATCTTTTTGGCGTCTATTCGTCAGGTTTTACTGCTCGTTGTATAGTCTCTAAACTAGCACTCACCTACTACTTACCTACCTTCCACTCATCTGCCATCATTTTCAGAAGACTGTCCATGCAGCACACAGCACACTTTCACATCTGAAGCGTCTTTTGAAACGTTTGAGAGACCGAGACGGAAATCATGTTTTCATTTACACAACTACACTGTGTTACAGACAATTTGCAACAGTTTAGCACAGCCCATGTTTGCAACAACATTTCGTGGTTTGTATGTGTTACATTGCCCTCATAATGACCTTTCGTTACAGGGGGCCTTCAGAAAGCATTCTAAGAACAGTTACAGCGTATTAAAGCCTCAGTTTTCAGTAGTGGATGTCTGAACACTAATGCATCAAATTAATGTACCATGATCACAAACACAGCTCAAAAGTGGCGGCCATGGCAGTAAAGGTAATTATTAAGACAGATCCGAGCACTATATTTTATAATTAAGTCCAGTGTAATACGCAATTTGCTGTGAAGTTCAAACTTTAAGGTTTGTGTTTAGCGATTTAACATTTTTCATTTCATTCAAGTAACGTTCAAGTGTCTCACGTTTACTGGTTAATCTGCACTATGAGGCGTCCTAGCAATCCTAGAGCAATTCAGATTCCACACTGCTGATTTTATGCAAGACCAGTAACTAGAACACATCTGCTCACGCCTGTCTAAGATAAACGGAAAATTCCATTGAGAGGAACTCGATTCAATTCTTATTATTAACAGCACGTCAAAATATGAATTCGCTTACTGATGTAGAATGTGCTTGGTGCTGCTTTGTCCTCAAACTTCAGTTCCAGCAGACTGCTGGTCTTCTGATCGTGACGGAGCCAGAGAGACACGCCCAAAATCACGCATCCTGCCAGCTAGATGGAGAGAAATAAAGAAACAGCACATTTAACAACATCCTGAATGACCACAGTACTGAACATCAGTCCAATAAACGTTTCAGGTGTTAATTCATAAAAATAGCAAGTAAAATATCAGAAGTAACAAACGTTATATAAACTTTCCCTAGGCAATGAGAATAAAATATGGGGGCGCTCAGGTGGCGCGGCGGTGTAACACGCTAACACACCACGGGACGGGACAGGGTTTCTTCCTACTGGCCTTTGCGCAGGTTGGGGGGTTACATGGAGCTAAGCGTGACTCTCCATACACGATACAGCTCTGTGTAGGAACCCAACACTGGCAGGTGATAAAAAGTGGCCGCAGATTGGACACGTGTTAAAGAGAAGTGTGGTGAGCCGACTGTCCTTGATCAGATTGGGTTGTACAAGAAGCAGCGGATTCATAATCGGGAATTAGAAATGACTAGATTAGGAGATAAAGAGGGAAAATCCGGTGCCCAGTTTTCACAAACATGAGCAGCTGCAATCAACTGATAAATAAATTCATTATATTAAAAAAATGGTACAAATGTTTTGTCTAGATGATCTGTTTAACCCGATTACTGGGCACAAATCCAGGAATCCTTTCCTCAAGATCCAAATTGAATCTTAATCAGATTTAGATCGTTAAAGCATGATGTACACGACCATTTAAATAATCAGGTTACTATGGGAACCAATGCTTAACCAGATTAGCATGCATGGAAGCAAATGGTATATATTTATGGTATATTCTTAATGTTTTAAAGAACGTAAATCTTCCCTATCCACTCATTTATACAGATTGTTCTGTCTGTAAACTGTGTGCTAAGCTTTATAGCCTAAACAGTGAATATATTGGACTTATTTAGATATTAAAAAAGAATCATGACCAAAAGACGAGAACTCATTTCAAGGAAGTTTCAGAAATATGACCGGTCAGCGTGAGTTTTGACTACGAGCACGGTCAAAGTTCAAAGTTCAGCCCTACATCTACCTAGAGAAGGAAACCCACACAAGACCTGCTTCTTCCTTCATTTAGAGAAACTGCTGTGTTTGTAATTTTGTCAGCAAGTTTGACTGACCCACTGGTCTCCTCATTCTTATCTCTGTTTTCCTTCTGGTACTGGGTTACTGTCTTCCCTCTCATCCCCGGAAAACTGAAATAAACATTTCTACAAGAAAAAAAAACACACACATCCGGTAAAACCTCTCGGCTTTTCTGCAGTCTAAACTCTGGATTGTTTTAGGAATGAGGGAAGACATTCTGGGAATTCTGTGATCTTCAGTTCGGCTCGGAGAACCACCAAGCCACCAAAGCTTTGGGGGGAAAGAAAGGTCAGACGCTCACATCCTGACCATCTGAAATTATTACCATGGTGAGTTGTATTTTGTGGGCAGAGGTTGGTAGAAGGGGGAAAGGGGGCCTCTCGTTTCCGAGTAAATCACTATCGAATGGAAGCGTGGGCCGAGAGCCGCTGGGGCAGCTGGACCTCGTCACGAGAGTACAGACGGTCGAAAGGAATGCGGGACACAAATAAAAAGAGATGGGACGCAACCCAGAGCCCAGCAGGGTTTGTATTAACAAGTGACCGGAGAGCCAAATCCACCACTAATGGAGGAGAACCAGGATTGGAAGCTGGATTGGAGTTATAGCAGGAATTCTGGGACAATAAGAGCTCAAACTATTTTAAACAATATTCCCTCACACTTTTAACCACCCTACCCTTTGAAATATCTAACAAAACACAGTCATCGACCCCCTGTTCGCCCTTCACAGACCCCAGCTTTACATCTGTGACCAGCTGGAGAAGGAAATTTACCCACCCACACGTAAAATTCAGAAGGATTTTTTCCCCACTCACAGTGCTGTTCTCCCACAGTATTGAAAATTTACTGAAACAACGGACCAGTGTAATTTCTGGGAAATCACTTGATGGACTTGTGGGAGTGGAGGCTCATGGGAGAGGAAGCTCATTACTTAAATGGTAAAGATTTGCCGATGTCTTGCAACGACAAAACGAAAGTAAAACAAAAAAGGAAGACACTGTTGTAAATAATTAACCAGTTACCCTACACAAACATCATTGTTTAATTATTGCTGTTATTATTTAAAATGTCTTTTCCAGTACAGTCTGTACAGTGTAAGAGCACCGATTTGAAACACGCCCCGACCCACCTTCATCTGCTCAGCTCTGTGTACAGAGTTTTTAATCTGACTTGTTTATGCATGTATATCATTAAAAAAACTGAATGAAGAAACTATTATGCATTAAACTCACAAACGGAAGCTGTTCTGTGTCAGTATGGAGTCTGCACATGTGAATCTCTCTTTGTCACAAAAAGGATGTGGATATTTTGCATCTTCTTACTATATAAAGTCAAACTGATCATTTGTGCTGATCATTTTATAGTAACTACACTTATGTTGTCTGGAAAAGCTTTAATATACTGACTGCATCTTAATAAATCATATTGCATGTTTAGTTGTACTTGTAGCACTTGTAATGAACTGTTCAGTACAGACTTGTCAAAATAATGTTCTGAATGGTGAACTGGTTCTGCTCACGGTGTTCATGATCATCTTGAAGTTTTACATTACTGACATGCTAACTGCAAAGCTGTTTTTTTTTTTGTTTTTTTTAAGTATAAAGACTCATATTAGTGTACTGTGTTTAAAATTTTGAAGCGATGCTACAAGCCTGTCGGTTATTGGTTAACCTTTAACCAGTGACTGTATGTTATTGGTCAAAAGAAATTGGAAAAATTTGCATTTCTACCATCAGAGACTGAGAAGTATGTAGACAAGATTCAGGTGATTGATTAACTAAGATTGCAGAACATCGATGAGGGTCTTTCATAGCGATTCAAACAGGATGCAAAGCCATATATATTTCCAGTAAAGATATACTGGTAATGTCTTGGTGTTGGTGTGAAGTGGGCTATTTTAGCACATGACATACTGTATATTCGCTAGCCCATGAGGCACCTGAATCTAAACTTGCCTCTGGTTTGGTTGCTTAAAACTGGATTTATGATTTTCTGGAAATGTTTGATGGCGTGAAAGTGTACAGGCATTTGGGACAGTACCCAACTTTTTGAGAGAACCCCCATCACACCACCGTGCTTCCCCAGTGCTGCTTGGAAATTCCAGTACTTGTGTATTATGTAATAAAGCTTTGAAAAGCCAGAAGCCAGGTTAATACCTTGTTTGCCAGGCAAGTACAAACAAAAACGAATGGAAACCTGGACCAAAAAAATCAGCTTTTACTCAGAGCCCAAACTTCTGTACAAGATACTGTAAATACATCCTGGCTATAAGAATAAACGGGAGATTTTACACTCATGTTCTCATTTATCTGTTTAAATGTTAGCACGGCAGCCCTGGAGCAAACAAACCCTGAATCAAGTATCTTTCCCTCAAACACCAAACATTTCTCAGAAAAAAAAATCGGCGTGACCAAAGCGCCTCATTCCTGTAACCCGATCTGTTGCCATGCTGGATGGTTCCCGCGAGGAGAGGGATAATGTTCGCCCACCGCTCCGAGGGGACGAAGGCATCTAAGTAAGTGTCTGTTGGACTGATATAGAGACTCTTTCATCCCGTTCCTCCCCCGCTATCCCTCCCTTTTTTTAGGTCCATTCCAGAGCCCAAACTGCCTGTTGCTCAGTGACCGTATAAACACAAGCTGTGCCAAAGGGTGAGGCTGAACTCGCACCGAGGGAGCTCAAGTCTCATCTTCAGATACACAATCGTGCCACCCATGCCAAGGCATGTTTAGGTGAATCAACTCAATTTAGCCCTAAACTGAAATTCGAAGGGGGAGGGAAATTTAGGGGGTTCCCTAAAGCTTGTTCTGAGCAGATCAAGCAAACATGAAACAGAAACTAAAGTGTGGGGATTTCTAGAGCCACTGATTACCCATCATTCAGTACCACAAAACACACAAATACCACAAACATCCTAACAGGGTACAGTAATGTGACTGCAGGCTTTGGCTGGGCGTCACTGTGTCCGCTGGCTACCTAAAAGGATTTAAAAAAACTTCAAGCTCAAAACTTCCATCATTAAATTCCAGTTTGCAAATAATTGCTTGCTCACATAAATCAGGCATTAATATGCAGTTGGCCCTCAGTTTATGGCCTAAATAGCATTTTTTCCTCAATTTTCCTTCCAATCTGGTCGTATCCAATTACCCAATCACATTCGCCTCTACCCGAGCCACTTAAGGTCAGGTACTGATGTTGGACGAAAAGGCCTGGCTCACAATTTGGGTTCTAATTCATCCCAAAGCTGATAAAGTTAAGGTCAGTACTTGTGCAGGAAAGTAAAGTTTCTCCACAGAAACACAACCTCAGGACCCTCCAGAAAATGTTGGGACTAAGTCAGAAGCATGATGACTTATGATGAATAATTGTTATTATAGATCTGTTAGCAATGGGTGTGGCAAAAACTCCTAAACTCAATGATTAATCATTTTGGATATGTACCTGTCTTCATTACAAACAGCACCACATGTTTACAGTATAAATATGAGTAAAATTAATAAGTAAAACACCTTAGAAATAAGGAATTAATTCATATTACTGGTGTATTTTGAGGGAACTTTTTAGATTCTATACACATACAGCCCTAAATTACAAATAATCCATCTGTACATGATAAAACATGATAATGGATACTTTCACTGGCTTTTCACTTCATTAATATATGAAATTCTTCCATAAAAGTATTTTTCAGATATCCTGATGTTTCCTTCAAGGTGCTCGGGTGGCGCCAATGGCCGGTTGGACGCCTACATGTGTGTTAGGGTGTGGCCGAGACCCTGCGATGGATTGGCGTCCTGTCCTGGATGTGTAAGCCAGAACAAACCATGATTCAAACCAGGAAAAATTGGTGATAAAACATAAAAATAAAATAAAAATAGTTACTTTTCTCACAGCATTAGAGTCAAATGTAAAACAAACATCAATAGAAAGTGAAAACGACCTCTATTTAATTTCCACACTAAATCATCCAGAAAAGGTGAGAGGAGGCAACAGATCTGAATCAGTACTCAACGTCTTCTCAGGAACTTTGTACCTCAATAGGAACTTTTTTCCCCCTCTTTCTTGTTAATCGTGTCCCAACTGATAGTGGCGTAAGCAAAACCCCTCACACTTGCAAATCTGGCATGGCAAATCTACCCCAGAATGCACCGCTTTGGTTTGGTCCAATTCCGAAAACTATAGATGCCTGCTTTAACTGTACCTATAGGGGTTGGACAAAATAACTGAAACACCTGGTTTTAGACCACAATAATTTATTAGTATGGTGTAGGGCCTCCTTTTGTGGCCAATACAGCGTCAATTCGTCTTGGAAATGACATATACAAGTCCTGCACAGTGGTCAGAGGGATTTTAAGCCATTCTTCTTGCAGGATAGTGGCCAGGTCACTACGTGATGCTGGTGGAGGAAAACGTTTCCTGACTCGCTTCTCCAAAACACCCCAAAGTGGCTCAATAATATTTAGATCTGGTGACTGTGCAGGCCATGGGAGATGTTCAACTTCACTTTCATGTTCATCAAACCAATCTTTCACCAGTCTTGCTGTGTGTATTGGTGCATTGTCATCCTGATACACGGCACCGCCATTGGATGCACATGGTCCTCCAGAATGGTTCGGTAGTCCTTGGCAGTGACGCGCCCATCTAGCACAAGTATTGGGCCAAGGGAATGCCATGATATGGCAGCCCAAACCATCACTGATCCACCCCCATGCTTCACTCTGGGCATGCAACAGTCTGGGTGGTACGCTTCTTTGGGGCTTCTCCACACCGTAACTCTCCCGGATGTGGGGAAAACAGTAAAGGTGGACTCATCAGAGAACAATACATGTTTCACATTGTCCACAGCCCAAGATTTGCGCTCCTTGCACCATTGAAACCGACGTTTGGCATTGGCACGAGTGACCAAAGGTTTGGCTATAGCAGCCCGGCCGTGTATATTGACCCTGTGGAGCTCCCGACGGACAGTTCTGGTGGAAACAGGAGAGTTGAGGTGCACATTTAATTCTGCCGTGATTTGGGCAGCCGTGGTTTTATGTTTTTTGGATACAATCCGGGTTAGCACCCGAACATCCCTTTCAGACAGCTTCCTCTTGCGTCCACAGTTAATCCTGTTGGATGTGGTTTGTATGCTGACATTACCCTGGATACCGTGGCTCTTGATACATCACAAAGACTTGCTGTCTTGGTCACAGATGCACCAGCAAGACGTGCACCAACAATTTGTCCTCTTTTGAACTCTGGTATGTCACCCATAATGTTGTGTGCATTGCAATATGTTGAGCAAAACTGTGCTCTTACCCTGCTAATTGAACCTTCACACTCTGCTCTTACTGGTGCAATGTGCAATTAATGAAGATTGGCCACCAGACTGGTCCAATTTAGCCACTAAAATGACAGGTGTTTCAGTTATTTTGTCCAACCCCTGTATGTTCCCAGTAAGCAATGTAGGACGTTTCTAAACTAATATATTCAATAAGAAAGTCGTCAAATACAGAAGGGACATGTTTTTCTTAACAGAGTTTTCACAGGTTTAGTGTTTAGTTTTCCTCCTGTATTAAAAAACTTAAGTCCTAAAGTTTGACTGATTGGGAGGGGAGGGTCACTTCCCATCTCTAATCACCCATCTTTAAACGTTTGTACTCTGATCAAAGGAGAAGTGAAATGTTTTGGGATGGTCTTCCTGGGTGGGGTAAAAATACATTTTCTTAATAATATTTATGTTTTTTTGCCCCTCTCACTGTCGCCTAAGCTTGCTCATCAGGGTTTTTTGGTCCTGGTATCAGTAAAGTTATAAAAAGTTTTATAAAAATACATGTGGCTTGACTATCTGCCCTCACTGCTTCGGTTTGAGTCAGAAACGGCATTTAAAACCACATCCTACTCTTTCACAACTCTTAAATCTATTACAGATCTCCTTTATCACACTGTGTATCTCCTATCGAGGATGTTTTGCAATAATAGCTGTGCAGACATGTCATCATAATACTGAGGCCATATGTCTGTAGAGACACGGCGGTGGAGTGTTTGAGGTGATGCCTACCGCGCTCCTACCGCAATCTGACATTAAACGGAAGCAGTAAATTGGTGGGTGGGTTGTCAATACCACAAAGACAAGTCGGTGATGGTGGGCAGGGTAATGACTTTTCTCATGAATTTTTGATTTCAGGAGATCTACAGAGATTAAAAGCTTGTCTGCACGGCGCGAGCAGATCTGAACGTGTAACATGAGACGATATGATTGACACATACGCCTAATTACTCTGAGTGGAGGAAATAGATTTCATCTCCACAATATTGTTGTGTTTTTTTGACATTTAAGTGTGGCGTCTGCTTCCCACACATTTTCCCCCGAGCAAATAAGAAAGCCTTAAGTGTTTACGCTTGGCTGTGAGTCTCCATTTAAAAATGGATAAGCCATTTCCTTGGCCTGAGTTGTAAGGAGAGCTAAGGCCAAGTTTCCAAGAGGATGGAAATCTAAAAGATCAGTTTCAACATAAATGATTTTGTAATCTCTGTTTCACATATACAGTGTATCACAAAAGTGAGTACACCCCTTACATTTCTGCAAATATTTCATTATATCTTTTCATGGAACAACACTATAGACATGAAACTTGGATATAACTTAGAGTAGTCAGTGTACTAGCTGTATAGCAGTGTAGATTTACTGTCTTCTGAAAATAACTCAACACACAGCCATTAATGTCTAAATAGCTGCAACATAAGTGAGTACACCCCACAGTGAACATATCCAAATTGTGCATAAATGTGTCGTTGTCCCTCCCTGGTGTCATGTGTCAAGGTCCCAGGTGTAAATGGGGAGCAGGGCTGTTCAATTTGATGTTTTGGGTACAATTCTCTCATACTGGCCACTGGATATTCAACATGGCACCTCATGGCAAAGAACTCTCTGAGGATGTGAGAAATAGAATTGTTGCTCTCCACAAAGATGGCCTGGGCTATAAGAAGATTGCTAACACCCTGAAACTGAGCTACAGCATGGTGGCCAAGGTCATACAGCGGTTTTCCAGGACAGGTTCCACTCGGAACAGGCTTCGCCAGGGTCGACCAAAGAAGTCGAGTCCACGTGTTCGGCGTCATATCCAGAGGTTGGCTTTAAAAAATAGACACATGAGTGCTGCCAGCATTGCTGCAGAGGTTGAAGACGTGGGAGGTCAGCCTGTCAGTGCTCAGACCATACGCCGCACACTGCATCAACTCGGTCTGCATGGTCGTCATCCCAGAAGGAAGCTGACGCACAAGAAAGCCAGCAAACAGTTTGCTGAAGACAAGCAGTCCAAGAACATGGATTACTGGAATGCCCTGTGGTCTGACGAGACCAAGATAAACTTGTTTGGCTCAGATGGTGTCCAGCATGTGTGGCGGCACCCTGGTGAGAAGTACCAAGACAACTGTATCTTGCCTACAGTCAAGCATGGTGGTGGTAGCATCATGGTCTTGGGCTGCATGAGTGTTGCTGGCACTGGGGAGCTGCAGTTCATTGAGGGAAACATGAATTCCAACATGTACTGTGACATTCTGAAACAGAGCATGATCCCCCTCCCTTCGAAAACTGGGCCTCATGGCAGTTTTCCAACAGGATAACGACCCCAAACACAACCTCCAAGATGACAACTGCCTTGCTGAGGAAGCTGAAGGTAAAGGTGATGGACTAAACCCAATTGAGCACCTGTGGCGCATCCTCAAGTGGAAGGTGGAGGAGTTCAAGGTGTCTAACATCCACCAGCTCCGTGATGTCATCATGGAGGAGTGGAAGAGGATTCCAGTAGCAACCTGTGCAGCTCTGGTGAATTCCATGCCCAGGAGGGTTAAGGCAGTGCTGGATAATAATGGTGGTCACACAAAATATTGACACTTTGGGCACAATTTGGACATGTTCACTGTGGGGTGTACTCAGTTATGTTGCCAGCCATTTAGACATTAATGGCTGTGTGTTGAGTTATTTTCAGAAGACAGTAAATCTACACTGCTATACAAGATGTACACTGACTACTCTAAGTTATATCCAAGTTTCATGTCTATAGTGTTGTCCCATGAAAAGATATAATAAAATATTTGCAGAAATGTGAGGGGTGTACTCACTTTTGTGATACACTGTATTTTCGTCATCTGTTAACAGTTTTGTCACACGTTATGTCTTACATAAACGTTTACATTAAGAGGTTACCTTAATGCCTAGTGCACACATTGGCAGGTATTTAAGGCCCAGCGTTCCAGACAAAGTCATTTTGGCGATCAGTGAAAAGTCCCCAATAAAACTAAGTCTAAGCTTACTGATGAGCAACCTGAGAGCAAGTATTACTATCCACATAACTATACTACATATATGTCAAATAAGTAGGTTTTGACTATAATATTTAGTATGACATTTGGGACACAGCCTTTTCAGCTAGGAAGCTGCAGCAGTGCCATTTCCCCACTTTCTTGCTGACCTTGGTTTATGATTAACTGAACACTGACTGTCACAATATAATACGGTCACAGGAAGACCACCGCATGGGGTCAAGTAGTGCATTGTATGCATTACATTGTTCTGGTACGTACGATGACATGTACAACGTATCCAACATACACTGGATGTAATGAAATTTGGCCAAACTTTGTCAACTGAGGTTGTTCGTCATCTGGAAAGTAGCTAGAAAAAACGACTGCTAACCAAGAGAAACAGCAGTGAAATAGAAAAAAGGGCCTGGATGATAGACTGACAGTTCAAAATATATGCTAGCTTTTTACACAGTAAGGACTGAATTGTGTCCAACAGTAAACAAACGTTCTATATTGCATTGTTAATGCAGATCAGCTCTTAGCTTAGGAAGGCAGGGGGCAACAAATGGCCTGGAAGCCACAGGTTAAGAACCTCAAGAAGAATAACAATATACATGAAAATAATATTGTGTTAAGAAATATGCATTTCTGGATTGACCTTGTTGGAGTAAAAAGGCTAGTAAATGAACAAAAAAACCTTATTATCATAATGCATGGGGTCTTATTACAGCCTAGGGCCAGTGTGGCTGTATGTTATCCAGGCGTTAACTAAATATGACACAACAGAGCAGAGATCATTGGTCAGAAAGTCTGACTGCCTGTCAATGTTTCACCAAAACACTTCTTTCATTCCCCAGTATTAACACTGAAGTAAATAAATGATCTGAGAATAACCCTGCACGCTAGTGAACAAACAGCCTAAATCAAATGTTTGGATATAGCCGAGCTATCTGTTCATTCTGGGAAGCTCTGAGTGTGTATCGAATAGGTCTGATTAGACACTCCCCTACTAGGCTTCTTCTATTTCCCACCAGAGTGATGGTGGAGTCTATTTCTACCCTGTGACTTACTGATATAGGGTTGGAGAATAGCTGGGATGCCAGTGATGGGGCACAGTATGCTACAACCCCAACCCTGACTCAAATTCCACAACGTATCTCGAACGTAGTTTATAATTTGTAGACCAGCGTTTGACATGCTGCATTACTGATCTTCTTACTGATCTACCGTCATAAATCTAAAAGTAAATTAGCTCTGGGAAAATCAATATGAGGTAAAAAATGCAGCGACTTCTTGTGCATATAAAATGAGGGGAAATCCTTTAGGAAAGGGAGGGAAAGCAGTGGCTAATGGTATAGAATTTCCCATCGGGAGGAGCGTTCAGATGAATAAGGAAAATCCATCAGCGCTGTATGACTGATGGTTACCATTACAAACCGAGTTCGCTGCATGTTCAAGCTCTACGAGAAGTGCCAAAACCACAAGGCTCCACTCTCCGCCCATTCCAGACATGGTTACACAAAACAAAGTGTGTGTTCGCAGTTGGTGCCACTAACTGGTTAGAATGAATCTAAAAAGCGCTTGATGGTTATTTCCAGTTGAAGTAGCCACAGGTTAAAACGGAACGGATGAACAATCAAGATCCACCCAAGCAAATGAGGGCTGTAACAACATCACAGATACTTAAATGTTAATTTTAGTACTACATTATCATTCTTTTAAGATTAATATTTTAGTTTTAGAACTACGATGGTTGGAATGTATTTCTTTCTACATTTTCCAGAGCCTTTGTGTAGTCTTATGTTACAGTTTAAGCTGTCACATTCATTCCCTTGATATAATGATCTAGAAAAACTGACGCAATCTATTTTTCCCCACAACTTTTTTTTCTCATTAACAGGTTAGATGGTAAAATGTGATTTCCCCCCGAAAGATCTTAAAAAAAGAACCTGCACTTTTCCCAGTAAATCTATGAGCAACAGCTTTTCCGAATGGGAATCTCAAAAGCGAACAGAGCAGCTCAGCTCATGCAGGGCTAAATCTGTGTGGAAAAAGTGCCTCACGTTCTGAGGTCTTTTGCATGCATTTGGTTATTTTCCACGGGCGTACACATGACTCATTCAGTTCCATTTTAGAATGAACATCTGGATATAATTAGACACTTTATTATGAATTTAAAGAAAGTGATCAAACTGCTTACTGGTTATTGGGGCTCGAACCCCACATGCCCCACTATGTATAATAATGCACAGCACTTGTTTACTGTAGAAAAGGATTTTAGACACTAAACATTAAGTGAATAATATAGTGTATACATGTATACACGCACACATATATACAATGTATGCACTGTACACTGTTTACCCAAGGCTTTCAAACATTCTAAATAAACACACTTCCTAATTTAGAAAGGTCCTGTACTTGAACCAAGCCAATTATTAACATGGCTCATTTCCATTCTACTGTACATTGGCAAGTAGAAGTACCGAAAAATAAAATTGTAATCACTCATTCGTTTCCTGAAAGCTGGAAATGCTGCCATTACAGCCTTAAAGCCGAACGTGTTTTTGAGTTACATACACACTAGGTGAATTGTAACCCAATTTGGGGTGGTGCCTGAGCTACCCCTTGATCAGCAACTTGGCCACAGTGCACAATCACTTACAGTCGCTTATGTAGTGTTCACCACTGGGTCACTGAGCTGCCAATATTAAAGCATGTTTAAAGCTCTTAGTGATAATTTATGTAGTCTACACTACACACTAGGTTTCTGTCACCAGAGCCACACCCATTTTTTACTATTAATAAAACTGAAAGTGCTGTCAAATCCTGTGGCCTGCATGGTCTGTTTTGGTCAAATATTTCTATTGAACGAAGATAAATGTTTACTACTTGACACTAAAAGGCAACACACCTCTGTTCATTATTATCCTAATATGGCTTATGTATTCATTCATCTACACAAAGTATAACAGTATTTAGTTGAGGTTTAGTTAGATTTACTAACAAAACTGCATTAAAACAACTAAGTTATCAATAAAAACAATGTTTACATCTCACAATAATGTAAAGTAGTTAATATAGGGGTACATGATCAGGACACAAGTTAAAAACACCTGTAGACACCCATGTGTCAGTAAATCACAATCAAAAAGATAAACTAAAGCTAGATCATCGACAATACATCAAAAACACAATTAATATAATGAAAAATAGCACTGCGATCTGTGTTGCTTTCTTTTTGTTATTCAGCACCCGAGCAGGGTTCCACACCCTTGAGCTCTGTGTGATGTCAGTAAATTCTGAAGGGGCGTTTATGGGCATTTAAAAACAGGGAAACACAGCAACGGAAAGAGCAAAAAAAATTTGACAAATTTATGTTTGTTATGACAAATTGAGACTCGGCATTTCTGACCACAAATGTAACACACACACCACCCATTTCTCAGCAGCCAAAAATTCTTTTTCATTCAATTTTTCCCAATAAGCATTTTAGAAATTATAACTGAAACAGTTTAAACCATCAGAACAAGCACTAACAATCACACAGTGATGAATACTCCTCAGCAAATGTGCTAAAATAATGAAAATAATAGAAAACAGTGGAAAGATTGTGTACTTTTACACTGGGGAAGGTGGGGCATACTTTATTAAAGTATAAAAGCACTGTCTGAGTAAAAGTACAACTAACTTCTGACAGATCAACACATTATGGTACAAATATTACAGGAATATGAAGGAATACCACAAAATAACCACAGAAATAATATCATAGAGATTATCATCACTTTAAAAGATAAAAGTTCTGTACCGTGCAAATGCAAATCTGTGCATATGTTATTACATAATGAGAATACTTAATTACATTTAATTAATAATAATAAACAGCAAGCGGGGATGAATTAAAAATTAAAATTAAAAATTTAACCAGGGTTGCAAATTACCGTTATGCGGGGTGCGTGCACACCAAAAATAGCGTTCTAAACGGATTTCTACAGCTATAGAAAATACTCATGCCTTCAGTAGAGTATTGCCTTTTCACTTTTTAGGAAATAAAATCGAGCCGACTGGATTTTAGTACCGCAATCAGTTCATTGGTTTCATTTATTTAATGTGAATAAATCTAATAGGCCTATATACTCTGCGTTGTTGCTGTACATCAATAAGAGAACGAAATATCGCGAGATTAAACTTGTATAGTGGGATATTTTCAAGTATCGCGAGATTATTGGTTATCAGACTAATTCTGTTTAATTTCACAAGGACAAGGACAGACGCACCGTGGATGCAACAGCAAAAGCGCCTCTCTCACACACACACACACACACACACACACACACACACACACACACACACACACACACACACACACACACACACAACACACACAACACACACACACACACACACACACACACACACACACACACACACAGTTATAAAGACACAAACACTCACCCAGAAAATAAAGTTAAAGAAAAACAGCAGGTATTTGATGCATTTCGTGCAGCCTTCCACTCCCATGGTTGCTGATTAGTTGTTGTTTTTTCTGGCCGGGATGCTGTGAACACGGAGCCGGTGTGCGGATCAGACAGACGCGCTCAGAGGAAAACTCGGATTTGAAGAACGACTGCGAGGCTCCACAGACCGACCGTGGAAACAAACGGGCAACACCCAACTCCACCCCCGGCTGCAATGAAAAGTGGCACAGTCCAAAATCATGCAGCCTATTCTCTCTCTCTCTCTCTCTCTCTCTCTCTCACACACACACACACACACACACACACACACACACACACACACACACACACACACACCTTTATTTAAAAATGACAGAAAAAAACAAGTTACAAATATATATAAATTATATATATATATATATATATATATATATATATATATATATATATAATATATCAGTAACAAAGATATAAATGTATCAGTTAAAAATATGTAAATATATCAGTTAAAAATTAAATAATTAAATAAACCAATTTCTTCCTGCAAACTGTATTTGGGATACAATTTCAAGCTTTGAAAAAAAGAGTTGCTAATAACCTGACATTATTATTTTACTTTAAATTTAGAGTCAACTAAAATTTAATCTTAGCTCTTTAATTTTTATTGTTATTAAAAGGACTCTACTTGTTTCCACACAACAATTTCACTTCATAATGGTAGTACACGATCTGTAGTTTACACTTAGTTAATATCAAGACATTCTGATGCATCATATCTCAATGAAGGCCTTTATATTACTATTTTCAATCTAGACTGTTATTAAAAATAATTATCTAGTTTCCACACAACAATTCCACTTCATAATGATAGTACACCATCTGTAGATGTCACTCAGTTAATATCAAGCAATTCTGATGTATCGTTTCTAAATTAAGGCCTTTTAAATTGTAATATTTGTATTGTTTTCACTCTAGACTGTTATTAAAAAGAATTCTCTAGTTTCCACACAACAATTCCACTTCATAATGATAGTACACCATCTGTAGATGTCACTTAGTTAATATCAAGCAATTCTGATGTGTCATTTCTAAATAAAGGCCTTTATATTGCCACATTTCTATTATTTTAACTCTAGACTGTTATTAAACAGAATTCTCTAGTTTCCACAGAGTAATTCCACTTCATAATGATACCGTGTTTCCCCGAAAATAAGACATCCCCTGAAAATAAGACCTAGTAGAGGTTTTGCTGAATTGCTAAATATAAGGCCTCCCTCGAAAGTAAGACCTAGCAAAGTTTTTGTTTGGACCGTACGCTGTCCCTGCTGTGCTGCACGAGTGTGCTGTGGTGAGCTCCCCCTGGTGGCCGGAAGCCGCCATACAGTGATGATGTTCCAGAATCTTTCTTTGTTCATAAATATCAAGATCAGTAAATGTACCATAGATTGTTGTACATGGAAATAATGGTAGTAACAAGAAATTCTTGATAGGATTCACAGTTTGTCTGGTTATGTTGGTTTGTGATGACAACTACTGTACAGTATATAATAAATGTTCTTTTTTTTTTGTTCAACAATGAATGTGAATTCTTCTTCATGGAAAAATAAGACATCCCCTGAAAATAAGACCTAGCGCATCTTTGGGAGCAAAAATTAATAAAAGACACCGTCTTATTTTCGGGGAAACAGGGTAGTACACCATCTGTAGTTTACACTCAGTTAATATCAAGCAATTCTGATTTGTCATTTCTAAATAAAGGCCTTTATATTGTAATATTTGTATTATTTTAACTCTAGACTGTTATTAAAAAGAATTATCTAGTTTCCACACAATAATTCCACTTCATAATGATAGTACACCATCTGTAGATGTCACTCAGTCAATATCAAGCAATTCTGATGTGTCATTTTTAAATTAAGTCTTTTATATTGCCACATTTCTATTAATTTCACTCTAGATTACATAAAGAGTAAAAGTGTCAGCATAAGAGTTGTAGCATATTTGATGCATATTTTAAAAGTTATTGAAGTTATTAATATGCTGAAAACTTTAAATGTTATTGAAATTATTAATAAAAAACGCTTTTTATTATATAATAAAGAGTAAAAGTGTCGGTATAAGAGTAGTAGTATGTAATGTGGGTCACACTTGATAAAATACAACTTGTTTTTGGGCAACTTGACATATTTTAAAAGTTATTGAAGTTATTAATATGCTGAATAATTTAAATGCTATTGAAATTATGAATAAAAATCAGTTTTTATTATGAATGCATCACCACTCTCACTTGTGCCATATTGCTTAAACATTCTAATGTGAGGAACTATAAACTTAACCCTTATGGTTCTGATTGTGAGTCGGCAGCTGGTTTGACTGGTCAGATTAAATCTTTCACTTGGGAAGAGCACTTTTCTTACAGTCTCTTGGTACAACTCTCTTGGCTGCAATTTGGTATTAAACGCTATGAATGTTTTTAATAGTAGCAGCAACTGAAAAAAGAAAATAAATACTTTCATGGCCACAACACTGATTGAGCCTAAGCAGGAGTTAAAGGGACAGAGTATCGTTATTTTCAAAGATAATGTTATTTTTAAAGATAATCTGTTGTTTGGGTGGTCTTTTTGTGATCTCAGCATTAATTTTTATGGTGCACAAAATATTTATTGCTGAAAAACATGACTTACCTTCACCTGCACTAATGCACTGCCTCAGACAGATGTTCTCCCTCTTTAACCTCAACAACAAACAGCATCACATGCAAAATATAATAAATTACGGCCACCATGAGATGGCGCTGTTACTCTATCTGCAAAATACCCTCATTTTTAAACTCGGGTCTTTATGCTGATCAGATCTGCTGCATTTAACACGAGAACTATGAGAAATTATTATCAGATCAACATTTCATACATTCATAAGTGTGGCATTCACACGTGTTAGAAAACTGGCATTGCCATGCATATTTGGGGGGGGGGGGGGTTGGTACTGATGTTTAAGCAGATTACTGTACATTAAATAAGCAAATCACTGCATGAAATTACTGGTTCAAGCTCCAGCACTGGCAGGTTGATACTTAATCAAAGTCCCTAAACATAAATTGCATAATCTAGTATTACTGTTATTTTACACTCATGTTGTCTTTGCATGTCTTCGATATATCAGTCATCCTTTGTCTTTAGTAATTGCAATTGGAACACAGAGCCTGGATAAGCTTTTAGTCCCTTGACTTAATGAGTTTCTGACTGCCAAACTATAGTTGGACCCATGAGAGACAAAAACGTGAGTTCAGGACTAGAGACACAATAAAGAGAGGCCTTAAATAAAGAGATTTTTAAAAACAAAACAAGTAATCCAGATGTACATTTGTCTTTTAGATACTAGCACCAGCATATAATATCAATAATGCATGAACTAAAGTGTGCCAAAATGATTTTAGTTACAGTATAACAGAGATTTCCTAGCATGGAAACAACAAAGTGGTGGAAGTCTTGTTAACATAACTGTGTTATGTAATTGTCAGGGTTATAAGTCATTATCTAAGGCTCAGGAACTGCACTGAACCTGCACTGAACCACAGTAAGAGCCACTATTTAAAAATTCTACAATTTCAATGATGCGCTAGCCCACCATCAATGAGATGTTGAATTTCAGCTCTGCTATCAACCAGCCAGGCGCCTACACAGACATGATTGTCTCTGTCTGTTGAGACATTTACATTTACTTACACACACACACACACACACACACACACACACACACACACACACACACACACACACACACAGCTGAGCTCCCTCTGGTTCTGTAACCATTTGAAAGCTTGAGCTATTAATTCATTGCGCATGCGCACAGGTGCAGCTACTCCTCAGAAGCCTCTCTTTTCTCTGTTCCTGCAGCGCAATGCAGAGACACAGAGAAGCTCAGAAACAGGACTGATTCTCTCCGGGCTTAAAATACAGATACAGAGGAAAGAAACCAGGCTGCTGAGGGAGGATGTTCATGCGCCGTACTGCCGTACTGTGAATGAATGTAATGAATGTAATGTTTCAGCTGAGAGGAAAACCACGCAAACTGCCTCACGATGCAAAGACAAAAGATCAGTTGATGGTTTGGTGAGACTGATCTGACTGGCACAGATCAGTGCTGAATCCTGATCCTACACATCCTGAGAGAAATGATTCTCCATGCTGGGCTGTAAGTCAGGAGAAAACCAGGAGGGTTTACAGGGTGTGGGCAGACCGGGAGCTGTTCCTTCAGTACCAAGATCCTTTCCATCCTTTATTCCACGGGTTGTGCGGCATTTTTGAATGATGGTCATGATGCTTTTGGAGAAAGTTGCTTTGTGCAGCAGCGGTTCACACATCTGTGGGAGGTTGAGATTTTATTTTGAGGTTATCTGCGTCTCCTGTAATTAATCGAGACACACAGGGGTTTTTATTTCCTCACTGGTGTTACATAACACTGTTGAGGAATATCCAAGGCATTTATAATGCGAATTTGGATGCGAGTGTTAGTGTTGCGCGAATAAAACTTTGATCACCGCCGCGCAACTGCTTGAAGTCGCTCCCCGGTTGCGCGCATGTTTCCCCCGGGTTTATGCGCGCTGCTGTGCGTGATCCTAGCGTCCTAACCGCCGGTCCTGGGTCGCGACATGCCCGAGCGACGCGATGGTCCAAGGCGACGAGAAAGACCGAATTGTGATTAATGTGGGGGGGATCCGGCACCAGACCTACCGCAGCACCCTGCGCACTCTGCCCGGGACGCGCCTGGCCTGGCTAGCCGAGCCCGACGCCCACAGCCACTTTGACTACGACGCCCAAAGCGACGAGTTCTTCTTCGATCGGCACCCGGGAGTCTTTGCGCACATTCTTAACTACTACCGCACCGGCAAGTTGCACTGCCCGGCCGACGTGTGCGGACCCTTGTACGAGGAGGAGCTCGCCTTCTGGGGCATCGACGAGACCGACGTGGAGCCGTGCTGCTGGATGACCTACCGACAGCACCGCGAAGCCGAGGAAGCCCTGGACAGTTTCGGCGGTGGCCCTGCAGACCTGGGTGAGGATACGGATGTAGACGGTTTGGGGGAACTGGGGGACGCGGACGATGAGCTGGAAATGACCAAGAGACTTGCACTGGGAGACACAAGTGACCCCAAAGCTGCAGGACACTGGCACCGCTGGCAAAGGCGCGTCTGGGCACTCTTCGAGGACCCGTACTCTTCTAAATATGCAAGGGTGAGTGATGTTATGAAATTTGGAGATCCCTCTGGTGTAGAACATGCCCACTCCTGGTTCTGGCATGCCACAATTTAGAATAGTCTGGAGAATTCTTGCTTTTAAGTAGTTCTTTAACATGACTTATTACAGTTTACAAGTTTAGAGTGATTACCACGGGCAAAAAAATTAACACGTTCCCTTGTACTAAGAAAATATAAAAACATAAATAAATAAATAAATAATTAAATAATTAAATAAATAAATAAATAAATAAATAGTAAAATAAAAACACTGACACAAAACATATGTATAATTTAAGGCTATTGCCAAAGCTCTCAAATCTATAACTTTACACAAGGATACACATATAAAGAATATGAAGCATAATGTGTGTATTGAATTGAACACATGTTTTATTAAGGCAGTTTTAAGTATACCAGGAAATATTAATAGATAAGCAGAATACTTTGTATATTAGCAAAAACTAATTATTAACAAGGCTGGCAAACTGGCAGAATGGGTACCACACAGCAACATCTCAGATCTTTCCTCTAATCACCATCAGTGAGGGGTTTGGCATGTTCTAGCGTGTGTTCCTGGCACTGACGGTGCATCCTGGAGCTCTGTTCATCATTAAGAGGTTATTAGAAATGACAAATACATTCACACTGCATGTCTAATTTGTCGGGACAGCCAGTTCAGAAGATTTATACAAACACACTGAAGGAATATAGATTGAAATGCCATGGTGTGGGTGCGCACAACATAAACAGCATCAATCATTTTAAAATTATTATTATTATTATTTTCTCTCAGCTATCCACATTTTAGGGGTCACACAGTGGATCATTTTGGTCAGCATAGCTGATTTTTATGCTGGATGCCCTTCATGATGCAACCCCTTCTTTTATTTATCTGGGCTTGGGAACAGCATTGAGAGCGCACTGACACGTGCATCTCTGACCAGCTGAAGTCACTGCTGAGATTCAAACCAGCAATTGCTTACCGTATTTTACTGCTGTGCCCACTGTGTATCATTTTAAATAATTATAAACAAATAATAATTCTAAATTAAATAATTTCTGTTTAAACAATAGTCATGCCATGAATACTTAGTGAAAATTTATGGAAAGAAGCAAACGCTTTTTATTTACTTGGGTCATACTGTGTACTAAAAGAAAAAAACAATGGCTATAAAGGCATAAAAATACAGTAAAAGAGCTACATGGTGTTCAAATTATTTATAATCTGTCTTAATTATGCAAATAAATATGTTTTAAGTGTGGGTTAAAAGCTTAGTGTCCATATGGTGTTAAGATACAAATATGGGTTAAAAATATGCACACACATACATCCTTTCTGGATCATGACACCAAATCTTGATTCTCCTGAATTCTGTGTTGCTTATATTTGGTGGCGGGGTGACTGTGGATGTTTGGGGTAAAGGTATGGGAGAGAAAAGAAAAGTGGACTCGGCTGAAGGTTAGAATAATTAAAATAAAAAATGGGGGCTCTTGGGGATGAAATAAAGTAGGTCTACATTAGAAAATAATCCTGTGAACCGTGAATAATCATAAGCATAAATGCAAACTCTTGTAGAGCATGAAGCTTCGGTGATGTTATAAAACAGATACTGTCCGTTCACGCAGGACTATTAATGCTTTTAAGATTCATCAGGTAATAATGAAGCAATTACAGACATTTAGCCAGGAGGAGGTGTGTGCAGTCTGCCCAGGTATCGTGTTGCATTGATCGACAGCTTCCCCTGCCTACATTTAACACTGCTGTGCGCCGCCCAGTGAGCTTGCTGCATGTCAGATTAAAGGGAACGCATCACAACCAGAGGCTTTTATATATTAATGTATCCATGCTGCTTTGAGCTGTGGCGTATGGGGAACTGATGCATCATTAATGGCGTGCACATGCCTATCAGTTTCAACCAAGGGATCAAAGACGCCAGATGAGATTTTTTTGCGGGATGGTGTTTTTAGATTAAATCTGTAGCAATATGTGTTAAATGATAATGATGTTAAATGATTCTTTTCTGAAGGATGCACACATGCACCCTAGTGTAGCTACATTGTTGTGATTTAAATGCTTATTAGTAATGGAATCAGAAGGACACAGGAGCTCAATACCTACTTAATGCCACAATAGCAATTAATGCCATCATCCTGTCATCCTTTCATGTGGTGCACAGGGCAAGAGGGCAATGCTGAACCCATGATGAGTTCATATAACCTGAACTACTCTTAACTATTTGTTGTAACTGCACCATGAATACCTAATTTCACTGGAGAAAACCCAGGCCACCACATGCTGCAAAAGCCGTTAAAGTACCTATAAAACAGACTACACTGGCATCTAAAGGGACATCGAAATAACACCTATCACAGGGTATTACAAACCCTGGGTCGCTCACTTGTGTGTGTTGCGAACCAAGAAAAATGGGTCGCAGACAAAAATAATAATAATTATTTATAATAATTAAATATTTAGATGTTTAGATGACAGCAAAAAGGGTAGGTAGTGTTTATATCAGTCAGGTGTTGTTTAGTATGTTGATTCATTTTTTTAGATGCGTTCTATTAGACTTATTTATTCTATTATTTTTTTTCTATTAGATTGTTTCTATTTTGGCTCAGTTAAACATTTTTCTCATAGTCTTGGGTATTGCTATAGATTGTCATTCTAACCAGCTCAAAAGTTTGGTTATATTTGGCAGACTGAACTTTTTCTTGCGCGCCCTTTCAAGTATAAAGTTTAAACAAAGTTTAGTCTTTTTCTGAAGGTCAGGACGTCTGAATACAGAAAGCACTTGCTCGGAAATTCTCTGGGATCTTGTTAGCCTGATTTAAAGTGGGATCAATGAAAGCGATCATCATTTATTTATGCATTCTGCACGATCAGCGTACACTTCTTGAGTCAGGCCCGAGCGAGTGAGCTTCAAGTTTTCATTATCAATGAATCAGACACAACACTGAGGGCTGGCGTGCTGCTTCGTGCCCTCGAGTTAATCGAAACGTGAGTCATATGATTGGTGCCCCGTGCGCAGCATTACGGGTGAAATCAGAGATGGAGTCGAATGCAAATGCTGCCCGGGCTCGGCTCATCCAGCAGCTGTTTGTGTTGCTTTCCCACAAGCACCTGATCTCTTCACGTCCTTGGCGGATGAGATGCCACTTCCTTTTTTTTCTGCCCTGGTTTAAGTCTTGGGAATAAGTTGCCATGGCAACAGGTTCAGAGCGCAAATGAAACTGATTAATGTGCAAGGTGCTGGAGAGCGTGACAAACTTCGCCCGAGCTTTTCTGCATCATGAGGCGGTGCGCGCTCGCCGCAGGCCAGGCCACCAAATTACGCCGAAATCCGGTTTAATCAGAATAACACGACACCCGGCCGTCATCAGATCCTGTGTTGTTCACTGAGCATCAGGGAAACTGATCCTTCGTCCTTATAATCATATAACATCATATTATTTATTACCAAACAATACTAATGTTGTTAGTGTTAATGTGAATCATGTTAAGGTTAGTGTTCTAGGTGCTAGTTAATAATGTTAGTGTTCTGGGTGCTAGTTAAAATTTAAAATATACAGTACAATCTGTTCGATCGCCTATTAATCACTAGGCAAGCCGTAGCCTAGTGGTTAAGGTACTGGACTAGTAAACACAAGGTCACTGGTTCAACCCCCACCACTGCTAGGCTGCTGCTGGTGTAAGTAAAGAGTCGGTAAACCTACTAAGAGATCTGAGTAAGAATTTCAGTAAGTAGAATTTCAGAAGAAGCCGGTCTGGGTGCTCGTAAGATACAATCAGCCACTTTGCATGGAAGCAAGGCTGAACAGGAAACCACCTCCTTACTGGTGCCAGCACAAGTGGTGGAGGACTGCAGAGAGCATAGTGTAATCCCCTGTACGTGTTAGGACTCCCTACAGAACACAAGCAACCTGCTTCACCACTTTTACATCAATCTCAAGGGATTTTAAAATGTCATTAGTGACATTTTAGTATTGATGAATTGGCATTGATTCTGAATGTGTGGCAGGAGCCTTGTTTAAATGAAATCCATCCAGGGTTTAAGCCCTAAGTGTTTGGGATGTACCCTGGATTATATTCAGCATATCTTTGGGATTAATGCTATTGAACCTTTTTTGCTCAGTAAGTCTTACTCACATTTACTGGCACAGTTTAAAAGTGCAATTTACTCCGACGCAAGTTTTACTGGAAATGGAGTAACCCTCGAGTCTAATGTAACGTGTACATGCTCATAGTGTTTTCCTTTTGTCTCTGCATTCCAGTAGATGAATGGTATGTTGTGTTGATGCTGCACATCTCCAGGGATCCAGGTTTAATCTACACCTCCAGTTACATGTTCTTATTAAGACTACATTAATGCTTTTAAGATTTAAAAAGCATTAATTTTAACAATCTGTTTGCTATAGGAATATGTGGTTTGGGACACTTCCTTCTTATTAGTTTTGACAGATGAACTCTTTTTGACAAGAAATGATTATTGTTTTTAAAAACAATTAAAGGAATTGGCCCTTAAATAACACTTTGTCGAACCCAGGACCTTCTTGCTGTGAGGCGATTGACTTGTATAAAAACTTAAGTTATCCCTAATTACAGGCATCATTAATTCTTCTCATTGTTCTCTTGTTTCTGTCGAATTTGATTTCCTTCACTGTCCCCCACTTCAGTTTTTTTCGGCTCTGGGTGATTTGACACATCATTGAGTCCTTCGAAAATCGAGGCCAGTATTGTAAAGCTTGTTGTTATTAATGCGCTAATCAATATCCACGTGATGTGAACTGAAAGAGGTTCCCATTACTTTTTTAATTAAATAAAGCAAAAACATTTAAAATGTTCTGGAGCTATCATTGCTAAGATGCCAGTACTTGTTGTGACTGAGACCAGGTGACTGTACAGCACAGGTAGACTGTTTTAGTTCCTGTGGAGAGTGTGAATTTACACATTATCACCCGGGTTCTCAGTGGATTTTTTCATTCCCGAGCTCAGAATCTTTTACCCATCATTTCACTGTGGGATTTACTGTATCTGCACTCCGAGCCGAGCTGTTCTCAAAGCAACCGGCGAACACGTCCCGTCAACAAACTAATTAACAGGTGCCATCTTAATAAAGAATTCTTAAACAGTTATGAGATAAAAATGGATTGAAAAGTAACACATAGCAATAGGAAACACATAAAAAAATAATACTGTCAGGATGCACATGGACAGTACTGAAAACAACATAAGCTAAAGAGATTTTATACATATGAAAAACATGCTACAGAACATGATTTTCATCTGGAACAAACAGGTGAATGTGGAGCAGTCGAATGTGAAAGATGCTCTCAGATTCTTTCCAGCTCATCAGATTCCTCTGTTGCTATAGAGACAGAGCGGAATAAGATGCTGGAGAGGAGGAGACCAATCAGTGACCAAATCAAAAATAAACTAAGATGCACAGAGCAAAGAGCTGATCAGAACCACAATCACCGAGTTGCAGTGAGCTTGTAAAGTTTACAGTCGAATCTGGCAATGTGGCGTTCGTACTGAAAGAAGAAACATCATGAGGAGAATTGAATAAAAACAATAAAAACACTGAAGTTTGCACAAAAAGTTCTGTAAATGATTAGTAATACTGAGTAACATTCATCAGCACTAAAAAATCTGTACTAGGATTTGTAACTACTCTACACTGTAACCTTAAATTGACCACTTATGTTTCTCCAAACTATCAATTTAAAGCAGACTAAACAATAAATGTTTGCAGTACACAGATTATTCAGGTTCCCTCAACTGTCTAATATCGACAGTTTTCGCTACAATGACCTAAATTACAATCACAGTTAGTGAGTTGCAGCAACTTATCAACAAATCGACAACCAGAATCACCTGAAGTTGCAGCTGTTTAGAATAACAACTATACTATAAGTATAACGTGCTGCTAATATCTTTTTTCTTAATTTTATAACGTAATAAGTGGGTACAGGGTGTGACAAGTTATACACAGTAACACATGATCTATGGTCAGTAATTGTAGCTTATAAAACAATCAATGAATGTATGTTTTAGATAGGTGTACCTAATAAAGTGCTCGGTGTGTGTATATTCATGTATGTTTTGAGTTCAGTTTGATAGTAGTTACAATGTTTGAAAACAATAACCAGCATGTATAAGTCAGAACCTGGTTTGAAAGAACACATTTTCTACATTTGGATGTTATGTGATAAAGTAAATAGAGAATAAAATGCACTGTGGCATGATTTATAATTATTTAATACTAAATTTTCTTAGTTTCTGCTTGACTATCTTCTATTCCTGTTAATTTTACTTCTGTGTCTGTTTTGGTGTAGTTATTAAGCTGTCAGCACGGTCTGGTTTGCAGTTGCTGCTGGGCTTCTTTTAGTTCACAGAACACAGTGTTGTGGCAGTGAAGACAGTAAATGGTAACACAAAAAAAGCCACGACATTTGGATGTTCATCCCGTCTGACTATTCCCGAGACGTGTCCTGTAGTTAACGAGATTTATGTGGCAGCGTGAGACATGGTTTGCATGGAATAACAAGGATTGTTCTCTCTTTAAATGCAGAACAGAGTGTCTCCCCGGAGGAAGCTCGGCGTGATTAGTGTTAATTAGACTGCAGCAGCCGAGCAGAACCCTGGTCCTGTTAATTACTCCGAGAAGAAAAGGGAGGAGACGCATTACTAACGCACTGGATTTTAACTCATGCTAGCGGTTTGCTTGCTAGACAGCATTACACGGTCTACCAGATTAATTCATGCACACAATATTGAATGCAAACATCATTTAGATCCATTCTGTCATGAACTGGGTGAGAGTTTATTATAAGTTGTTCAGCACTGTCTCATACGGACAAAGAAACATTCAGTTAGTGAAAACAAAAGCCCGTTCTGTTCCACATCCCACTCAGTCAATATTATGCACGCACACGTACACTTCTATGCCTACAAATACCTACACACCAGATTGCACTGATGTTTGTATTAGTGAGGGATTAACAGTAAACAGTTTATAGACAAACCCAAATCTTTCTAATCATGTCACCTCACCCCGTTCATCTCCCCCGGGCGTGTCTCAGAGCTGTAAGTGGAGCAGGATGTCTCTTCTGAGAAAAAGCAGCTGTTAATAGCCCAGGCACGACCCACCCAATAGCACCAATGTCAGACACTCAAACTGGGGCATCCATAAAGGCCAAGACTCCCAGTTCTCAGCTGAAGTTTGTTTAAAGGTTATACTTGTGGACTGAGATATGAGACTCCACTGGATGGAGACTCTATAAGCTTTAAGCTTGCTTGTAGTGCTTTTCGTGTGCATAAGTGCCTCATTCTAGATCTTATTTACATAAAACATCATGAATTGCGGACTATAAAAGGCTAAATCACAGTCAAAAATGAACAGATTTTTATTACGGAACACACAGTCTGCAGCTGTAGAACACACTATATTATTCCTTCGTTCCCTCAGACACTCACACTACAGATAAAACTAACGCTCCACTGAAACTTATATTCTAACAGGGGATCCCAGAATAGAACAATTCACACAGTTCCAAACAAAGCATATTCAGAGTGCTGGAGGCGAGAAGTGCCGCCATAGCCGGGTAAAAAAACTCTCTCTGATAAATTCATCACCCTCAGCACGCATGTTCATGTGGGAAAACCAGAGAAAGATGGTTTATTTTTAGACAGACTTAATCATGAAATCAGTGTCTGGTTTGCTTTGCTTTTAGCGGTGGCTGAATTCCAAAAACATCAAGACGACAGCCAGGATGTATAAATCAAGCGAATCTTTAAAGAAACCAGTTCGCCAGATGACTGTAGTTGCAAGTTCAGTCTGGAAACTGGGCTCAAAGTAGAACACAAGTCTCAGAGAGGATGCCAGTCCATTTCAGTGGCAGTGGGAGCTAAGCAGTAGCTTTACTGGTTATCTGAATGGTGCTGGTTTGAACTTATTCTGTTTCTGTAAACACATTACAGTGTGAATTCAGCAAAAAGGCAAAAATCTGAAGTGTATTCGAGTTTGCTTGTGCTGTAGGTGTTCTAATATTGGATTTGTGTAGGCGCCGTGTGGAAGAGGTGAGAAAGATCCAGAACCCTGAGGTGGTTGTGTGGTTTCACATATTCCACACACTACTTCTGACCTTATGCCCCGATCACACCGGCTGTGCTGAAAATGTAGTCGTTTTAAGTAAACACTACATCTGGAACTGAAGTGTTTTTAAAGTGAAATAGAGTCATAAATAATTAATATTAAACTCACACATATCCAGACGTGAAGCATGACCACCCAAACTACCACTTGATTAAAATGCATGGGCAGGCAGGTGCACACAGCTCTAAGATAAGTGTGTGTAATGCCAGAAAATGCACTCTCAAAAGCAATGAAACACAGATTGCTATTTTTGAAATTTCGCACCAAAATTAATAGAATAGAATCTGTATGCCATGCAGAAATATTTGTATCTAATTATAGTGTTAAATATCTCATAGCCTTAACAGTCACTGCTCCTGGACCCTAAATTCTAAAGCAGTCATAAAGGATTCTAGTTGACTGGGAAATTCAACATGAAATCAAGCAACATGCTGAATCAGTTTCAGAATTAAAACAAACCCACCAGGTTCTGCAAAGTTTGTGACTTAATTATCCTGCATTTCAAGGGGATTGGGATGGAATCAGGTCCTGAGGTGGTACCTTTAGGGACAGTTGTGTTATGGAGCAGTGTATTCTCACGCAGGTTGTGGTTTAGGATTATGTAAGGGTTTTAAAAAGACAGGACTGTTTGTGCAACATGACGTAAATGCTTTTATATCAGTGTCTGCAAAGCTCGTGGCAGAAAGGTCCCCGCTGGTCCACAGTGGGAGTGGTGGCGTTCCACGTGGACATGGCAACTGGTCCGCGTAAGTTTATGCCAGGCTTCTAGGGCACTTGACGTGCTTGCCAAGATCACGACTCTGGGCGTGTATATTATACTGGGTCTTCTGCTACAGAGCTGTTTAAGGGTTTGGATTTAATTGTTTGTGTTGTAACCCAACGTGTGTTTGAATGATTTATGCTGGTATCTATCTGGCACCACCAACAACATACATCTGAAGAGGGCACCCAGGTGGCACAGCAGGATAATCTGCTAGCACACCAGTGCTGGGATTCTGAACTCCTCGAGGTTAAAACTCAGCTCTGCTACCGGTTGGCTGGGCACCCCTACCAGGCACATTTGGCAGTGCCTGCAGCAGACAAAAAAATTGGCTATTAAAGTCTGCCGGGTGGGAAAAGACCAGACTGAAAGTGGGTGGTGTCTTCGATGCTGTGCAAGGACCCTGGTTAGTACTTAGTCATTTTATGTAGAGGTTACTGACGTTCTGTTTGTTCTTTACTCATTTCTTTCTTGTTGGAGGAAGATGAGGATGGTAATCTGGTAAATGGTCATTTAAACCCTGTACTGTTCTTGGCGATGTCCAGCACAATCAGTTCATGACCAGCTACTAATTCAGTAATAACTGAGTGGTGGCAAAATCACAGTGTCAAGCCCCTAGCTGGAAATCATGGACGACATGGGTGCAAACTCGCGCTGTAACAACCATCATTTACGCAGCTCTCACTGCCAATAGAAGCCCTGTTTGCCCACAAGTGCCTCTTATTGGTTTATCTTGCGGGACGAGAGTCTTACAGGCTCAGGCGGATGGGACGGGAACACGTCATTAGAGCTGTTAATGTATGAAATGACTAATGGAGAGAGGAAGTGTACAGAGAGCCTGGGTCTGTCTAAAAAAGTGAGCTGCCTCGCTGCCTACTGCCTTCCTGGGCAGCTGCCTCAGTGGAGAGGAAGCTCACTAGGTTTTTTAGACAGACCCGCAATCAGAGACAGACAAAAAATAGCCAATAATTCCTTACAGCTGTTTAGAGCAGTTTTGGAAGATCTGGTGGACGAGTAGCATTCGGATGCCTACAAATGTCAACGGCTCCAACGCTATTCCTCTACTCTTACACTCCCATCTGATGAGAATCATGAACTGTGACATTTAGGAAAGGTCAGCGGGCGGGCTCCAGTGGCCGGACCCTCTTTTAAGCCCCATAGTGGAGGGACTGTGGTTCTATGTTTGGCGGGTTCCTATGAAGTCCAGCCAATAGGAGATTTTTTTTTTTTTTTAACCAAAGGGCATACCTAAAGGTCAGGTTGGAGAGTGGCATGGTCAGTAGTGTTTAGTCTCGGAAGGTTCGTCACTGTTTTGAGCGCATCAGGTCCATAACAAGGTCCTTAAATATCCATTCAGATCTCTGCAGCTGTAGAGATGCAGACAGAGCTTAAAATATGGGTGCAAGGCAGCGCTGGGTTACATAAGAGAGCGTGACAGGCTTTCATCTTTAGGAAGAGAGGCAGAAAAAAAAAAAGAGGTAGAGACTGAAAAAGGATGCTTTAAGAGAGAAGGGAGGGAGGAAAGGCTGATGTGCTATATTTAAGATGCTTGATTAAGACTCGCTTTTTGCTTTCTCTGCATTTTTTTGGCAAAATAACAAGGAAGCTTGGGAACAATGGCTGGATACCTCAGCAGACTAATTACACAGCCATTTTTGGTTTACATTTCTTAAAGAAAAGACTAATTTTCCCATGGTGCAATGCTCGTTTCATTTAAATGTGACCTAGACTGTTGTGATTACAGTTACAGTTTGTGCTTGCGTCACCACCACACGCTGGCTGAGTAGTACAACGTATGCAGAGTCAAGCAATATCGTTTGTGGACCTTTACTACTCATGTTGGCACCTTAACCAAACACCAAGCTTCTGTCCAAGGTTTTCGGACAGACCCTCCGTTTTGATGTTACAGTTTATCTAAGTGTGGGATTTTTTTATCTGTCTGAATTAATATCCTTTATTTCTCTCTGTCCTACAGTGGGTGGCATTTGCCTCTCTGTTCTTCATCCTGGTGTCTATTACCACGTTCTGCCTGGAGACACACGAGGCCTTCAACCCCATCATCAACCGCACAGATATCGACCCGGTGGATAACAGCACGCGGATCTACCAGGAGACAGAGACTGAAGTCTTTCTCACCTATATTGAAGGTGTCTGTGTGGTGTGGTTCACGTTCGAGTTCCTCATGCGCATCACCTTCTGTCCCGACAAAAAGAAGTTCATCAAAAACACCCTCAACATTATTGACTTTGTGGCCATCCTGCCTTTCTACCTAGAGGTGGGTCTGAGCGGTCTGTCCTCCAAAGAGGCTAAAGACGTGCTGGGATTCCTACGCGTGGTCCGATTTGTTCGCATCCTCCGAATCTTCAAGCTGACCCGCCACTTTGTGGGCCTGCGAGTGCTCGGACACACACTCCGAGCCAGCACCAACGAATTCCTGCTCCTCATCATCTTCCTCGCCCTGGGAGTGCTCATATTCGCCACCATGATCTACTACGCCGAGCGGATTGGCGCCAAGCCCAACGATCCCCGTGCCAGCGAGCACACGCACTTTAAGAACATTCCTATCGGCTTCTGGTGGGCCGTGGTCACCATGACCACTCTGGGTTACGGAGACATGTACCCGCAGACGTGGTCGGGCATGCTAGTGGGCGCGTTGTGTGCCCTGGCTGGTGTGCTGACCATAGCCATGCCGGTCCCAGTCATCGTCAATAACTTTGGGATGTACTACTCGCTGGCCATGGCGAAGCAGAAGCTACCAAAGAAAAAGAACAAGCACATCCCACGAGCACCGCAGCTGGGCTCCCCGAATTTCTGTAAGTCGGGCACAAACTCACCCCACCACAGCACACAGAGCGAGACGTGCCCACTGGCTGCCCAGGACGAGGTTTTACAAATGAACCTAGCAGGTAGGAAACCCTTCAGTGGCATGTCCCTTTGAAAAGAGACCAAACACCCCTCGCCTGAGAATGACAATGAACCCGTTTTATTTACCTTCCGCCTCACTGACAGCTCGCTCAGCCTGGTGCCTGAATTTCTTACTTTCCAGATAACCAGGCAGTTTCAGCATTTCGACCTCCAAACACATTCCAAAAACACCCATCCTGCATCCCCCCTCATCCTACCAAACACTCATATACACACAGTGCCATCAAATCACACCACACACTGTTTGACATTCGGGTGCTTTGGAAACTACGTTTTTAAAGCAAGATTATAGCACACTCATTCTGCAGGAATATGAACCACGAGCTACTCTATCCAGTAAGTCATTTAGATGTGAATGCGTGTGTGAAATAAATTAAATATTAAAATAAGTGCAAAAAATTTAATTAAGTGCAAAATTGCGCTGTGGGAGTTGGTTAGTTCAAATCTCTGATGCTTGGTGGGGGTGAGCAGAGTGTCGTTATTGTTTATTCAGTCACGGTCATGATAGATAGATAGATAGATAGATAGATGGATGGATGGATGGATGGATGGATGGATGGATGGATGGATGGATGGATGGATGGATGGATGGATGGATGGATGGATGGATGGATGGATGGATGGATGGACGGATAGACAGATACACATACAGATAGATCATGGAACGGAAGCGTTCAAGTTCATATCTAGAGGACTCACTGTATTGCCGAACATACAGCCTGAAGCAAAGTCTGAAAACACTTGGTTTGATGACTTTGGTGTGAAGGAACTCCAGTGGCCTGCACAGAGTCCTGTCCTGTCCTGTCCTGTCCTGTCCTGTCCTGTCCTGTCGTGTCGTGAACCCCAATAAACACCTCTGGGATAAACTGCTAGATCGATTGCAGGGCAGGACTATTTATAGAGGGAAAGGAAGCTGTTACAGCTGCAAACAGGGTCTGTATTCATGCGTTTCAAAATGTGCTCAAACGAGCCTGTCCGACCCGCTTACACCCAGATGTCCATGTAGTGTCCGCTGTAGTAAGGGTAAAACAGAATTCTGAGATTGGAAGTGGGCCTCATTGATTGTAAAGTGGTGCCAAGCAGTCACATCGTCGAGGCTCTTCTCTGCATCTTAATGAAAGAGAATCAGTACGAAGGACATTTCTGCCCCTTGACACGAGTAGCTTACAGTAAGAGTAGGAGCAGATAAGGGCCCTCACTGGCAGTACTCACAGACTGTCCAGTATTATAACAAAGTCAGAGATTTGGCATGACCGGGTCCCTGATCATACTCGAATTATTTCTGAGAATGATTCCATTAGTGTGTAAATGTGAGTGGCTCTCTGGTGGCGTCCTCAGGAAGATGTAATGATACTGCACGGGTTTGCGTACAAAAGGATGCACTGTACACACACACACACATAAAGGTTCACCTGTGCTCACAAATGCCACCCCACCCTGATAAAGACACCTGTAGTCTGTTTATACACACTAATTACCCCAGTGTGACTCAATTTAAACATACTAGATGAGCTAATTGACTATTAAAGCTAGGCATCATCATTGCTAGTAATAGAAATTGAACTACAATTACATATAAGTATATGAAAAGCATTATGGGGCACGTCATCCTTATAATGTTTGTTCTCCTTGTTTGTTCTCCCTCCCTACCTACCTTACTACCAACCGCCCACCCTCCCTCTCTATCTTACTACCTTCCTACCTCCCTTCTTACCTCCCTACCTTCTGACAAGTTCACATCAAGTTCTGATATGAAGTTTAGTAATGTGTTTTATTAGGACAAGTCTTTAGCAAGGAGGTATATCCACATCTGGCTTACGTCCCTCAGACACAGACAGTTGTGCCCGTTGTGTGTCCAGCCAGTGTGCCCCTCAAACAACAATAAGAAAATTTCAAATCCGACAATATAAACTGCATCATTAGGGCTCTGTGCCAGGCACTGGAGTTTCTCTACACCAAACTAGTCACACCATGTCTTTATGTGTGTACCATGTCTGTTGCTTTGTACGCAGGGGCAGAATCACGCTGGAACCGGAAAGCGCCTTAGTAAAATGTTAGCGACAGGTGTGACTGATAGACATAAACTCAATATTCAGTGGTGTCCACTAATTTTTGGCCATATATTATAAAGTCTATGGAGGTGAGGATTTATGAGCTTGTCGTCATGTCCACGCTGTAACTTCATGACTCTTGGCTCTTCAGATGGTAAATGAATGACAGTTTGCGTTTTCTCCGCCGTCCCCTTTTCATTCGACGTCTTGTTTGTTTCCTTTTACTGCGACGGTTTTTAACGCGGAGCCGGAGCATGTTTCCATGGAGACAGTATCTAAGCAACCACACAATGGGAATCAGGCTCCGCACCGAGCCCCGGTCGTTCAACCCGACTCCTGCAGAAAACCCGCACTAATACGGACGAAGACGAATCAAAACAAACGTGAACTCGATCCTAATTCTTATGCCGATTTGACGAGGCTTCCTTTCTCTCCTCATTTACTGGTTTCCTGATCTTTCACCAGGAATTTGTTTCCATGTTGCTGGCCTCATTAACACCGAGTTTACAGTCTGTGATCAGTTCGAGCCGCTTGACTCTGGGCAGGAAAAACATGGCGAACAGGAGCACGATGGACAGATGGCAACTGTTAGATTGGCAGTCGAACAGGAAAACACACAGAACACGCAGGCGCGGTAGCAGCATGCACTTACATTTACTTTCCTGTGTACACACACATTCACACACGCATAAACCGCCCCCCCTCTGGTGAAGAGCTCACCTTTCTGCTACACACACACACACACAGTGCAGTACACATGTTAAATGCAGCGGATATGATCAGGGACAGTGGTAGCCTAGTGGGTAGAGCTTTGGGCTATCAATCAAAAGGTTGAGAGTTTGAATTCCAGCTCTGCCACTGTTGGGCCCTTGAGTAAGGCCCTTCATTCTCTCTGCTCTTTGATGGTCACTTTTGGGCATTAAATAAAATTGTACATTGTAATTTACTGATACCTCGTTTTCACTAGACAGCAGATGTGTGTAGATTTAAACTGCACATTACTGTTGCTGCATCTAAATTCACCAATCACTTCAATTAAACGCTGTAGATGTGGACACAGACCTGAACGTCTTACTAAAAGTGATATAAAAGCTTCATGTCCCGAGTCTTCTTCCCGTGTGGAGCCAAAATCGTCGAGTGGAAGTAGGGCACCTTGCCTGAGTCCCAGTAGAGCTGCTCTTTGCCACTTTCTGTACTTTAGTTACCCAATCTTCTTGGGAACTGCGGTGCAATGAAAGCATATTCAGTCACAAGATCATTTGTGAGGTCAGGGACGGATGCTGGTCACAAATGCTTGGCTCATAATCAGTGTTCCAATTCATCCCAGAGGTGTTCATTAGGCTGGAGGTTAGGGATCTGTGCAGGTCACTACGGTCTCTTTACACCAAATCATTCAAATAATGTCTTTCTACAACTCGGTTTGTACACAGTCATGCTGGAACTGGAAATTGTCTCAACAACTCAATAATTAAATGGGGTGTCCTCAAACTTTTGGGCAGATAATGTATATACAGATGCTCGTTGAACATTTACATCATTTTCTTTAATCTTAAAACTTAAAGCAACTTAAATCTGTGACCAAACACAATGCAAGCAATAGGGGTAAGGGCCTGTTCAGGGGCCCAACAGTGGCAACTAAGTGGTGGGGCTTGAACCCACAATGCTTCAGTAGATAAATAGCAGCTTGCGTTCAGACAGCGTTCAATCTGTATTAGTATTAATTAAAGCAGACCCTTCATTTGCCAGCCTGGACCAGTGGTTGTCAACTTTTCTTTTTGCTGGGATGCACAAGGTCACAAATCAATTGCATTAAATAAATTATACAACATTTTTGTGGAAGGCCCTGTCCTGGTCCAGCATGACTGTGCCCCTGTACATAAAGCAACGCCCATTAAGATGTGGTTTGAAGAGTCGCCTGCACCTCAATCCCATTAAAGACCTTTAAGATGAATCAGAATGTCGATAAAGAGCCAGGCCTTGGCTCGTCCAAAATCAGGGCCTGATCTCATTAGTGGTCGTGACTAAATGGACAAAATTCCCACAATCTTGTTGAAAGCCTTCTCAGAAGAGGGGCCAACTCTATATTAATGCATATGGTTTTAAAATGGGATTTCCAGCAATGCTAATCACAAGTCCACATATTATTAACAACACTGTATGGCCAAACCTGTATGTTAGTTTAAAAAGAAAACGCATACCAATCAATTACAGCAGTTAGATTTATGAAAAATAGCTTATGCAAATGTTACCTGAGGTTAAACCTGTACAATTTACACCGATCGTACAGTTAACTGTGTCCTGCATTGCGTGTACCCACAACACCGACAGAAACCCGATTAAAAAGCAAACCTAATTAAGATGCAAAAAATAGCCTTTAAATTGGCCATAGACGCAATTAAGCCATATGCCCACACACATTATCAGCCAAGCTCCTAACATTTCACAAATGAACGCTCTGCAGAACAGAGGAAGTATATTTTGAGGTGTGGTATGGATGAATCAGTGCACAGAAAAAAAACCAAATGAGTGAAAGGAAAGCCTGAATCGTTTTAGACATGACTCATTCCCCCCTCTCCCCTCCTTCTATCATCCTAAGAGGTTTGCGCTAATCCCTAGAACTTCCTCTGTCTGCGAGGGGCCTGGACGTCTGTTTACTGATCCACACATTTGTGAGACAAAACCTGAGTGCATGTACTTATACTGTAAAGGGAATTTAGATGTACAGTATTAAGATAAAAAACAGGAATCTATGTGGCCACAGCATCTGATGGTAATGTTTGATTTGCGAAAAATGTTACTGGGCAAACTGGGCATAGTACCAATGGAGCGCAGGAGGGGTAATGTTTAAATCCCACTGAACTCACTACTGGATTTCACCACATACCGGACTAAACAATGAAGAGCTCATATTCATTTTTTTCACTGTTTATACACTTTTATTTAAAATGATTTCTGTGTACGTGTGACTTGTTCAATTCTAATTTGTTTAAATTATCCTTCAGGCCACCCAATGAGGATGGTCCATGCTAAGTCTGGTTCCTCTCATGGTTTCCTCCTGCATTGTTTCTGCTTGCTCACCAGGGGTTTTTGGTTTATCGGCCCTGGATGCTGTGAAGTTGCTTTGAGATGATGCCTATTGTAAAAATCGCTATACAAATACTTTTGACTTGACTTACACAATCTGACACACATATTTAGTACAGTAGCATGTCGATAAAGTTGAACTTTTTTTGAACTCAATCGCTTAGATTTATTGTAATTTGGTGCCTAATTTTAAACAGTGTGCTTCACCTCTTGAAAACACAACATGTGCATTTACCTACATTCATCATCTTCTACAAACACCTTCTCCAACCCTACATACTGCACTCTCCCTCCTCCTCCATGTCCCTCCCTAACCCCCGCCAGGAGGCATGCAGGCAGTCGAGCACAGTCCACCTGTATTCTCTTACGTGTGCTTGTGTGTTCCAAGATCCCAAAGTGAACGGCGAGGCGGCCAAGGCGGCGCTGGCCGACGAGGACTGTCCACACATAGACCAGGCACTTACCCCCGAGGACTGCCAGATCTTTAGCCCTCGCGAACCGTGCGGGGAGACGCCGTGTTTTCTCCTGAACATGACCGGCCGTGCCACACACCCGGGTACCAGAGTGAAGAAAGGTACGTGACCGATCTCAGAGTGCACGCACAAACACATCTGCACAGACTACAGGTCACACACAGTCTGCACACAGTCACCGAAAAATCCCCAAAACTCGAATATACAGTGCATTTTATTTCCAAGGCAGCCCTGCCAGCCAGTCATGGATAATTTTGTATCTCCAATTCACCTCACTTGGAGCTCCCAGAGGAAACCCACAAAAACACGGGAAGAGAACATGCAAACTCATAGAAAGGACCCGGACCGCTCCACCCTGTGAGACAGTGCTACCCACCAAGCCATTTATTTCATGAATCAATACTCTTACAATGACTGCTTACTACCAAGCAAGCATTACAAGTACTAGTCTGATACTTTAGCTTTCAGTCAAGGCAAGCAAAGATGGATTGTGGCTCAGCACTCTGTCCAAAACATGATAAAAGAATCGGCAAATGAAGTAAAAAAGAACATCTTTTAACACAAGATCACAAGACTGCAAATTTTTTAGGTCTCTTACCATCTACCGTACATAAATCTAGAGAAATCTTAACCTTTGTAGAGACACTGGAGACAACAGTTGAATGTGCTTGATTTTTGAGCCCTCAAACGATGTTACATGAGAAACAGTCATGCTACTGTAAAATATAGTGGGCTTGAGAGTACTTCGGAAAACTGTTGTTACTTAATACAGTCCTCCACTTTATTTAGAAATGTTTATCTGTGCTACAGAAAAAAAAAAAGATCTGCTGGCTAGAAACGTTGCCTACAATCTCACAATCTCACAATGTCTTAGTAGGCCGGGTACTACAAATGTTGTCTTTCAAAACCACCGCCCTAGGATGCTGCCTTTTGATTAAAATGCACTGCTAGACTTAATAATACTAACCCAAGATCTTATCCATAACAGAGAGACAGTGGTACAGAAGACCCAACAGCTCAGTGCTAATCTGCCTTTCAGATTTTCTCCACTATTCAGCATTTTAATTTTATTCATTTTCTTGCATATTGAACATCTACATTAATATTACTTTCACTCAGCCATCTTTTAAATGTACTTTCTTAATTAAAGTTTTACCATTTTTACTAATAATCTTTACTAATAGCTCCGTAGCTACGCATCACCAACCCACTTCACTTTCTTAAAAAATGATTTTATTCTTTAAGCGTCTTGTTTCATTATGTTCAAGTTCACTTTAACGCACGTACAGTTGCCTCCTGGGGCCGACCTTAATCTTCCCTTTTTTTCTGTTTTTTTTTCTTTGTGGTTTGTTCGTTTTTTACTTGTTATCCCCCTCACTCGCCCGTTCATCCGTCTGTCCGTTTGCGTGTACGTTACCCCCTCCATCTGTCCGTCCGACTGCGATTGGCCCATAGCTGGGACGTTCTCAGGAAGGGCAGGCGCGGAGCTGGCCGGTCCTACGCTCGGCTACCCGCTGCTGCAGCTAGGCTGGACTCACAGCCAGGAGGATGGCCATGCCAGAGTCACCACCTGACTGCCAGCCTTACATTAATCACGGATAGGAAAACATTAGCAACTAAGAGAGCATCTATCTTCGGAAGCCTGAGAGCTCCCCCATCAGTTACGCAACTGCTTATCCATAGCCTATAAATCAGCTAGAAAAAAACACCACCCATACACAGCCATTCACGTAACGCCATCCTAAATATAGCCACAACTGGTTATCTGTTAGCTTAGCAGCTATAAAGTAAAAAGGATGCTACAAAGAGGCTACATTTCAGCAAGATATTTATATCCCTTATTTCCAGGCGTAGTCCATATGCTAATGAAGCAGCAGCACTGTCTCTCTGTGTCTCATGTCCTGCTCTGTGTGAGCATGCTTTGTTTAATAGCACATTGCCGTTTTTAACCACCATAAGAGCAATCACACAGCCACACACACCAACACACACTGTGTATTTCTGTCCCGGGTTCAAGCTACAACGCTGATCGTGTCTGTAAGAGCTTTTTATGTTTGTGAGCGTGGATGTATAAGGTAGTATGAAAGAATGTGTGTGTGTGTGTGTGTGTTTGTGTGTGTGTTGGGGGGGGGGTTAAAAGGTGAATTCTGTGCTGTAAAATCTTTTCTGTGCTGCTCGGTCTGGTGCATGTTTGCGGCCCATCCGGGTCTCCCAGCATGCTTTGTCCTGCTGCTTGGGCTGGTATTGGTTAGGAAAGTGGGCAATGCAGTTAGAACATTTACAGCCAATGACATTTCATTTTAGGCCAGACTGCAAGGTAAGTCACAACAGACAGATAGTGGATCTCCTGTACGAGTGAATATTTACAAATTAGAATCAGTTCATCTATTAAAATACCCCCCCCCCCCCCCACCCCGCCCCCTTTGCATAACCAAAAATCTAAACCACTTGTTGAACAATTGGGTAAAAACTCCATAGAAATGTCTTCATTGCTTGAAACTAGATAAGGAAACGAGATCATTAAAACACATCTACAGCAGTTGCAGGCTTATAAAAGGTCTATCGAACCTGCAGCAAAGATCTAGGACAGAGGAAACTGTATGTTTCCAAAAGAGCCAAAATCTGCCAGCCAGTTGCATTCGTCCTGACCTGTGTTCTCTCACCATTGCCCTGTCCGATACCAGCCCAGACGTGCATGTGTGTGCTCACTTAACCTGCATGAAAACTGATAACAAACGACCTGATAGCAGCTCATTCGAATCTATAAGGCCATTCAGAAAACAGCAGAGCTCTTGGACTCCAAGACTCCATTGTATCCCATCCCTCTCCTCTCAACCGAGGTTGCCAAGCATCCTGGAAAGTAGGCGCCATCACCAATAGGACCGGCGCTCTAGTCTAGCGGCTGGTTCCTAGAACTGTACAGTCAGCTAACCCCGTTCTCTGGTGCGTCGCTGTGCTCTGTCCTCTTTCGTCCCAAGAGAATCTTCTCGTGTGTCTTCAGCTTTCCGCTGTACTCTGTGCTGTCTCTATGGCTCTGTCCCTTGTCTTTGTCTTTGCTTTTAGGCTGTTATATCGTCTCTATAGACAAAGTAGACGTTCTCAGGGAAGGTTTGTAGACTAGGCTCCAATATATCCAAGTAAATGTCCAAGCTTAGTGTTAATATATCCAAGTTGTATATCAGCTAGTTTATGCATCCAGTCATTCAGTGCCCGCCTGTAGCTTTCTCCAATCTTTAAAGCCAATAGCCCAAGACTTGAATGGTTTTTTTTATGTTACACCCTTTTTCCTTTTGTCCTTGCCTCATCTGTTTCTTAATCTACCAAAACTACCCACCTGCTTGGGTACAAGTGACCTTCCCTTTCCTCCTTTGGTAAAATGGTCAGCTCTGTACCATTTTAAAGTCCTCAGTCTGCCAAAAAGACCCAACCGAAAATGTCCCGTATGCGAGACCCTCTTTCTGCTGTCCTCAGCAGCTGTCCCTCCACAATTTTCCCTTTTTCTCTGTGTTTGTCTATCTTTTTGTTTCACAAATTTGGATGGTCAAAAACCCTTGTCTGTGAGAAGTCTCTTCACCTTGTCTTCTCCGTTGTGTACGCTGAGTTGAATGGCCAAGGCGCAGTGGCAGGATGACCCTGAGCAACCCCACCCTCCCCTGTATTCTCTACCGCAGATTCCTGTAAAGACGAGACTGTCCTTGTTAAGTATATGAAGGCCGAGGTGCTCCGCGTGACCTGAGGATGCGGCGACTCAAAAACGGGAACTTTTCTTGGAATGTTTCTTGGCTTTGAGGCAGCTCGAGATTACTTTGTATAAGAGAAAGGCATGTGGTCTGAAGGATACTGGTAGTGGAAATATTTCCCTAAACAATAATGGCAAAGGTATTTCTCTCAGATGCCCCCTCCAGAACAACCAGGGGTCATTTTTGGACTACGGACCTAGTGTGTGGAATACATACGAACACCAGTGGCACTGTACATTACGCTGATGGTTTGACAAGGAATGGAATGAAATGACTAACCAATGGTTCATTTAAAGCACTAACATCTCTAACAGACAATGTCTTTTGAGACATTTATAGAGGACTCGTACATCCTAGCATGAGCTGCATGGTGGTATGTTAAAAAACAAGGAGAAAGAAAACTGCTTATCGCTGTTATAAATATCTGTATGAAAATAATAATATATATTTTCTTTCAAAAGTTCTTCACTTTTGCATATGCTTCATGTAGCCATGATTACAAGATGTTCAAAGACAGTGTACATTACCGTAGAGAAGCGAACCCTTCACGTTTCCTTTCATGTTTTCATTTGTGCTCCTAACTACATGTGATCCAGCTCTGGTCATATTGACCTCAAATTTGTCATTCTGAACAGAATGAGGGGGGAAAGTATTCCAGCGAGCTTTCTGTGTGGTCAAATTAATCTTCATCCTGTTACTGTTTGGCATGCTTGTGCTATTGGATCTTTTAAAAAGGAAAAACTGAGCAAATTCAGATAATATATTTTTTTGTTTGTTTTATGCTACGTTGGTGAGTAGATCATGTTAAGCGCTATTGTGAGCAAACGTTTATTTCTCATCTTCGGTACAGCATCTGAACAGTGTTATTTTTCGAGAAATACATTTTAAAAATGACATAAAATTTCATTGTGTTAAGAATAAGGAGTCGAGGTGTGTTTTACACATCTTTTGTCTCATGTGTTTTATCTTCGAGGTACAAAAAAAGAAAAACAAATGTATATTTAGAGCATAAGAGCACTGTATGCAATTTAGAACTTTTTTTGGGAGGGGGGGCAGATGCATGTACAATGTTATGCAAAAAGTGATAGCACATAAATAGCACATGATTCCAACTCTTAGCATGAAATAAATTTTGTATGAAACCTGTTTGCAGAGTTTGATTTTTTTAGTGAATGTAAAGAATGTGTTTATTTTTTTTATTCTTATTAATTCTGTGATTGGGCCTGGAGTTAAAGAGGCAATAAGAGGCCATCAAAATGTGACAAACTGCACTTAAGCCTAGTGCACACTACACTCAACAGTTTCTTTTAAAACAGCTTTAATTACACATGTATATATCTTTGATTTGTAAGTAAAAAGAAGCTATTCTTAAAAAGAACTGCAGTAATAGAGACACCTCTCCAAGAGGCTTGGTGCTAAACACAGTGCATGAACAAAAAAAGTAGAAAAGCAAATCTACAAAATAAAATTAAGGACTTAACAATTGGTGGATTACCAGGGTGCATTTAACATTACAGTTGCCAGACGTTGCATTATTATAAAGCACATTTGGTACAAAAGTGGGCCATGTTCAAAATCTTATATTGCTTAACTACAAAGTAGTAGTATGTGGTTTGGGACACAGCAGGTGTTTAGTGTTATCTGGCTCTGTTCTTATTTCTTATTCTAGCTGCAGTTGGAAACATTGGGTCTGTCCTAAAACCTAATGATCTCGCTATATGAACACATCATACATCATCCTACCCTACTCACGCTCCCGAGAAAAAGACATGTCTACATTCTTAGATAGCAAACGAATGCAGAGCAACCAATGGAGTTCTTTCTAAATGTATATAAATTCTGTATAAAGATGCACAAGTGTCATTTGTTTGCAAATTCGGTCTCGTCAGGGACAGTTTAACTGTTTTCGGTACACAGAGAGAGACGTCAGCTGGCCCGTTGGTTTGAATGGCCTGAGGCTAACTGTGTTAGCATAGTAAGCCAAAACTGTGGTGACGTAATCGCCGTAATCTGTCTTAATAGTGCGTCTAAATAATCTGCCCTAGAATCCTCTCCACAGAGGCAGCTGATTAGGCAGGCAGTAGGCAGCAAGGCAGCTCACTAGGTTTTCGAACAGACCCTATATGTGCCTAATCACTGGACCAGTAACAGAAGTGCATAACCACTCGCACTGGCATGTATAGTCGTGTCTGGTAAAATCTGGTTGAAAATCAAGTAGTGTGCACTAGGAATCACATGCATGAACTGAACAAAACTGTTGCCATATCCAGAAAATGACAGGCAACCAGCATGACATCTGGGAGATGATGAAACTGCCACACCTACACGTGAATCTTCACACTTCTGTATTATTGCAACACGCAGCGCATGGCGGAGACGCATGGTAAACACGTCTGCTTTCAATTCCAAGCTCACAGCGCACTAACTCCTGTCATCTCTCTTTCCTTTCCGTCCTCTTCTGAACGTCATTCCCACTTCTTCTCTGTATAATAACCGCTGTGTTGTCTTTCTTCTTTTCCCCATGTGTAGAGGCTGAGCGGCCTGGCCGGAGCAGGCAGCCTGCAGACTCTGTGTGTGTCATGAACCGTGGTGTACCGACCACTCTGTGCATGGCTCGCAACACCCGCGACCCCACCTGATAAGCTTGTCTGTGTGTCGTACGTAAATAAGTGGCTTAACGGGCTCACGGGAGGGAAGCAGCTCATCGTCCAGTTTCTGTGTTTCTACACTTTCTAGGAAGAAATGTCGCGAATCGTATTGTCGACCTCTCTGTTTGTGCCGTGGTGCCAGATTGTTCGAGGTGTGTTATAACTGCATGAGTGTTTTCATCTGTGCCGTGTTGTTAAAAGTCGTGTGTGTTCAGTGTGGACGTGTGGAGTGGTATTTTCTACTCTGCTTTTCTGTAAAAGCTTCTCGCTTGACGCTTGTATTTGTTATTCACTTTAACCCTTCACAAAACTGCCTTTCCTGTAGGTTTTTAAAGTGTGCTGTCTTAACGTTCTTCCAACCTGTAAGCTGTCTTCCTTTGCAGTTTGCTTCCTGTTATCATTATAAGCTGCTGAATTTGTTGAAAGTCAGGTTAAAGAATGGATAGAAAAAGGCCTAATTTACGGTTTATAAACTATAAGATCTGTGCTTTATCTGAGCCAAATTCAATCAAACCAATATGCAAAGATTCAAATAAAAACAAATCGAATTATCGATATACTCTAATTAAATTAAAACATAGTAATGTTATTGCTGCATGTCTATTTGACCTGTAAGTATAGCAAATTAACGGTTTAAACTCTATTTAAACATTTTAGGAAGAGCAGCAATGGTGGTTGAGGTTAAAAAACGCCTCGTTTATTTTTACCTAAGACTACTGACTGCTCACTGCCGTAACCCTAAAAAATAAATTACACTGAAAATGTATCTACGAATCTACGAAAAAATATAACTTAGGTAAATATTAATAAGGTTTAGAAATATCTCCCATCAAACGCCCAGTATTATTATTTAATCAGTAAACACCCCATATTCTCCTGCCATATACGTTATATAACAAATGTGATATAAGCATTAATCTTATATATTAAATATATAATTTTTTTTTGTTGACACACAGTTTAACAATGTCAAAATAAAGCAAAACAACCATGATTTGTATGTAGGCACATGGCTGAAGTCTTGGTACGTAACTGTGTACGAACTAGCACACTAGATTTTAAAGCCCCTATATAAAATAGAACCATAAATCTCGGATGTGATTGGCTGAAAGATGTAAAGCTACAAAGATATAAAACTTGTGAACTCGTGCATTGGTAACTGAAATGGCATCTAAACTACGGTGGGTGATCTTAATTGCTTAAACATTGCAAAATTAAACTCTTCATATTACAGCGATTTGCATATTCGTTTGGGTTTACTAGGTGATGCAATGTTTCATACTTTGGCATGATTAATTAAAGCACTGTTGTGGTAGCAGTATATCCTCCCTGCCAAACAGTATACAAGTACAAAGCTTGCCTGCTGATTAGTTAAGCATGCTTATTTAAGAGCAATAACGATTACTGACTTTATGACTATATACATAAATACTTGCATAGAAAATCCATGGCAAAAATGACAGAACGTCACACTTGGAGGATGTTCAGGCATCAGTTTTAATAGTACAGCAAATAAACAAATCTCAGATATTACTGCTACTGTCAGCTGAACATTTTTGCTTTGTGAAATAGTCCTTAAACTAATACAATATTTTAATTAATTCCATATCAAGTACTAGAAAACAACGAAATGTATGCCGTCAGGACAAAAAAAAAAAAACTTATTTGCTCCTCCTTGAGCTTTTGTGACGGCCTGAATTCTCTGCAGCATGGACTTCACAAATGAAAACAGTATTTTACATCAAGTTAGTTCCAGTTTAATAACGGTTGACAGCTCAGTTTTGCAGGACGGAGCCTTGTCATGGACCAATTTTTTAAATTTCCACTGGATTGAGATCCAGACGGTTTGCTGGCCGTGTCACTGAGCTGATAAGCCTTTCCTGGAGAAAAGCTTTAACACTTTTTGCTCTGTAGCAAGAAGCATTATCATCCTGTATCCAGCGACTGCGAGTGCCAGAGGCAAGATCCTAATAGGAAGGAATTGGAGACGACTATAGATTGGGAGCCAATAGGCATTAAAAAGAAGTGCAAATACAAGGCGAGTCCATATTTTTCCCACAATACTTTCCTTTACTTCATTTTTGAGAATGCTGATAATTAAAATAATTCAGTTTAATATGTTTGATTTGTTTGTTACACAAAGACAGAATGTTCAGCTATTAAACACAAAATGTTTTGAGTCATATTACTGATTGGTATGTTTGCTTCGAAGTAAAAAAGCAAGGTGAGCATCCTCCAAATGTGCTGATTCCATTATTTTTGCCAGGGATTTTACAAGACTTTAGTTAAGATAGTACGCTTTAGTCACCTGTGTTGTATATTTTCCTTAAGCATACAGAATCCAGTTAGAGAACTACGATATGCCAAACAAATAAAACTGTTGTACTGTAGCTTAGTGTAAACAGCACGATTTGCATATATTACACTGCATTTTTAACTTCAATATACTATATATATTTATACTGTATGTAAAGAATGAAAAGTGACCTTGTACACAACACTGCACAACACTTTTACCTTACAGAGACACTCAATTTTTAAGATCTGAACAATTTTAATGTTTCAAATCACCAACATGATAAAAGCTGCGACTGCCAGTACTGCACAACGTTCTGCAAAGGTACTGCAAAGGTGAACCTCCGAACGAGAGGCATCATGGTGCTGTTTCAGCAACTCCAGACTGAGGTTTTTAAAGAGGATCTTATAAAGCTCACATATAAATGGAGTGACCAGGTACCTGCACAAGAGCCAAGCTGGCTACTCCTGACAAACGAGCTCTAAACAACTGTTTTTTTGACACTTCATGACTTCAATAAAGACAAAGTTAAAGACGCAATTACTCAGTGGTTTTTCTTACTGGAAAGCATTGTTTAACAATTGTTAAATCAAAGCGAGTGTATTACATGCCTGTTAAATCCAGGATCAGAGTGTTTTGTGTAAACTCCACCTTCCTGTTACATTATGGACTCCTCAGTGCCTGACATGGCTGTAAATAAATAATAAATAAGTTTTTTATAGTCATTCTGAACTGTCCTGGCTTCAATAAATGAGTAAGTTAGATGACGTAATTAAAAATGTATAAGTAAAAAAGTGTGTATGTTTCAAGCCATGTTTTTAGTGAACAATAATGGAATGAACTGACACATACAATTAATATTTCACATTATATTTTTGGCATTTAGCAGAATAACTAAAATTTAATTGGTTATTTATAATGATAGATACCTACAGGGTGAGAGTATGTGAACACTCCCCTAATTACGTTCAGGTGATTCAGCCACACCCATTACTAACATGTAAAAAAAACACCCACAATTAAATCAAATCTGATACGCGTTTAACTTTATGGGTGGAAAAGAAAGTTAAATCCATAAAGACTTGGTTTAACTAGTGTGTAGGAACGTTTGTGACCCCTATTAAAAACTACATTCTATCCACTGCAGCTTTAAGACTTTGTTCGTTTATTGATCTACATTTTTAGTTCAACTTTTTTTCTATTCTAAGCCTCAACATTTCATGGTTTAAGATTTTTCCAATTAAGCACCTGCACTGAATGAACAGTTTTTTCTTCAGCAAACGTAAACGTCCTGGTGATGCCGTTTACATCCTTCCTCTTTTATGATCTGGTGTTTGATGTTTGCGTGTCCTTTATTCCTTGTTAAGTTGCTGAGCTTTGATCTTTGCAGACACTATGGCAACCCAGTTAGCTAACAGAGTAACCATAGCAACAGAAGCCTATGATCTGCTCTCGAGGGTGGCCCGATTTCCCCACGACTCTCTGCTGCAGGGTTTTAGCATTCGGCATCTGTCGCAGACACACCACATCTGTACCGGCCCGAATTAAGATCAATATTAGAATTAATGTTTTTTTTTTTTACATTTCTCTCTTTGATGTGTGTAGTTGTGTACGCAGGTGTGTGTTTGTGTTGTTTTTTTAGCCCCTCCTTAAGGAAATGCGTTCATCCTGACATTCTCACACAATTCCCCCGTTGACGGCTCTCAAAGAAGCATACGCTGCAGTTCACACTGTTCGTTCTGACTGAAAATAGCAGCGCGGCATTAGGCTGTAATGCTCCACGAAATGTTTTGATGGAACTAATAACAAGTTTAACTATTTGGCTAAAAGTATGTGGACGCCTGATCATGAGCTTGCTGGACATTGCATTCCAAATCCACTGGTATAAATATGGAGTCAGGAGCAAAATTTGCTACAACAACAGTCCCCACTCTTTTGTAAATGCTTTTAAAGTGATTATGTAAGAAGCCGTTCAGTCAAAAGATCATTTGTAAGGTCAGGGTGCCGGAGGAGATTCCTAATTACTGACGCAATTCTGACCTCTGCTGGCTGACTTGGCTGACTGATGCCACCTGAGACGTGCAGGTACAAAGATGCGGTCGGCTACTGCAAACATGTGGGACTGGCCTTGTGTTAGTCACGGCTCTCCTCGGTCAGCATCAATAGAGTAGAGGTCAGCATCAGTAGAGAGAAAGTGTAATGCAATCAGGTAATTGGATACGACAAAATTGGGAAGAAAGTTGGGGAAAAAAGCAAAAAAAAAGGCTCTGACCCTCAACTCCACAAGATACTTCAATACAAGGTGCTTGTGTGTTTCGAAAATATGTCAACCCACTAATCTGAACGTAACAATTTGGCCGCTTCACTCAGTCACTCAGGTATTTATGCCTCATCATAACCACCCCAAAGACTTACAGACCCCGTCTGTGTGTGTAACTACACAAAATCTTGATTTTTAATAGTAATTCACGTATCATCAAAGCTACTGTCTGTACTTAAATGGTTATGTAAGACTTACACTCCGGAATTACCTCATTCATTCTGTTGCTACGGCAACAAAGAAACAACCCCCTACACACACACACACACACACACACACACACACACAGGCCTGCACATGATACATGCACCAATTTCACCAGCAGGGTATCAATCTAGCCTGAGAAACACACACCCACACTCCTAAATCTAGAACACGAGTTTTCCTGCACCTCAGCAATGCAGCACCGCATTTTAAATCTGCACGACTAGAAGCTCCATGGCAACATCATCCACACGCTCTCTCCTCCGTTAACTCTTTACACGTCTGATATCAGCATGAAACACCCAGAGGTATCACCCAGAGGAGGACTGGCTTCACTCCTGAGACTGGAGACACGTTCCTTCGTTCCTCTTCGGTTATCAAATGTATCCTAATTAGAAGGTCTGGATGGACCATTGGAAGATGCTTCTTTATTATAGAGCATCACAAACTACCTACTCTACAGTTTTTAAAAAGAAGAAAAGAAATCTCTTCCTTAATCGTATTAATTTATTCATCATTCCTTTAAATAATCACATTTATCCTACACAAGGTGGTGGTGGATCCAAAGTCTAACACAGGAACGATGGGCGCAAGGCGAGAATACATTTTCGGGGAGGCTAATTCATTGCAGGGCATCACACTTACGTATTTATTTAGCATTAAGGGTGATTTGAGATGTAAAAGAAAACCCAAACAATCCTGAGGAAACCCAGAGCTTTAAGATTTCATACCCACCTCGCTAAAATTGTTGCAAAATTTAACCCACACACTAATAACCAAGCCCTGCATAAGCAGGATCATGTGTGTTTGGAACAGAAAAAGCTTAAAACTTAGAACTACCCCCACATTTCCCTGAGCTAAATCCACCTTAGGCAGCTAACTAGCTCATTAGCCAACCCTGTATGAGTCAGACTGGAACTAGGACTGTGTGATGGGAGCAGGTACAGGGGAATGCAGCAGAGGACAGGAAGTCCATGGGGGTGAAGTTGAGAACTGCTCGAGGCTTCGTGGTTCATATGCAATCACGTTTTCTTTCCCTGCCATCATGCCAGAGTACCAGATGGCAGACGGCTCTGAAATTTTAATGCACGGCAATTAAACCTTCACACTCGCTTAAGTGAGATGGCATTGGAGATGGATGGTAATGGAGATGAAGGAGCTCTGGGCAAAGAATGAGGAACGACTGAATGAACTACAGCGAAGTAAAAATCTAATACGAACAGCTAAAGGATGGGCGCAGACTAGTTACCCATCCAAACATACCCAAAACACAGCACTGAGTCACTTTTCTTTTTTAGCTGGGAAATGAAAAAATCATTTAAGAGTGTTTTGTGTTTTCTCATTCTTGCATGATGATAACTACGCAAGTATAGGGATTCATAAAGTGGAAAATACCTTTTTACATTACTGTTTGAAAGCAGGAGTAAACAGACTACAATAATAATAATAATAATACTGAAGGGAAATATTTAGGGATGAGCTGGACATGTGCACCAGGGATTCAATACTGGAATTACATCAGCTTTTTAACAGAACGCATACCTCGCTGAGTCTTCACATGTAATGGTGTTTGGAGCTGAGTGTTTATTTACTTCATCCACAAGCAGCGGACTCACGTCAGTCAGGAACATATTATAACGTATTCTTTACACAACTGAATCACATTCTATGAATAATTTATTCACATACCATATCGGATTCCTATTCCATCTGGCTTTTCCACATCCTGTAGATGTGGCTTTGGTGTTCTTTTTTAATGCCTGCTTTAAAAAAACACACACACAAAAATGTCCATTAATACCTCAGCGTACATAAATCAAAGTGTAAAAATAAAACTAAACGCTAGCAAATGTGTGTAAATCACTGCAGAGTCAAGTTTTGCATTTCAGCTGTGATGTAGGTATTTATTAAGACTGACCTGATGTATACGCTTCTGCCAAGTTAATAAAAGCTTAAACTCCATTATTAAATACATTAGGTGAGACGAGTAACCTTTGATTCTGTCAGGTGGGAAATTTAAGCATCTGCTTTAGCTAGGTCAGAACTTAAATATCAGAGGACGTACCTGTAGACCACTGGGAGAATATAGAGCTTGGTAAACCACAGCTAAGGTTCAGTCATCCAGCAACATATGTTCAAGTATATAATATATATAACTGATGATGATGAAACCTGAGCACAGAAGCCATAAAAAGCATCCATAACTCACACTCACAGATTCTAGGAATGGGGAGGAGGGGGAAGCTCATTAGGCCTACAATGATGTAGCAGTAAATCGAACCGGTTTCGATGTCTATTCTGCTGCTTCTCTCCGGGGTGTAAGTGCATTTCCACGGCTCGGAGGGGCTGGTCGCTTTTAGGAAACGGGCATGATTAAACTTGTAGCTAAATACCGATTATCCAATCTGCAAGGTGAGTTGGCTAAAGCCATTTCTGGAGAAGTTGGGACATTTTATTTGTAAAATGCATTAAAAGATTAATCTTTGGTTTGTACATTTTCTCAAACTGTTATTTAACCAACAAAAGAAAAGATTACCAAACTATTTGATACATATAAACAAATTTAGAATTTGATGCAACACACTGGGAAACATCTTTACCATTGTTACATCACCTTTCATACTAATTATACTATTTTAATCCTTTGGCAACATAATAATTATAGAATTTCGATCATTTGGGAACTACAGATACTACTTTTTGCAGTTTTGCAAGTGGATTCCTCGCCCACTGTTCTCATACAAAAGCTTTTAGCTCATTGATGTTTGATGGCGTTTATGCTGCATCTGCTCTCTTTAAATACCAGATTTTCCATAAGGTTTAAATCTGGATACTTTATTAATTTAAACATTTACACAATAATTAATACATCCATGAAATAAGAATCTAACAAACCTGCTCAAGATGGGCTATACTGCCTCAGAAGATTAGCAAGACAAGCAGAGTCTAAACCATTTAGGGCTTTTAAAGTCATCGACAAGACTTTGCACCAAACAGAACTGTACAGGCAGTCAGTCCACACTGAATAAAGCAGAGTAATATGATCAGACTTACTCATCAACAAGCTCAACTCAAACCGACCCACTACTCAACAAACCAGCCATAAATAAACCCAAAAATGTAAATGTATGCAAACCACTGATGCTGATTCACTGTGTCAGCCTGATAGTGTCATGACCAGTAACCCACTCCATCTTTTCTTAACAACCTCAAAAGGTTTTATCAAGCATGACTGCTGGGTCACATTGATTTCCGCCAGCTTTTTAGTCAGTTCTGTGGGTTCTCCCATGAGGCATGTAAGTGCTATCCACTTAACCTTAGCCATATTGAACGGCACTCCTCTCAGAAAAAGCCACACCTAGTCATATGGAAATCTGAGATTTAGAAGAATGCATTTTTACTCATTTATATTCTACAAGCTCAATTACTACCTGATGTGACATCATCACCTTGTATAGTGTGTTGGCTAGATTTTCTTTCTTTTTTTATCTACTCCGAAGTGCTGGTACTCTGTGCCGTGTAGGTTAGAATGTGATGGCATTCAGCTTTCTTAGGGTTATACCAGAATTATGTTATTGGGCTATTCTGCCAATGACTGCCAGTTGAAGACAGAAATAGCTAAGCCTTCACAAGATAACGACCTGTTTGTAAAGTAAAAACACACCTGTAGATTCCTGAAAAGGTTCCTGCAGTGGAAATGTACCTAGGTAAGGTCCACAAAGTTGAATCAGTTCATCTGGACACAAGTTTGTTGTAGAGATACGTTTCGTCACTCAATCCGAATGACTTCTTCAGTCTGAGCTGGTGTTGAATACCCCAACCTTACATGCAGTTGATTTGCATAACGACCGATCACTGACCATTGCATAACAATGGAACCGGAGATCAGGTCCATATGTAATTCACAATGACCATTAATTACAATGGCAAAGTGTGTCTTTCACACATGATTGGGGTAAAGCTGCTATTACGGCGTTGTATGATGGTGAGAGATGTACTCTCAGGCCCCCTCCCCGGTTTAGGGATGGTCGTTCCCTCTTCACGTAAATGGCCTCTTTGACTCCACGTTCAAACCAGCGTTCCTCCTTGTCAAGGATCTGCACATCTTCATCATTAAATGAGTGGCCGCTGGCTTGCAGGTGGGTGTAAACTGCGAAGTCCTGGCCAGAAGAGGTCGATCTTCTATGTTGGGCCATCTGTTTCGCCAGTGGCTGTTTAGTTTCCCCGATGTACAGTTCCCGACAATCCTCCTGGCACCTAACAGCATACACTACGTTACTCTGTTTGTGTCGAGGAACACCGTAATAGGAGTGTGAAAGACACACATGGCCATTGTAATTAATGGTCGTTGTGAATTACATATGGACCTGATCACCGGTTCCATTGTTATGCAATGGGCAGTGATCGGTCGTTATGCAAATCAACTGCATATAAGGTTGGGGTATTCAACACCAGCTCAGACTGAAGAAGTCATTCGGATTGAGTGACTAAACGTATTTCTACAACAAACTTGTGTCCAGATGAACTGATTCAACTTTTACTGAGCATGCATCAACAGATACCTAGGTAAGGGTAAAAGCACTGCTGTCCCATGAATCACCCTGATTAACTCTCCACTTACCCTGCACCACTATTCGGCTCGTCCATCCACCGCTGAAAGCTCATAAAACAGACAAGCTACATAAATACTGGAAGCGGCGGGGTATGTGAAGGAGATGCTATGCATTTTAAATTCATGACGTCTTCTGACTAATGCATTATCTGATGTGCACAAAACCCAAAAAATTCACACACACACATGTACACACACACACATGTACACACACACACATGTACACACACACACACACACACACACACACACACATGTACACATGTATGATTTTTAATGTTAAAAGGAAAGTTAAAAACAATGCTTATATGATCCTACACATGTCAAAAATTGTATTGCTTTATATCATATAGTCACATGAAAAGATAAACTGGTGAAACCATAAACAAGGTGATGGACTGGCTGGTCTTAGCATGTTTCAAGAAACAAGTGGCTTATAGAATAATACACATTTTAGAATTTGACTTCATAACACTTGGGGATGGTGCAGTAAGACGAGGTTCACATATTTAATAAATGATTGTCAAAATATGAAGTGCAGAAGTTCACAGAATTCCTTGTGATTTTTTTGTTCTTATTTTTGTTCTTTCCCAGCAGAAAACACTTCTATTCTAGCTCATGAATTGCTTGATAATTTACTCATAGGCTAAATCTGGTGTTAAAAGTGATGAAACTGTGACACTTCCACCTAGTTATGATAAACACTTCAGAGGAGTCCCTGTTTTGTTGAAGTTTCATGGCTTGTAAATGTTGTCCCTTACATAATAAACATCACAGTACAAAAGCTAAAAACCTTAATGGATTTTTTAATTGGCTAAGCAGTGCACTAATGTATGCTTCCTTCCTTGGGAGACACTACAATCAAAACAAACATAAAAATGTGTACGCATACATGCAGTAGTTGTCAAAATACAGTTTGTTGTTGTTTTTGCTGTTTAAACTAATTATAAAAATGTTTGTTAATTTTTATTTATTCATTTGGCTTTAAACTTCCTTGTGCTTTGTTCAGCCACCCTGTAAACGCATGAAATACCCAATACTGATATTGGCATGTATGCTGGAAATAAGAAAGGAAATACAATATTAGAAATACAAACAGTTAGTAGTTACGAATTTAACTAAAACACTTTGACTTTTTAAGAATTAAGTTGCTCTGAATTAATGTAATAGAATTCACAATTTGCTAACCAAGCTAACTGCCAGAATTCACTCTCAAACTCGAGGTTAGGCATTTCTAATAGCAAAGTCCTGGCTAAACTTCTATCAGCATTACAATAAAGAACTTTATATTAAACAAATATGTTTTATAAGATATAAATGACATGTTGTTGGACGTAAATTGAACACGTCTTACCTTGGCCTTCTCTTTTGGGTAGCTAAGCATGCTAGGTGCATCACTGCTAATGAAAACCATTATACGACGCTTTTGTTTAGTAAAATCTAACGTATTTTTACAATTATTTATTAAAAACAGATACAAACTCTGGAAATAATCGTGCACCAAGTCAATGGGGTCTGTGTTCATGTTGTTTCTAATAGTACAATCTCGCCCTCTTTCGGTGGAAACGGGTAATTCTACCATGAGAGGGTTTTCCTGACGAGCAGGTCATTTTCAGTCACAATGTTACTCGTACATTAAAAAATAAAACAAATACACTTTACAGACGGAAAGAATAATAAGTGCTTTTATTTTATGATAATGTTTGGTATGATGCTTTAAGTACAACCGTCAAACACCTGCTAAACATCCTACTGTTCTGCAACTAAATTGAACATGATTTTATCTTACACATTTAAGACTAGACACATTTATTTTTTGCACACATTTCAGCTTTGCACATGTTATTTGAAAAGCAATAAACACTACACTATGGACATTTGATCAATTTTACACCCTACTTTACTCACTGTATGAATGAATATTATGTTAACATGAACTATATAAATTCAATAGCCTTTCTTGTCCATTCTGCAGTAATATTCTGCAATAATTTATATATTTACTTTTACAGCATAGCTCTCCCTTAAATGGTGCCAAACATATTTATAATAAAGCATTTGTTTAATAATTTATTTTTCACCAACAGCTTTTTTATAGTAAGTGTCATGACTTTTCAATGCCACTCAAGAATAAATAAATCTAATATTGGTGCAAGGCTGGACTACACCCTGGACAGTGTGCCAATCTATTACAGGACATTACACTTACCAGTCTGATTGCTGAATACACAGTGAATGCTTTGTATAAGCCTCTTTGGCAGCAGTTACAGATGTGTACAGTATAATACATTAACAACAGAGTGTTTTTAAAAATAACTGTGGTTTGAAATGAATAATCTGGAATGTAACTCTTAACCCAATTTGTAGTATTGTGGAATTAGCTGAGGAGAGCTGTTTGATTAATGGATTATTTACCATGTTCAATAAAAATATGAAAAGTACAGATGTTTGTGTTTTATTATATACGCAGAATGTCTGTATTCCAGTTATGCAGAATGCAGGAACCCAGGTATTGTAAAGGGTTCACCCTCACGTGTTTGATTACAGATCTACAAAACTGCAGAAATGAGTGTTTTTCTCTATTTTTTTAGTAATTCAATGTATTATCTTTTTATCAAACCGTCTATAAACCGAATTAGATAAGAGCACACTAATCTCTGCAGCTTGCCAGGACTGCAGTCTTTATGCCAAAAGTATTCGATAATGTTAAACACCCATGTGTTTGTTAAGTCTTTGAAGTGCATCCCCTACGATGTCCAGCTCGTGTCGGAGCTCCTCGACCACGTCGTTGATGCTGGGCATGTCCCTCAGAACACACACACTCTGTGTGTATGGGTTGTAGCGCACTGTGAATGACCGCTTGATTGTCTTGGCGAATTCCCTGTAAAGGAATAATTATAGGTTACTTATCGACTGTGGGCCAGAGGTTACAGTCTTATACTGTTTAGTAAATTAAGGTGATATAAAAAAATTGGGAGTTTTGAACTAATTTAAAACGTAGAGTAAAAAGGTTACACTTCACAAAAATGTACATGAATTTACATGTTAGTATTTGTTGTGGCTGAAATAAATTAAATCAGTAATTAGAAGGGGTGTCCCGATACTTTTACAGTATATACACACACACTAGTACACACTACATACACACCTCATTCTAACTTTGGCCTCCTCAAAGCTCTCGGACATAAAGTAGACCTCCTGAAAGGTGGTAATCAGACACTCCTGTCTGCACGTCATTTTGGGTTCAAATGGCAGGATTTTGGCATTGCCAGAAAGGGCATGCTGTAAAAGAAAAGAATGGTTTTACATTTACAATGGTCATTCAATCATTCATTCATTGTCTGTTTAACCAGCACATCCTGGGCAGGGTTGATGCGGGTCCGACCCACTGGGTAAAGGGCAGGAAACACCCCAGACAGCTCCTGGGCTTTTGTGTGTACGGTGTACCATTGATTGAAGGAAAATGGGGCAGAAGTTTAGCTAAAATAGTTAGCTTTTCTAGAAATTTGTAACATTTCATTAATATATAGTGTACACTGAGTAAAATGTATTTGTTAGACAGCTGACCTGAAGTTCACTGATAGACGACAGTAGACCGGCTCCGTACGCTCTGAGCTGGCCGTCCTGCTTACACAGACCAAACTCCACCGTGAAGAAGTAGCACTGAAACCACACACAATCAAATAATAACATACTCTGTTTATAATAAACATATATATATATATTAGGTGACCTAACAGTACATACTAATATAAAAAATTGAGACTAAAATTGATTTTAAATGGTTTTCAAATGATAATGTCTAAATAAAGCATAGTATAAATGCAGGTAAATGTTCTTTGCTGTTATAAAATAATAAAATGCTTGTCCCAACCAGTCACGTATGACTATAAGTTTAGTATTAAATTAAGAAGCAATAGACGTACGGTTGCCAGTTTTTGCACTGCATCATCAGAAGCACCGAGTGAAGCCAGACCCAACTCCTGCGAGAACTGAGCAAAACTGGGCTCTGCCAACAAGGGCACATGACCCAGCAGCTCATGACATGTGTCCCTGTAACACAAATGCTTTTTAACACAACAGTCAACTCGTTATTACGTTAACGTCAACGTTATTACAATTAAAAACTGCTCCGAATGACGTACATAAAAAACAAATTCAAGCGTGTGTTTGTTGACCTGTTATAAAATAAATGGACAGCACAGAGGAAATAAATAACGGAGTGTCGACATGGTCACAGACCACACATAACTGTCTGGCACCAGTAAAGCAAACAATGAGCATGCAGACAGCTGGATGTCGTACAGTATAAATGAAATGTTGTGTGGGCAGGTGATGTTGTTTGTTGTTTAACATCAAGGACAAGCTACCAGTCCTGAAAGCTGATGTATGACGTCATACTCACGGCTCAGGTGTGTACAGGGGGTCGGAGCTGTGACGAACATACTGAGTGCAGTGGAAAACACGGAAGGCCAAACCTGCCAGGAAATCTCGTGGGGACAGATAGCCAGCGACTGGCCGGATGGTGAAACCTGTCCGCTCTAAAACACACACATATACAGTGTAGCATACAGACAGACACGCTATGCTCTATGTGACCACTCCCCTCACACTCATGCTAATACACACACACACATTACAGGTGATGCCAAATTATGCAGCATATGAGCTACAGTCAGTAACTGGAACTGGGTGTACTGGAAAATATGGCCACCATCTTACCCCTGAGGAAGGAGGACACGTCCTCCAGCTGAGGGATGTTGTCCTCTCTGTACCCACAGTGCTGGCAGAGCAGAGGCATGTTGCGCAGGTACTCCGTACAGGCGTGTGTAGGGTAGAGCTTATTCAGCTCCTTGAACACCACTCCCCACGTCCTCACCTCTTCTTCTGTGAACTCCACACGCGGGATTGGATCTCCACTTTGGATTGGGAGCGAGACAGAGATTGGTTGGGGTGGGATTGGTAATAAAAATATTTAATACATAACAAAAGAATTTGTACATACTGTTTGAAGTTCATTGCAATGTCAGCAAAGTACTTTCTCCTTTCACGGTAGACGTTGTCTTTGAATCCCTGAAACACGATCAAATGCAAATCGAATGATCATTATGTACTTTAAGGCTAAGAGAGTTAAACAGAGGAACATCAAGTACCAGCTATTTAATATTTCAGTCGATCTGTAGCAGACCTGAGATTCCAACTTGGGGTGTTCAGAATCTGTGCACCTTATCACCCTATCTATCTCACCAGTCCTTTACGGAAAAGCGTTGGACGTACCATTACCTGGATCAGGATTGAAGGCTTACTGAAAGTGAATGGATTCATGTTTTTTTCCTGTTCTCCCGATTCTCACCGACCCCTGGCACACCGACACCAGCTGCTGTGACACTGTGATGCCCTGATATAAACATGTCCTGAAAAAAACATTCAACAGAAAAAAAACACTCACAGGATGATCAGCATCCAGGTCCGAGCCGTACATCAGAACATGGTTGGCAGACTGGTCAAGATCTGAGATCTTCTTGGGAAACCAGGGCTCTTCTGGTATCTCTAAAACATAAAACAGGCTGTTTCAAAGATTTATAAAGAAGCTGTTTTATTACCTGAATAAATTGTTCGTACCATTTTCAGGGGTGTGAATGCCAGGTGAGTCCATTTTTATGATGTTGGTTTGTTTTCTCAGAAGCTGTATGATTTCATTCAGAGTCTCTCGCTCACTGTGGCAGTCGATCAGCACTTCCAGCTCAGAGCTTCTCCGCTCGGACCTTCTGGACTCAATGTGCAAAAGGTTGATGTGGTTTTCCTGTAAGTTAATATCGTTTGTGAGTGATTAAGAATATAAATGTTTTCACAAACTTTTGGCATTTGTCCTTCTCCTCTGACCTCTGTGTTACACATCCCAGTAATAGTTAACCACAGCCACTGTATAAACAAGTTTTATGTTCTTCCAATCACAGCTCCCTAACCATTAACTTAGCTTCAGGCTATCTCACCATTCAAATTCAACTAAGTTTAGGCATAGGCTCACATTTCTCACGCAGACACAAACTATATAAGCTTGCTTCATCCACCTAATAAATTGGAAGAATCACTCTGACTGTCTGTGTATTAAGAGTCTCTTCCCGTGCGCACGGTTTTGAGGACATCTTTTATCATATTCAGTAAATGACACTGGAGTAGAAGATCTGAGCAGCAAGATTTTTCTTCAAAAGAACTTGATGTTCTAACAGTGAGGAATAGAAAAAGCCCCACCACCCCCATAATGTCGATTATTTGAGATGATAATAATATTTCCAATCTGATTGTTACCTAATAAGTAAAGAGCTAGAACATATTAGGTAGAAGAAGGTAGGAGTTACGTTTACCTGGAAAGGTTTCAGTGCCTTCACAAGGTTACCAACTTCATTCTTCAGAGAAAAGACAATCGCTGCGTGCTCTCTGTTGGAGGACAGGGTGTCGTCTTGGTTCACGTCAGTCTGGTTAAATGTAGATTTAGTCACCTAAAAAAACAAACCAACAAGAAAAAAAACATGACTGATATGTTCCAGGTTGATATCTCACATTTCGACATTGGCTTGGAATCTGTTTATGTAGAGGGAATGATTTTATCTTGGCACTTGATGATAAACAAGTAGGTGTACAAATACACTAGGTCGGGGATCCTCTTCTTTTTTTTTTTTTACTTTTAACTTGTCCATGCATAATTGTCTTTTCCAATAAGTTGGCTCTTCCCATAATGTGTCCAAAATTACAGAACTTTAGTTTGGTTATCTGGGCTTCAGGTGAGAGGTTAAGCTTGATTTGATCTAGGATCTATTTGTTTCTCTTCTTGGCCAACCAAGGTACTCTCAAAAGTTCAGAGGCATCTGTCCAGCTATCACATCCATAAAGAACCAAAGAAAACACCACAGTCTGGACAGTTCTGATCTTGGAGATCTTGAAGCTTGGAGAGACATATATTTCCTGACTGCTGGATCATTTTCTGTTAATAATTGAAGCTGTCCACTATTAACAGGGAATGGATAGTCTTTTATGTTGTCATGATCTTTGTTTTCATATATATTGAGCTAAAGTCTAATTTTTTCTTTGTTCTTGAACTTTTTAAGTGTTGGGTCATCAGAAGATTAAATGTTAATGATGTTTCTTCCACCAATCTTGAATTCTCAATCATCTTAATTAAGTTCTGCTTTTCTTATTATATGCTGAGCATACAGATTAAATAGGAATGGTAAAAGACTGCAGCTTTATTTTTGCCAATGTGAAACCACTTTATTTGCCCATTTATTACCAGTGATGTTCACTGGATCTAAGTGTTCAGTGAAATGAACACTGGGAATTGTGTCCAGGACAGGTACTACTGGTTATCAGACACTGGTTACCATTACCTTGCTGATAAATATAATGTAAAAAGTCATCAAATCAGGTATGTTTAAACAGGAAAATAAGTTTTAAAAAATCCACTCACCTCATATTTAAGCTGTTTCTCCTCGTATTGTTTGTTAATTGAGTCAAAGGATCGTCCCCGACGTGGTCCTTCAGTGTTGGAGGAAAACATGCCAGTAATGTAAAAGCATTGATGATGTGATGAATACAGCCGCACTTTATTGCTCGGTGCTATTTATAAAGCGCGCCAGGGCTGGAGGTCAGGTATTGCGCATGCGTGCGAATCCAGCTTCGTCAAACTCTGTGCTGATTAAAGTATAAATAATTATAACCACGGAAAATAATGATAAAGATGCGTCATGGATCAGTGTAATTATTCTCGGGCGTGTTATAATAACGCCACCCTGTTAAAAATGTCTTTGGAAAATGTTAAAACGTAAACCTTTATGGACATCAACCATACCAGTTTTTACATGCATATGAACTTCACCTAGTTATGGCCAAATTAACTCATTCAGGATCAGCAACAAAACAATCCACAAATGAAGAGCAGGTAGCATGGGAACAATCAACTGACATACGCATAGCCTGCAGACCTTGGCATTTGTTAGTACAAACACATGTTTTTTAATTTTATTTTAGACGTGTTTGTTTTTTTCCACTGCAGGATGTGGATCAGTGAATTTTACATGATTGTCAGCCTGTGCTTGCAGGACAAAATGAACGCTGAAATGAAGAAAGAAGAAAACCCTAATCAAACAGATCTGATGAGGTAGTGGTGAAGGAAGGGTATTAACTCGTCATTCTGTACAGGAAACCCCTGAACATGCTTCCCAAACGCTGAAATCAGACTGGTAAAATGGAAAGCAGTAAAATTGAGCACAACAAGATTAATGACAAGAAGTTGGATTAATAATAAAATCCTTATTATATAGTTATACAGCTGGAAATGTAAGATATATTTGTTCTCTATATATAAACTGATCCATGTTTTAAAGAGGAGTTCACTAAACTCAGAATCTCTACTGACCCGTTTATCTGACCTGTGGTCATTCACAGATTTCAGTGCATTCTGTTCTCCCAGGAAAAGCCCAGGTGGAGAACAGTGCCATTCTGAATTAAGTCTTCACAGATCCACTGATCTTTGCTTAGGAGGATTTGGTTTGTTTTACCTTTAGATCACTAAGCTGTTTAGCCAAGCAGTACGTAGAATCAGATAAGATAATAGTACTGTGTTTGGAAATGAAAAAGCAACATTACTTAAAGAGTAAAGTGAAATCAAATCTATATGAACTTTTGGCAGTTTATATTCCATACATGTTACACATGACGTTTATGTGCTTGACTGGTCTGCCTGCAGTCCAGATCTGTCTCCAGATCAAAATGTATGGTGCATCATAAAGAGGAGAATCAGATAATGACCACACACTGTTGAGGAGCTGAAGTTTCGTATCAAGCAAAGACAATTAGTGTCCGCAGTTCCAAACAATTAAAAACTGTAATGAATGACTGGTGGCTCTGTCCTAACTTTGTTTGATGGTGTTGTAGGCAACAAATTCTACAACTGTTTATATTAACAAGATAAAATTGGTCAAAAACATTCTAAATTATTTCTTTGTACTTTTGTCAATTAAATAAATGTTTAACAGAATAAACAAATCAAGATTCTTGTTTGTATTGAATCTGACAAAAAAGATTTTTTTTTTTAAATCCAGAAATGTGGTTTGTAGACACTGAATAAGGTCCGGGAGGCTGTGTGTGACTGACAGCTGACCGAACACTGTCAGACATAGCTGTGCACAAGATGTCAGACCAGATTAGACTCAGTGATGATTATAAACATACTGCACATCTCTGAGTACGTCAGTCATGACTTTTAAAGAACGGTAGCTGTTTATGTTGATGAAGCGGAAAGTGGCAGAAAGAACAAAGGATACTGAGACTTTTACAGCTCTGAAAGCTTATCAGCACCAGTAAATACTCATCCCTTAATGAGGTATGGAAAGATGGGGAAAAAGGTGAGATTCCGAATGCAATTAAACACAGCAAAAATAATAAAAAATGAGGCATAAAACAGAAGAAATGTAACAGAACGGTAAAAAATGAAAAAAGAAATTGGCAAAAAAAAATAGAAAGTACGAGAAGCAGCAAAGACAAAATCTTAAAGACAAACAGCAAGTTTAACATATTTTATTTGTGAAAACTATTTAAAATGTTTATTTACCCGAGGGCATTTCATGACTAGAGTTACTTCCTAACAGACGTGCTGTATTTATGAGATAATTGTCATGTTTTGGCATGCTTTTCTCATCTGACATCTCTATTTTTTATATGTATCTTAAGCTTCAAATTCCCAACCTGCTAGTAATATTCTTCATGAATGGATTTTAACACATGGGTTTCAAACCTACAAATAGTTCAAACCTAAAATACAGGGTGTCTCATTAAAGGTCAGTATTTAAAAATGAATTATTCACTTTATAGGATTGTATTGCACACCTCTACTTACAATGTTTCTATATATTTTTCTACTAAGGATTGAATTCATGTGTTTTAGACAATTGCTAACAGGTGTAATCAATCCATTATATAAAGGAAATTATATGCTTTCAACTTTGTTTAGGGAAGGACCCTCCCTGTTCCAGCATGACTATGCTCTAAATTGACATTTTCACAATTCAGTTTTATTAAAGTTGTCTCAAAATCTGTATTAAATGGTTAAACAAATGCATATTTTCTCCTAAAGTAAAACCAGTTATTGCTGTGTCCCATCTAAACTATAATATGCCACCACTTCTAAATAAGAAAAGTAAGGAAAAACTCCACCCTGTTTGGTATTTGCATTACAGGATTTCGGTTCATATTTTTAGGTTTTTCCAGGTTTTTATCTGGTTACACTTTGCATTGAACTCAACCTCACCGAGTCCGTCATCTAGTGGCCCTGAGTGGAAACGTTTTACTGCTCATCCTCTCCCCAGCTCTCCTCAGAGAAGATGTCAGCCTGACCTTTCTTAAACTTCATTTTAAAATCTTCGTCAAAATGTTCCAGGTCATCCTCCCTGAAAATGCCCTGATGAAAAAGAATAAGAAATATTTAGAAATAATTACGTGCAAATCACAGATTCTGTTTGAAATGTACAAAAGAACAAGAAACTCCTGTAGGCCAAACTGAATGTAAGTCTTAATTACTATGAGGAAGCATGTGACCTTGTGCTGTTTAGGATTCAAGTGAGAGTTCTCATGCTTGTGCTAGAAACGCAACAGCTGAGAACTGAAACAAGCTTTGGTATAAAAGTGCAGAAACCTTTTGAAGATCCCTCAAATAAACGTTTTCTATCGTAATAGTTATTATTCTAAATATTCATTTATTATTAGGCTGCAGGTAAACACAGCTTGTGGTTCAGACTGTATTTGTTTAATCTTAGTTAAATATGTGTATAAATATGTGTAGATTTACTCAGGTCTTTTTTACCTTGGGTAGGTAGCCCAACAGTTTTGTAGCATGGAGCTTGAGAAGTTTCTGTCTCTCCTCCTCAATGATCTGTCGGCGCATGGCTTCCCTCTCCTGCTCCAGTGCTTTCTCTTCTGCCTCCCGCTCCTGTACACAGGTTCATTATATTCATTACCAGATCCTCCACAACAATGTCAATTAATGAAACAGCATTAAACAAGCAGCTATTAGTAGTAGGAATAAGACTACTGAACGATATCGGCTAGTCAGGCACCTACATACAGACATGATTGGCTACCACTGACCAGTATAAAACGGTGGCAACACGTGAAAACTAAATAAACCAGGACTGCCTCACCTTATCAGCCAGATGTTTCTGCCGTCTCTCCTCGATCAGTTTCTCCACGGCGCGTTTATGCTCCTGCTGCTTCATGCGCCGCTTCTGTGCGTTCATCTGCTCGATGCGGTCGTCCTCTGCAAACTTGGCCAGCATGGTCTGCCTGAAGGCCTCTTCCTCCTCTTTTTCAGCCTGACGACGCAGCTGCTTGAAGGCCAGCTGTTCCCGGCAGGTCTGCTGCATCTCCAACCTCTGCCTGATCCTCCTCTCCATCTCCTCCTGCAAGGGTTAATAAAAAAAGTCACAGGTAGAAAGGTCACATAGAAAAGGCTGGCATGGTGGCACAGCTGAAGCTGTGGGTGATGCACAGGAGCATGGGTCCTGGGGAACTGGGTCTTATCCTGGCAGAGGTGTATACACCCTCTTCTTTAAATTAATGAGGCAAATTAAAAATGTGGGTTACACTTAATAAAATACAACTTGTTTTGGAGCAGTTTGATGAATATTTTAAAAGCTATTGAAGTTATTAATATGCTGAATACTTTAAATACTATTGAAGTTATGATTAAAAATCTGTTTTAAATTATGTAATACAGGGTAAAAGTGTCAGTATAAGAGTTGTAGTGTGTAATGTGGGTTACACTTGATAAAATACAACTTGTTTTGGAGCAATTTGATGCATATTTTAAAAGCTATTGAAGACCCAAAAGATTTCAGGAATTATAAAATAAATACATGAAAACTAAAGACAAGTTCTTACAATTTCTTTTTGTCTGGCAGCTTCAGCCTGCTCCTCCAGGTAGAGCTCCTCCCGGATACGTTCCATCTCCTCCCGCTGCTTGTGCTCAATTTCAATCTTCTCTGTCAGCTAAACCAGCAAAACAAATCAAGTGATATAATCATATCACACTCACAAAGTCATGTCACACATTACTTGTTAACTGATTTTTTTAAAATCAGGAACTGCTCCACATAAGGTAAAAGCTGTGAGGTCTGACTTTAAGATTAGAAGTTTAAGAAGAGACCCTTCTTGCCGCTCAGGTGGCGCAGCGGTAAAGTACGCTAGTGCACCAGAGTTGGGTTTCTAGACACATCGTATCGAAACTCAGCTCTACCTTTCCGACTGGGTTGGGCGGCAGTATGAACAACGTTTGGCTGTTGTTCATGGGTTTAGCGGGTAGAGTCGGAGCATTGGTTCTCATAACTGATGCAACTGCAGCCCCTGCTGGTTGACTGATGGCGCCTGCACAGGGCTGAGGAATAACATTGAGGGGAGTGTGACCCTCTGTGCGCAGTGTCTCTCGGTGTATGAACTCGGCTCGTGCGGGTGTAAAATGCAAGTCTGTACCGATTGCGTGCCGGAGGGGGCGCAATTCGGTTGAGTGGCGTCCTCAGTCAGCGGCAAGGGGTTGAACCAGTATAGAGGACATCATCAGGGTAATTGGATATGACTAGAATGGGGATAAAAATTGGGGGGAAAAAAGTGGGAAAAAATAGATAATTAAAAAAAAAAAAAAAAAAAAAGAAGAGACCCGTCTTTTGTCACCCACCAACTTGTGAAGGTTCTCTTTAGCCTGCTCTCGTTTCCTAACGCTAGTCATCCTGTCCTCTTCTCTCCTCTCCTGGTATTTAGCGTACTCCAAAATGCGCATGTTCTCCTCCTCCGTTTTCTCGCGCTCGATGCGCCTCCACTCAGCCTGCTGCTTCTTGAACTTCTCGATGTATCTCTGTGTGGCTGTAATCTTCTCAAGACGGAGCTGATGCACCCTGAAATTGAAACAGAGCTATTTAGCTTGTTAGCTGGTGTGATGCGTGTTTTCTCTTTGAGTTTAATGTATTTTGTTCATGGTCCCTGAAGGTTAACTGGAGCAATAAAATATTGCCTTTTGTGTGTGTGTGTGTGTGTGTGTGTGTGTGTTAATGTGAATGTGTGTATGTCTGTCCATTGATTGACTGGTGACCTGTCCAGGGTGTTTCCTGTCTTTCACCCTAAGAAGTGTATTTCTGATTAAAAAAGAAGCCTAAAGTCCAGTAACAGCCGACTGGGATGTTTCATCATTCGACATGTTATAGTTCACAAACATTATTATTATTATTATTATTATTATTATTTCTGTTATTTGGGGTTAGACGTGTAAAATCAGTAGCAAGTTTTCAGTTTCTTACATCTGATCTTCCTCGTAGATCTTTCGCACAATTTCATCCACCATGAGTTTTTCCTTGATGAACTCCTCATAGGCCTCCTGTCTCTTTTTCTCCTTCTCTACCAGCTGCTGCTCCAGCTCCTGCTGATACCGCACGGCCTCCTCATAGCGCCTCTGCTCCTGCTTCTCCTTCTCCACTGCAGCTTTTTCCTGCTCCCTCTTCAATTTATGAGCAACTTCAGCTTGCTCCCTCTTAAAAACATCAACAGGTAAATATGTAAGTACGTCTAAGCCACGGCAAACCTTGTCCGCGGGTCTGACACGAGCGATCACTCACCATGGTCTCGTATTTCACGACCTCCTTCTCGGCTATCTGTGCCGCTCTTTCTCTGTTTACGTATGCAGATTTTAACTTGGTCTCTAACTCACGAAGCTCCAAACTGCAATTCAAATAAGATTTCAGACAAAACAGACTGAGAACTCTTGTGTTTACACACCATCTAACCACTCACCTGTTTTCTTTAATGTACTGCCTCATTTTCTCATCTCGCAGTTTCTCCGAATTGATGCGAGCCAGCTCCTTAGCCATCCTCTCCTCCTGCTCCAGAAGCTTTTCTCTGTACACCTTCTCCTGCTCTGCCTTTAAAAACAAAGATAAACTTTACCACGAATGAAACGGTACAATAAAAAGCATTCAGTCCATCAGCATGTGGATGACATCCAACCTTCAAGTAGGCTTCCTCCACTTGTCTCTCATATTCTTCCTCTTGTATCTGGCGCAAACACCTCAACCTCTCGAGTCTCTCCTCATTTTTGAGGTTGGCCTTAATCTGCTTTTCTGCAGCCACGTGCCTGCTATGATTCTCCCGCTTCTCCTCCTGACGCCGGAATTCGGCCAGCGCTCTCTCCTGAAGGCTGTGCGACATGCTGCGCCGCTGGCTCATGGCAGCCTGAACATCAACAGCAAACCAACAATTTAAGTGAGGCTGATTTGGCCAAAATGTGGTTTTATAGTAGTAGAGTATAAATAATCACATAATACTGTTTTGTAGAAATGTCTTGAAAAGTCTCTCAAATTAAATTATTTTGCTAAGCTCAATGTTTAAATAAAAGTACAATGATAAAAATAATAAAAATGCACCACCATGGTTGAGTTGGTACCTCTTTTGATTACGCACTCTGACCTTAATATCAGAGCCAATGGGACATTATTTTATTTATTTATATTTTGCATTTTTCTTTGCCATTAGCACCACCTTTGCAAGAGGAGAGCCACAGACCACCAGGTGCCAGAGGAGGGACAGAACAAAATCAGTTAAGCTAGTTACCAAAATGTACTTTTTTTAAATTTTTTGTTTTATTTTAGGACTTAAATGGAATACAGCAGGAAGACTAAGTGCCTCACAGCAAGGTAAAAGACCTGGGTTCATTCTTACTTCTGTTTCCTGTCTGAATTGAATTAAATTAACTGTTTTTAATTGCCACTACATGTAAGTGAGCAGGTGAGTTTGTGATGTCTTACGACCCACCGCGACCCTGACCAGGATAAAGCGTTTAGTAAAAAAATAAATAAATGGGAACGAAAATGTAATATACTATTGAATCAATGTGACTTTTTTAATTGTTAAATGCAATGACTTAACTATAATGAACCATGAATCTGTTATTTATTACACAGCAGTAAGTTTGAGGTTAATTAGCATGTTATGCTAACAGTACAGGTGAACGTTTGCTTAATGTTCGAAAAAAACAACAAATAAAGCTTTAAAATCACATGTAATATAATTATTTAAGAGGAAATAAGAGCTATTTACCATGCGTGTAGCGGTGCTGCTTATAATACAGGTTTATATTCTATAAGTTTAAAACTAAACGGAGAAACTCCAAATCATCCAGTCCTCATTTGTGTACAACTCGTCGCGTGGCAACGCACTCGTCAGCGATTGGTCAAAGCGAAAGTCTATCTGTGGGTGAGTCATATGAATCGATTCAGTTGAACAATACGTGTCGACTCCTTCGGCTTCAAAACAGCTTAATACAAATACTGAAAGGCACTGCAAGCAATTGAGGGGCCCAGCAATGACAGCTTGACACTGGTGTGGCTTGAACCAGCAATCTTCTGACCACTAGTCCAAGTCAAGTGCCTTTGCATTTTGGTATAAATTAGTATGAGTAATTACGTTGATGTTTTTAATGATTTTGCTTATTGAATCACTTGTCACAGTTCCATGCATTAGTTTTGAGTCACTGACATCCTCCTACTGGGAGATTTTAGATGAGCCTCGTAGCAGTGGTCACACTGAGATTTTGATCCAAAATTTGTCTGATAACAGCAATAATTTTAAAATAAATAAAAATATAAGTCATGGAAATACAGCTGGGGAAGTGCAGCCATATAGCAACATAGGTACCATGTGGGTAAGTGAGTAAATGTGTGAGCGAGCTGCTCTGGACCTAGTGGACTTGTGCCCAGTCCAGACTTATTTTACTAGTGTAACCAAGTGTATTTAGGGTTAGCATAACTCATTAAATCACTAGTAACCCTTGTATCTTGTGATGCTGCACGACCACAAGGTCCCAGGTTCAAGTCTGTCTCCATACGCTGTGTTCAGATAAGGCACTCTTCCCCCCATTTTTATACATGCTAGCAAAGGGTAATTCATATTTGGCCATATTTAACATTAAAAATTTTATCAGTAAAAAGACATTTTGAAATGTAGCATTACTGGACTATTGTAGTGGGTCACCAAGAAAAAACAGTTGATGAATTAATGTTATTATTGAAGTATGTTAACTGTACTTAATCAGACATAATACAGGGAGTAAGAATGGGCATTTTTATTCTGTTTTGTACAAATACACACATAGGTTCTAAAATGTTTTGATATGCAATGATATAAAATGAAAACACAATAAAATCCTCTGACTATATTACATGCTTTGGATCTGACACTTGGGTCACTTGAGTATTCCTAAATATTTGTCAGTGTTCTGGGGTATTTGGCTTGATTGGAACAGTACTGTACAATAAGCATATCCTTTATAAAGGCTATTTGTTGAGTTACTGGATCTTATGTATGTCAGAATAAACGGCATGGCTTGTCTCTAAAGATGAGCTAGAGTTAATGCCAGGGTAATGCCACAGTCATTGTGGACGAAATATCACACTATTTCCATTCTAGGTTATAAAACAATGCTTATATATTTACAAAATTCAAGTTTGCATTTCTATATGATCAAAAGTGCATGAAACATTTAGAGTACAAAATCATTCTTATACAAAAACATTATAGCAGAATAGCACAGGACGACATTCTAATCAAAATGTAGGAAAAAAAATCCCAAACATTCTTTTCTTTTTCATACCAATAAATTATAACCACTGAATTAAAAACAAGGAGCTAGTTTACACCAGTGCCTTATATTACATATTTTATCTGTCAACATAACAAAAAGCAAAAAAGCAAGCCTTTGTGCGAACGATTGATTTACATTTTCCACTTCTTTTTTCCATGATTCTTTTTACTAGAGCACCAGGAAATCAGGAGTCACAGCCCTTCTGAGGTTTTTCTTGTAGCTGACAGTTGTCAGAAAAAAAGTTTTTAAACCCTTTGAACATACCTGAATTGTTGTATTAAACAGGGAAGTAGGAACGATGGGTGACATTATATTTACATATATGTGTGTTGCTAGGTGTTCATACTAAAATAAGTGGTTAGTTTTGAATAACAGACAGAAGCATCTGAAGGTCAAAACAAAACACAAAAAGAAATAAAACCACTGTGGTTTATGAGGAACAGTTTCAGAAATTCAAGTATTTTCAGAGGGTTCACAACTTTTTTGCTACTGTATGCTGTTTATACCAGAATAAGACCATTTATTTGTAATATTATTTAACAAAACGAACAGTTCATGCTCCCATGTGTTTTTGTCTTTAAATGCGTTCCCACTTGTACAAAGGCACACGGGCCACTGTAGGATGTAACTGATGATCAGATTTGGGGGTTCATCTGTGATCCATGGATTCGGCTCAGTAGGCAGTGCAGGCCAGATGAAAGACGTTGCAGTGTTTCTTTATGAAGCAACAGACAGTCCAGTGCACTGAGCAAATCCCCATCGACTCTGTTCCATTGTAAATGACTTGCTACATTTCTCTCTTTATATCCTTCCCCTCTCTCTCTCTCTCTCATATTCATTTTCATCTCTCTCTCTCTCATATTCATTTTCATCTCTTTCTCTCTTTCTCTCTCTCATATTCATTTTTATCTCTTTCTCTCTATCGCTCTCTCTCTCTCTTTTCCCCTTTGCTGATCCAGAGACTTGTAGTGTTAGTGTGGGACGCTCCCTGAGAGTCGGGCCAGTTAAGCCCTGTAATGCAGTTTGCGTTATCGCTCTTCTGCTACCTTCCCGTTGGCCTCGTTTTCTGACTCGTCCCTCCGCTTCTGCCTCTGAAAAAATCCCAGCTGGAAAAACACAGTAACACAGAAACAGTTATATTTAAAACCAGAGCATTTTGAAAACACTTTAAGTATGTAGATACCATTGATACTGAATGTTTTTTAATGTGGAATGCAGTGATAAGATGACTTCCAGGCGAGTACGGCCTGCAGTTCCTAGGAATGTTGACCTCCCAGATAAGTCAGCTATGTGCTCCTGGAGGAATTTTGGAAGGCCGACCATTTCTGGAAGGATTTACTACTGTTAGATGTTCTTATTTGAAAACAATGGCTCTTACTGAAGTTTGCTGAGAACCCAGAACACTACGAATGGCTTTTTAACCTTATCCAGACTGATATATTGATACATTATTTTTCTTCTATTTCTGTGATGTTTAGATTCTGTGGGGTTGGCAGCATGGTTAATCATCTGGTCTAAATAAACTCAAGTATGAATTAAATTTGAATAATTGAAGCAACAGAATCTCACAAAGAACAGCATCTCAAAAATTTCAGCAACAGTTTGATGCAGGCTCTAAAAAACAAAGTCTATAAAGGTTGTTGTGGAAGAACCTGACTTGCCTGCCTCATCTTTATCAGACCCCCCTTTTGATGAATCAGAATGCTGACTGCAAGCCAGCCCTTAGAGGTGGTAGATAACCGGTGCCTGACATTACTAATAGTCTTGCGGATGAATAAGAATTAATCACCACAGCCATGTTTAAATAACAGAATTTAAAATGCTGTTATAGCAGCAACTGGCAAACATCTTCATATTGATGCCCATAGATTTGAATGTGATAAGCAAAGACACACATAGATATTCAAGTGTTCACATACTTTACGCATGTTGTGAAGCATAATATAGGAATTTGTACCTTCCATAGAGCTAGAATAAGGAGGGAGAGGAGCAACAGTCCTCCTAGTGTACTTCCAATGATGATCCAGATAGGAACTCTGGAATCTTCCTCCTTCCTAATTTCCAGAATTATCTGAGGGCAAACAAAAAAAATACAAACATTAATTATTGCATACAAATAAACATACAGTTAAAATGGTCATGATTTTGTACATTTCACACGATCTGCTGCCATCAGCATGTGCTGCATTCTGCAGGAGCATCGATAGATGGCAGGAGAGAACAATGTGAGAAGAATAAAACTACACGTGGTGGTCTCATGGTCCTTTCGGTCCTGTGGCTCCAGACTGTTAGGGTGCACTTACTGTCTCAGAAGTCGAGGGTTGAAACGTCCAGGAGCACCCACACATTATAAAGCGGGGTGTGTGAATCGGATCTGTCTAACTACACTTAATTATTAGAAGCTGAAAGTTCAGCTACAGCACATAGCTGGAAATGTGATGCCAGGATGCACAACCAGATTCCTTTTTAAAGTGCATTTAAATATTATTGTCAGAGACTCAAGTCTTGCTGACAATGTACAAACCCCAGATTCCAGAACGATGTGGTAGTATATACAGTACAATGAAAATAAAATCAGAAAGAACGCAATTTGTATTTGACCTGTTTCAAAAAGCATGATATGTGATATTTCCTTTATAAACGTGTGTCTGCAACTTGTATCAGAATGTTGGAACAGGCGCATGTTTACAACAGTCTTCTTTTAATAAATGCAACATTTGGTCTTCAAATGTAAGGCTTTTTTTGATGAATCACTAACAGTCCAGACTGAAAGGTTCTGTAAATCAGCAAACTAATCACTTCTCTAAAGGCTAAACTCATGAGTTAAACATGTGATATGTGGGTTTGCAGTGGTGAGCTGTCTTATTAAAAAGCACATAAAGATCTGCTTATGCAGACGACTTTAAGAGGACTCCACAAAAATAACAGCAGAAAAAAAGCTCTTCCGAAGATCCTTATAACATTCCTACAAACCTGCAAAATCCACAAAATCTTCTTTTGACCATGAGTCCAATAAAAAAAATCTTGCTCGTAGAGGAACATCACAAAATAAAAAAACATTGCTGCATGTCCTAAAAAAAACTACATGTTACACTATTCTTTTCTCACAATGTTGACACAATCATTGCTCACCAGCAATACAACCTATAAAGTATTAAAAAATCTGAAATGTGAAGTTTATGGACTGAATGGCTTACAGTCTTAAACTTGCGAGTTCGTATCTCAGCTCAGGCAGGCCGGGTGCTTATAAGGACAATGATTGGCTCCTCTGAAAGGTGGGAATGCCGGAGGGGATTCCTCATGACTGTTGCAATTACGACCTCTGCTAGCTGGTCAGTTACGCCTGTACAATAAGACAGGGGATACTGATCTCTACATGAACCCACCACGTACAGGTGAAAAGAAGTGGTCGGCTAAGGCTACTACTGAAGGAAGAGTGTGATGGTCATGGCCCTCCTTGATCAGGAGTGGAGGGTAGCAGTAGCAGAGGAAGTGGAATGTGATTGCATAATTGCAAAAACAAAGCTAAAACCACATTATAAATAATAAACGCTGAAATCCAAAGTATTCACAAACATTTTCTTACCACTATAAATAAACAAGATATTTAATTAAGCTAAAAAATCTTGTCACTCGTTTCATATCCCAAAATTATTTACACAGAACATGTCTTTTTTGCATTTTTGCTGAGTTATTATTTCATTCTGGTGTTTTGTCCTGTACAAAAGCATCTTCACATATTTGCTGTTTTATCTGTTTTCAGTCCTGACCTACATCAGTGTGTTTACACATTCTCATGGCCTGGGTGCATGTGGCTTCCTGTCTACATGAACATCTCAAGAGTGTGTGACTCACATGTCTGAAGGACCTCTCTTCCTGAAGAAACATGGGACTGTCCTGGTTCAGCTCCACAGAAGCTGTTGTCACCAACTCCAGGGTTTTAAACATCAGCTGGTTATGAAAAAAACAGTAAACAAAACAGGTTATGATTTTACCCACTCGCATTCCTGTTCAAAAACTGAGAGAGTGTGTGTAGGGTGACACAGACTGAGGAGATATCTAAGACTAAAGTTAAAGTTTTTTTAAGTGATTTAACCCTTATTACATGTATATATGGCAGAACTACTCACCGCATGTAGAGAATCAGCTCGCAGAAACCCGCCAATTCTCACGCTGACACCTTTGTAGGAGGTCAAATTGACGCTACACTGAACGGGCAACGTCAGGGTGTTGGTGTAATTCTGCACAACAAAACACTTATAAATGTTTACAAACACACAACTAATGGATCAACTACAGCTGCTTGTGGTGGAACCCTGGAATACCAAAACTATTTATTAGCCAGTTCCATTACAAAAGCTCTTCAGATGTTTTACTGCTTAATAAATTTGGGTAATGGGTACAAAATTACAAATTTATTTGAAGTTGCAGTGCTGAAGATTGAATGCCCACATTTTAAAAAATGAACCACCACTACTGGTTTGCTCTGCTTTACATTAAGCCACTAATAGTGATGACAGAAGTCTGACGTCATAATACAGATTTTAAAAAAGCACGAATAAAGCAGGGATTAGAAACTTTGTGTTCAGTTAGTCATTACCAGGTGGGAGAGGTGTGTCAGGTCCTCTGGTGACGCTCGGCTGTGCGCTACATGCTGAGGGGGGATGCAGTGTGTTCCATCTACCTAAAAACAAAACACAATTCACTGTTTCACCACAGACATTACCACAAAACTACCCGACTGTAGTACGATTTTCAGCTCGCTTTATCCTCTCACCTGGTCTATGTGGAAGTCCTGAATCTGCAGAAGCTGATTCCCATTTTTCGTCACTTCAGGGATCCTGATGTCCAGCTGCAGATTTCGCAAAGGAAAGTAGCCCAGGTTCTTGAGCTTCACAGCACAAAACAGACGACATAATTATTTTTTTTAGAATCGAGTATTGGTAGAGCCACAGGTCTGGCTTTATCTGATCGAAAAAATGCTGGATTATATAAATAAACCAGTTATTGGCTTAATATATATTTGATTCATATAATTACATATATTTATTATATCATGTATTTATATCAGTTTTAGCCATACAGTTTAAAGTTTTAACACTCTCTGATGTTACTGATTATTTTACATTTACATTTTCAGCATTTAGCAGACGCCTTTATCCAAAGCGACTTACATTTACAGTTACAGTATACAGTCTAGGCAATTGAGGGTTAAGGGCCTTGCTCAAGGGCCCAACAGTGACAACCTGGCAGTGGTGGGGCTTGAACCAGCGACCCTCTGGTCACTGGCCTAGTACCTTAACCACTAGGCTACAGCTAGTAAAATAAAATCTGCTCATTTCATCCATTCTATTTCCATTTTATTAACTGTTTAATATGTTTGTGTCTTAAAGACGATTGCTTGTTTTAATAGAGCAGCTTAGATACTTCTAAACAATGCTCGACTCAAGGGAATTTTCAGTTTTAATAGCCCACCCAGAAAATGAATAACAAGCTATAACAATATTTATTGAAGCATCTCAGGAACCTCAATCTCCAGCTCATATGGTCCTTTGTCTACAGTAGTGTCAGGGACTCGGACTTACTTGGAAGGTGAAGTTAAAGGGTGGATGAAGGTTCTCGGCTTTCTCCAGAGAAAGATCAGCTTTGAGCTCCAAGTGTGATGGAGTTGAATCTCTAAAACAAACAAAGACATTTTCATCTACGCCGTTTGGTACTGAACTCTGGTTTACATGTCCACATGGCCAAACACACACACACACACACACACACACTCTGACTGACCTGGTGAAGAGTAAATCACCCTCATATCTCAACGTGTAGAAAATGTCATTAATGTTATCATGTAAAGCCACTTCCTCCCCATCACTGCAGAGACACACGTAAGAGAAATAACATCAACTTCAGCTACTCAAGCTCTCAGCATGATTATTTTAATATAAGTGAATTATTTATTATTATTATTATTATTTGCTGTAGGTTCCATCAGAGCCCATTATTTTCCACCTGAGTCCTTGAAACTAGTCTTAGTATAATGCAACTTATCTTATGCTATTGTGTGGCTACTCAGCCGTGGAAACTCATTCTATAAAGCAAGTAGTTAACAATTATTGCACTGACTGTGTTTTCAGAGGCAGTTTGGAACTAAACAGTAACTGTTGCAACCAAGGACAGTTCACCTTGACAGTTTTATAACCGTCTATAGAGAATTAATGCACCTGTTTGTAATGGATGAGGCTGATGAGGGCAAATCAGCTCATTAAAATGTGTGTCCACATACTTTTAGCCAGTGATAAAAGTAGTGCATTAAATGTTTTTTATTTGCTGCTGTAATTCCAGACAGATGTGGTCTGTGATGTTAGACAGACTGACATAATAGAGAAAAGCTGGGAGACGCACAAAGAATCAGACGCCACATTTGCAGTGACGACGGCTATCAATCAAATCCCATCACATCTCAATGAAACCCACTGTAAGGATTTTGGACACGTTTGAAGGGTCTTGAACATGGCTGCCACTGAATGATTCACAATGATGTCAGCTTGAAAACAACTGAACATAAGAACAACGTCTGAAACTTTAGTGGTTTGACTCATCGTGCTGCCTTCAGGGGGTCAAAAAGCTAGCATAACCAAGAACCCATATATCTAGTTTTATAAAAAGCCCAGTAACATAATTCAAAAACTGGCAGTGCCAAACCACTGATTTCCTAAAGCCTCTGTAATTTTCATAAACGGAGAGCCTTGTTCCTTTCCAAATCAGATTTTCATGTCTTCCACCAGGCATGGGGAGATAATGTAGAAAGCCATAACAACCAATATGGAATCGGTTGAAAAGAGAAAAAAAATTCTGCATTATAATTGTAGAAATCCATTTACTTTGCATGAATTTAAGATTAGAAGATTAAGATTAGGGTGAGGGCATTGGGTTGTGTAGGTCGACCCTATTCAGAAACTGATCTTCTATTAGAAAGGATTTATTATGCTGTACCACTGGGATCTGGTGGCCAGTTTTTGTGACTGTTACAAACAATTTGTACCTTTAGCAGGGTCCAAATTTGCAGCCTAGACTATGTGTTTGCACCACTTAGATAAAAATAGTTAGACAAGAATAATTTGGAAAAAAAAAACCCTGTGGGATGTTTTTTACCTGCTAGCCTTCAGAATGACCCGGACGTGGTCCAGCAACACAGCATTACTGAACTCAAACTCCAAACGGAATGTGACCTGGAGAAGGAGACACAAAAACAAAATGATTCCCGGTCAGATCAGTGTGATCGTAAATATAACAGATAGTTTAGAAATGGCTTGAAACGGCTGGGAACCTATATATTTCTAAAATGTCGGGAAATAGTGGACACATATAGTCACCCTACATACTGTATAGGTTACCCCTGTGTATGAGGTTACCCCAGTGTATGAGACTGTATTTATGTTCTTCCAGCAGCAGGAGTGTGAGTTTTCGTGCAGGGTTTAAGAGTCCAGCCCGCACTAATCTGCTGTAAGTCTGTGGGTTCTAAACAAAGCCACCACAGGCACCACTGAACCGCCTCAGATCCCAAACCCACGACCAAAACGACCCTGGAGTAAAACATTTTTCCTCTTCCCTCCACCTTTATTTCCATTCGAGATCCAAAGCCAAGATTCTTATTTTAATTTTAGGAATTCGTCTGTACGTCAATACAGATGCACACATTACTGGGCTAATGAGAAGTATTGCTACAGGCACACAATGAAAGCTTATAGATGTCATGCAGAAGCTTTTATTTAATCTGGTGTGAAACATTAGTAGATCCTACCTGAATAGCTGTAAAAGTATTTAGTCCATGAAAGGTTTTTTTAAATATTTTATTGTCTGCTTTTACATCACACTTTACCACCCCCAGATTTTCACATAAATCCCCAGCGTGCTAAGCTTTGTGTGGGTTTGTGTTTGGATTAGCAAAACGAGATGTGGTGTTCAGTAAGGACAAACAGTTGCACATTACGGCCAACATAGCATCCTGAAATTTTTTTAAAATGAATTCTGTAGCCTTGGGACAATGATTTAAGCCAATTTCTGTGTTTACAGGCCCTGGTTTTGAGCAACGCCAAGTCAAGTAGGTCCTTTTAAAAGCATTAGAGGGCTACACAAACAACCACAGAAAAAATGGAGGAACGTTTTGTAACCACACAAAGACCAGAAACCCACGTCATATATACAACACACAAGTAAAATCACGCAGATACGCCAGGACAGACTCTACAGTAGGTTGTAATCAATCATTATCATGGGTCAAACATCAACACATATCATATATTCCTCCTGATCAAAGCTCACCGGAGAAAATCATCAGTGTTGGATTCTTACAGTAAAGTACTGAATCAAATGAGCCTCTAGCAAGAAATGAAACTTTATAGCAGGCAACTGTGCACAGGACTGACTTTAGATTAAAGTTAGGAATGTTGATTACATTCTTACCAGTAAGACAGTATTTCCTGTGGAGTAATGAGGACAGTGGTAATACAGTAAAATTCTGCGGTTAACTGTTGGGATGGGGACAAAATTTAAAATACTTTCATGCTAACAGTAGATTTTTATCTCAGTGAAGCTCATAAACTGGACTGAATCAAACCATTGACTGCAAACTTTACCCATGGGCTTTATATCTGGATCAGGTCAGGTCAGTATAAATACAGATTTGTTTAATATTTTTGTGATTCCCTGCTCAGAAAATTAAAGGCTGTCATAGTCGCAAAGGGGGTAAAAACAACTTAATGTTACTGCCCAAGGTTTTGGAATGTCCACTGTTCTCACAGTCAGGAGTCCACATACTGTTGGACATACACCAAAATTAAATATCTGGGAGATTTTGGGAGTTGGAACTTACCTGAGACTTGGCTCTCATGAAGGGAGAGCTGACATTGCAGTACTTCTCATTTCTCTGCCGGTCTCCACCACGACAGTGAATCTGGATGTCTGAGTTATCCTGTAATAAAAGAAAATCAGTCTGAATAACTTAATTTAAAAACTCTTAAGGCATGTAAGTAGTTTTATTTGAGTTCCAACATTTCAGCAGTACAGTATTTCCTCTGACGGTCAGTAGTATGAGTATAATCACCGTCCCTTTTTAATTTCTGTCATTTCTTTGATCTCTGACCCTTTTACCTTTACTATAAGACTGGAGAACTGCAGGTTCCTGGAGTGCGAGATGTTAAGTAGGGCTCCATAAGCGTTTTCTCCCTGGTTCTCCAGGCGAACGTCCACTACCATTTTTCTCCTGGTAGCCTCTATCACACGCTCTGTCTCCTCTGGTCCTGGGGGGCTTCGACACAATGCGCTGACTGCTCGGAAAGCCTGTCCGCAAAACTGCCTAACAGACCAGAGACAGACGGTAAAAAAGGGTTTGGGACACTTCGTTTGTGTGAGAAAGAGAAATTTGTGATCATACTTGCGAGTGATCAGGTCGTTCTGTGAATGGATGAGCAGGTCTGGAACACAGTGGTCATCCTCATCACAGCCGTTCCAGAAAGGTAACTGGAGAATTAATGAGACATTAATAACAAAACACATGAATAATGCAGCGAGTGGGGCAGTTTCTTTGGGATTGGAACACACTGAACAACTGTCACACATTAAAATCCAGACTAACCTTTATTATACTATAAAATATATTTAAACGCAGATACAGTTGACGGGAACAAACCTGAGTCCTAACGGTGGTCGGCCAGGTGTCATCTAGCATTGGACCGCTGTCTGGATTCTGTAGACCCGTTTCCACTGTGAATATGATCGGCCTGGCATAGTCTGTAGTGTCCTTAAAAAGCAAAAGTAATATTATGAAAAAAATCACTCAGTTACTCACTCAGGTAGTTACTGGTTACACAAGATTCATCAGTTCAAGTTTTTTAATGTCAAACACAGCCGTGGACGATTTTGTATCTCCAGTTCACCTCACTTGTAGTAGAGTCTGAGCTCACCATCACATGAAAGTAGATATGTTCACAGCTCTCGTTCGCAGGAAGCAGCGTGAGGTTCTGTGGCTGCGGCCGGTCAGGATAATCCATTAAAGCTCGAGGGTTAAAACGTTTCTCCTCAATAAAGGTGTTGTACCAAATGCCTGAAAGATCAACAGCAAGTTTTTCCAAGTTTCATGACAAATGTATGATCTTAATCCTAACCTTAACCCTGTAATATCACAGACATGTAATCAGCCACGTATTTTTTCAACTGCTGCTTATGTAGTTTCACAGTGGCGCTTCTAGTGTTAATGGCAAAAGGAGTTACATAATTATTTTTCACACAATCAAATTTTAATTAAATGGAACTTGTGTATAACTACTGTATATAACATCATGTTTTAGAGAGAGACACTGATAATTATAATCACAGTATAGATGCATCCCTAGTTTATACTAACAAATAAATACAATCCACATGCTTAATAAACAGAATAGGATTCAATCAGCGGTTAGATTTCGATCTCTGAATAAGCACAACAAAGAATTTATTTTTACAATGAAATCCACAGGACAGTGTGGAAGGTACAAATCACCACAGTATTTTGTGGCTATAATAAACCATAAGAACTGATTTAAGGACCAGAGACACTGACAATGTGTTAATAACCGCCTTGAGACCAAAAACCCAGGTCAGACCTCCAGACATAAATTCTAGTAAAACAGATTTCACACACTGTGACCGATTCACCTACCAAGTTCCAGATCGCAGACATTTTTGGGTTGTCTGTTCAGTTACCGCACTGCTAGCACAACACACTAGCCAAATGGTATTGGAGTACAAGTACAAGTAAATGAGCACAGTGTTGGGCAAATACTCGATGCCAGTATCAGTATCGACGCATCCCTAGTTGAAGGAAAATATTTGGTTTCATGTAGTTCAGTGGTCTGCACAGATTCCTGACCTCTAACCTACTAAACTCTGGTGGGATGAAGTGGAATGTGGATTGTGAGTCAGGCGTTCTCATCATAACATGAGTGCATGACCCATGAGTGAATTCCCAAGGATTTACTTGAATATTTTGTAGAAAGCTTTCCCAAAAGAGTAAAGGCTGTTAGGGCCACAATATATGTGATGTCACATGCTAATGGTCAAGTGGATTTCACTCATACAGTGTAACTACAGTCTATTATAATAAGTCTGTTCTATTTTCCAGTGGAACAGTTTCTCCTAAGCCGGTGCTAACGCGAAAGCCAAAAGCCACTCTACTCATGTTCTTGTTATGCTTGAAGCCATTAAAAGTCTGTGTAGTTACCCCAGATGAACTGAAGATGAAGTGAGTAAGCAGCACTTGTTTAGGTTACTGATCCCACTAACACTAAAGCCATTCGTTTAAATAAAAGAGAAAAGCTATCCAAATAGTAGCTTCATCTACCGAGAAATCTACAGTGTGCCGTATGAATGAAACACAAATAAAAATTCATGAAAAAAAAAAGCTCCCGGTCTGCCCTGCAAGCATTAATAATACGGTCCCAGTTCACGAGCCAGATGTGTTTTATGTGAATGATCACTTGTTAGATGTGGAATTTTAAAAGAATAAAACAGATTTCTACACTCTCGTATTTCTTCATTCACATAAAAGCACATTATTCAGGATCTGCAGTCCTGCTAATACAAAAGGTTTGTATTTATGGAAGCGGTGAGGGCGAGAGGGGTAGTAATCGGTCGTGTCTGAGAGACGCTTATTGTCCGGATTTAGCGCCATCTGATTTCCACCTTTTTGGACGCTCGAACAACAATTGAACAATGAATCTTTCTGACCTATATCCACATTAATATAAACACAGGATCAAGCTTTCCACGTTGTAGCAATAATAATAGAATTGGATATCTTTGAGGACTGACCTACTTCCTGTGTGGCTTTGATGAAAGTCCTGGAAGTGACGTTGAGACACACGATAGCCGACATGCACGTCACGTTCTTCCCTGCACGTCTGCAGTCCTTATTGAAAATGTTCACCTTGTTGGGTTCGAATCGCACGTTGGCATGGATGCGGATCACACTGCGAGACCTGAAACCCAAAACGGCAAAATCAAACAGAACTGAACAACGTGACTTTTACATTTATGTGAGGCACAAGTTTCCTTTTTTGCATTTTTTCATTTTTTAGTTTTATAAGATTTAAATGTTTGAATGGCAGGTGTTTAACTACATGAAGGCACAGAAGATTATTGCACTTTTTATATATTAAATTATTCATAACATTAAAAAATCAAACCGCTTTTGACTGCAGATTTCACAATTAAGGACAAACGTGGGTCCAGTTACGAAGCACCACTGTATTTAATCTGCTAAACAGATATTTATTTAGCTCAAAAATAAGATTTTTCCTGCTTAAATAGTTTCCAGACATGCACTGATTCTGACGTTCACCAACCAGAGGAGTACAGCTGCACCCAGGGAACCCACGGCCAGATCCACCAGCCCGTCGCCATTCATATCCATCTTTCCATGAATACTCCTGCCAAAATACTGCAAACCAGAGCCTAACTGTGCTGCAGAGATTCTCTAAGAGAAACAAAGAGACGGACGGATGTACAGGCATCTGTTTTTATATCATATTCAGAATTATTTACTGAATTAATAAAGCTGAAGCATCTTTGTACCTGTTTATACTTTCTCAGGATCCTGTTGCGTTGGCTGTTATAGATGTAAATAACTCCTCTGTGCTCGTCCTCCAGCGGAGATCCCACCACCAAGTCATTAAAAGAGTCCCCATTTAAATCCGGCACCGGTGCCAGGGCAGAACCAAACCTGGCATTCTCGCTTAAATCTGAGAGCTCCAGCACCCCCTCCAGAAGAAAACGAGGCTGCAAACATACAAGCCAGAGAGAAGGATTACTGCAGATTCATGTAAATATGATGCTGTTTATCATTTTGTAAGGACTAAATTGTTTTTTAAAGACAGTATTATATTTAAAGTACTGAACTAAGGACTAAAGCTCTGAATTCTGCTTTTAATCTGAGAGAAATTAATTAAATCCATCTTTGCATGCATCCTTTCCCCCAGTAAACACCACTTCTCAAGCTTCAAAAGCTGTTCCCCAAACAACAACGCCCTAAATACGGACCATCTCTGTTTGAAATGTTCTCCTGGCACACGCTGATTGCTTCTCCCTCAATGCCTATCCAATCCAAGTGACTACTAGGAGAGTCTTAGGAAATAAACCTAAACTGGATAAATAAAAGAATGCCAGTGTGCCGCTCTCTTTAATATCTTCCACCAGCTTTTCACAGCCCAGACGTCTTCAACTCTAATGCAGCCTCTCGCACCACAAACTGCGTCTAATTATGCCGGAGAGTGCAAATGTTTTCCTACTGAGTTCAACGTGCACTTCCAGTTTAATGAAGACACAGTGCGTTGCTGGCACGAGGCGCGGACCGGCAGGTGCCAAACGCCCGTGCTGTCTCTGTGTAAGGATATTAATGAGGGAAGTAATGAGGAAACCATATAAAACGCTTTCTCCAGAAGGTTTAGTTCATTTGTTCCTAATCAGTATGGAAAGGCAGTACTGCAAAACTGAAGCTTAGCTTAGATTTTAAAAAGCCATAAGCACGTGTGCAGAGAACGGTGCAAATGTGATCAGGTTTTTTATATAAATATGTAGCCACTACATGGCAGGAAGTATAAGGCATGCATTCTAATCACCACAGACAATCATTAGCAAAAAATGATTATGCCCTGGGCAACCAAGGTCCTAACACAGCGTTGATAACCAGACCCCTTATTAGTCCCGTCTTTTCCCACCCAGCAGACTAGAGGCCAATTTTGTCTGTCACAGGCACTGCCGATTGTGCCTGCTAGAGGGCACCAAGCCGACCAGTGGGTGTCTAATTACTAAAATGACCATGGTGCATACTAAAATGAACCAAATAAATAAAATACCTGCTCAGTGACCCGGTAGATGTAGACTTTGCCCCTTTCCCAGCCGCCGCTGAAGAACATGGGTGCAGCCACGAGTAGGTTATCTGTAACTCCGTCCCCATCGATATCCATCGCAGCGATCTCACTGCCGTAATACGAGCCAATCTGTACGAAGGGTCGACACACACAAACCCACACAAGCCACAGATATTACGTCTATACATTCACGCTGACGCTGGGGTGAAAAAGTAATTACCCCTGTACTGAGGTGTATTCATCTAACACACTGAATGAGTTCAGATTATGAAATAAAACATGACATCTCACAAAGAGACACAGCACAATTTGTAGAACTAATAAGTATTTTACCAATAACTGGTTGCATCAACTTTAGAAGCAAAAACTTCTATAATTTAAAAAATGTCGTTCTGGCACCTGCTGTCCTTTCAGCGAGTGGAGTATAGTGAGTTCTCCTGTGTTCTTCAGGGTGAAGATGATCACTTTGCCAGTGTGGTTAAAACGAGGAGCTCCAGCCACGTATAACTGCCCGTTTCGTGCCGACACCACCGACGTCACCGTGTAACCTAAAGAAAACGATGGAAAAAACAGCTATCGATGTAACCCGATACAACACTGAACCAGAAACTAAAAGGACTTAATCATTGTAAAAACACTGACCATAAGCTCGTAAAGATGTTGTTACTACAGTTTATAGTCATCTTTAAAAAGAGAGGATTTAAAAAATCTAATACAGAAATAAATCAGCTGTTGAAGAGTGAAGTTAAAGCGATGCCTGCAGAAACCCAACATCTCTGCAGATCCAATCAGGGCTCTGTAATCATTCGCTCATCAGCGTCAGCCTGGCACATTCGGCTCTAGGAAAAAAGATGAGGCCTAGGGAAAGCTGGCCTTCACCGCCGAATGGAGTGAGAAGAATACAATGAGAATGAAAGACGACACAGATGGTAGATGATGACTGCAAAAGCAGAGCCATAGCAGGGAAGAAGAAGGACGCAGAGCCCTCATCCACCTTCCGAATATCCACCACCACCACAAGCATGAAGCATGACACAGACGGGCGATGGACAGAACTGACAGGAATGTGAAATGAAGGGAAAGAAGCAGGAGAAAGAAATACGATACGCTGCATTTAAATGAGCTTTACAGTGTTTAGAAAAATCCCAAATGAATAACCTCAAATCTTACAGTGGAATTCGTGACAGCTGAATTTTTCCAACTGGTTGATTTTGTGAGTTATGTTCTTAATACGGTGAGACCAAGAAAACACTAAAAACACTTTGTGGTTGATGCTGTTTGTATTTACAACATCATTTTTGGAAGCTCACACAGGATCACATTTGAGGAAAATCGATACTTTTAATGCTTCTGGAGACCTTGAAGAGGCTGTAAAAGACGTTTTTCTTGCACTTTTTAGCTAGCACAGTGCTTAGTAAAATAACAGTGAGACGTCATTTGGCAATCCATCAGAATAAACGTCTAATCATCTCATCAGACGTTACTGGAGATGATATATGGTATGTTATCTAAATATGAAGGATCTTTAAAAAGTTTTTATATTTTTTGCACTTTTATATTTTGGTTGGAAGCGGTGAGGATGGGGGGAGTAGTAATCGGTCGTGTCTGAGAGACGCTTATAGTCCGGATTAAGCGCCATCTGATTTCCTTACCCAGGTAAGCTCCATGGTTCTTCAGCTCCTCAGGAAACTCCTGAGCGTAGGACGACTTGGGTGGAACCACTTTGCCGTGCCGGGTCTCCTTCAGCACGGCTCCGTTCCAATCGTATGCCCCGACCGCGCCAACAAGAATCCCGTCCTGCCCGGGAATACAAATGAAAACTAAACTGAAAAAAAATTTGTTAGGAATTAAAAATATTGTTCAATCATTCTATAAAGCCTCATGAAGTGTGTATTATAAAATGTTTCTTTCTTGGCATTGACAGTTTTTGTTCTGCTATATACTTTGCATGAGGTCTATCTGAAACAGCAGCACTGAAATATCTGCGAGTCGATTGCACATTTTCCAGCGGTCTGTGCATAGCAAACCACCACAAATACCCTGTAACCCATTGGAACAGTTTTTAAGTCAGTATTAAAGTAATCCACTAACTGCACCACTTTTTTCGGTGAATACCTCTGGAGAGCTTGTGCAGCGTGTTGAGAACGACAGCCTTGGAAACCATGAACTCAAAACAATTCTGATTTGTGTTTTATTGGACAGATGTAAAATATGTGTTTATATATTTTTAAACATCAATAGCTGCTTATACTGGAGGATCATCCACCACTCCAAAACAAAATAACAGAGTGAATGATTAACATCTTCATCATGGTTACACTGGCCTGTTCTGCAGAAACTGAAGGAACACAAGCCTAATAAGTTTGAGTAAAACAGCATGAGCTTTAAAGTCAAGACCAGACGCTTTATGTTTATGCCAAAAGCAAATTTTACAATGACCGGGCTCATCTGTTACCAGATGCCCATCAAGCTTAAATAAGTGCCAACTGGATGATGAGGTAACACTAGCTGATGGGCTATATGACAATAAACTGCACTATCACTATCACTATTATTTTTTATCTATTTATTTATCCATTTGTTCAATTAAATGTTAATCTTCCTGTGATCTGAAGACTGTCCTGTGAATCCTGAAAGCAGGGTAGGAGGAAGATAACAAACATTTCAGGGCATCACACACTTACTCATTCATCCGTACTTAGTTTAAAACTTTAAAACCAGAGCAATCCTGAATGTTTAATAAGTACATAACAGAGCCTCACAAGTTCATAGCCCCATAAGTATATAACAGAGCCTAAAAAACAGTTCTGTGAACTATTTATAGCTTACATAACTAAGTATAGACGCTCTGTTTACTATAATGATCTAAACCTTACGCAGATCAACCTACCTATCCGGGAAAAGCAATGACTAAATCAAATAATAAAAAAAACATGAAATAAAAACCACATACATAGGCGGTCAGGTGGCACAGCTGTAAAATACGCTAAGCTGTAAAATACACCAGTGAGTTCAAATCTCAGCACTGCTACTGGCAGGCTGGGCGCCTACATGAGCAATGACTGGCTCATTTTTTAGGTTGGATGCCAGAGGGGGATTCCTCATAATTGATGCAATTACGACATATTCTAGGCTGATCGATGGTGCCTGGACAGAAACGAGGGATAACGGATATCACTGCTTGACTCTCCATGTGCAAAACTGAGCCCCATATGAACTCATCTCGTGCAGGTGAAAAGAAGTGGTCAGCAATTGCACACGTGGCTGAGTGTGCGTGTTAGTCACGGCTTACGGCTAATCGGATACGACCAGATTGAGATAAAAACTGGGGGAAAAACACATAGACAGCAGAACTTTTAAATCTGTGCCATATACGGGCACAGTATGCTGATCACAAAAAGAAAAACCATCTGGGTACTTCTGTTTTTTTTTTCCAAATAACTAATCCCTCTTGTCAACATTCAGGTTCTTATAAAGCAAGTGTGATCCCAGGCGTTCAGGCTTACAGATGAGATTTCAAGCATGTGCAGTTTTCCTATACATATCTCTCCCACAAGTATCCAAATAGTGTATATTTATAAATCCCAAGGCCGGCTGGGTCTCAATTCAGTAATAAATCAGATAGCTGACGCGGTTGCATCAGCAGACATGTGACCTAGACATTAATGAAGATGAGTGGTAGATCCGTTCCAGCCAGGATTGAGACTCGGGAGGACAAACAGCTGGACAGGTACGGTCTGGAATGGGTTCTCGCTGGTGGATGACGGTTACAGTCGGGAGTGTTGACTTCTCCAGACAGCAATGAAGGACGAGCCAGCTGTGTCAGCCAGTGAGCCGAACCTTCTCACACTAATATCAGCTGGAAGCTCCACAGAAATATGCAGGGACTAAAAGATTTTCCCTCTCTCTCTCTCTCTGTTGTGGAACACTTCCTCCACACTACTCACTTCTATTCCTCCCTCGGGAACAGGGTCTTTTATTCATGTTTTATGGAATAGGGATTGGAAAAAAACCCAGTCTGCATTATCAAAGACAGACGGGAGGGAGCCATGTCATAAAGATCCATCGTGAAAATAGAGAACATTTTTTCGGCTGGAAATGAGAAAAACGTTTTGCGTACTGAAACAACGGAGGATGCACAAGACAAACAAATAGCTATTCTTACCTCGACGACATGTGTGGAGAAACCCGCCTGTGACATCTGGAGGCCAAATGCAGTCCCATTCTTACTGGTTCCTAGAAACAGAGTCAGTAAGTAAAAATACAAAAAGTGAGCACAGAGGGAGGTGACACGCTTGGTCATCCAGACTCCCTGCGCAGCATTTCGGCTAAGTCGAGCATCTCAGGAAGAGTTACGATGCTAAACGTATTTGAAAGTGAAAGGAGAGTGCTTAAGATTTACTCCAGAGAGTTAAAAGTGTAAAACCCTATAAAGATGCTGTAAAAGTTTTACAGACTGACGTTCTTGTTGTCTTATTGATGTAAAACTTTGTAATGTGTGGTGGGCTTCCCATTTACTACCTTCCAAACTGAAGATCCTCTCGCCCAAAGCGTCCACAATGTCCTTCAGGGCGGCTTCGTCGGTCACGTTAAAGAAATGCTTGTCATCCGGGTCACTGGCGATGTACTTGATTTCGTTAAGGAAAGCCTTTGGGTTGATCCCTCTGCGATTGTAGTAGCCCAGAACCTCAAAGAATAGAGATAAAACAGTGCTTAAGCTTCCTAATTTCATTTATTAAAGCATGTGGACACCTAACCATGGGTGTGATGGACTTCCCATCCCATTTCAAGCCAATCTCCACTCTTCTTGTGAGGTCTTCCACAGGATCTTTGAATGTGCCTGTACGAATTTGTGGCCTTTCTGATAAATAAGCATTTGTGAGGTCAGGCACTGATACTGTACCACAGAACATTTAAAGAGGTGGTGCAGAACTCATCACTTTACAGACCTAGCTTTGTGCAAAGGTACAGTCTTGCAGCAACAGGAAATAATCTTCCCAAAACTGTTCCCAGTAAGTTGAAACCATTTAATTGATTTGATACTACTATAGTAATATGGTCTATTTTTGGTTGATTTTATAGGTTGCACGAGCAGTCAAAGCAGGTCAAATAGAGTTCTAAAAAAGTACTACAAACTTAAGACAAAAGAAGAAGAAACTCACAGCGATTGCATATCGAACGATTCCGTCTTTCTCACAGTCCTCAATGACTTGCTTGAGATTCGGGCTGTCGTGCGACTCTCCGTCCGTTATGACGATCATGACCTTCTTGGCTCCCTTCCTCCCACCCTGTTTAAATGCCTGAGATCTGACAAAACATGTGACAAGCACAATCAGATCAGTCACTAAGCCCTCCACAGTCAGTGTGCGTCCATAAAGACTGTAACGACGGTCTGTCTGTGTGCTCGATTTGAATCTTTTATTAGCATTTTATCAGCTGAAGCCAGATACGTTTACATATCTCATTTGATATGTATGTGTGAGTGTGTGTGTGCGTGTGTGTTTACTTGTATGCATTTGAAGTACCGTGCAACATCAATGCCTAATGCCGTGTTGGTCTCCTCTCCGCCCCGCTGCTGTATCCTTCGACCAGCCTTCACCACTTCCTCTACCGAGCGGAAATCATTCAGCTGGAACTCAGTCACCACCTTCTCCCCATACTGTACCACTCCAACCTGAACACACACACATACACGCACACACACGCGCACACACACACACACACCTGTTCTTGAGACAGGTCTTGGTCTCTTGGTCTAGAAGATCATATCAGGACTTATCAGGATAAAAACACCTAAATCGAATGGCTTATCAGCTGTATTAATCCCTTTCATATTGTTTACTTTTATTGAAATTATTCTTTTGATTAAAATGATTGCATCTGTACACAAATATAATGCTTTAATGTTCTACAATAGAGCCGGAAAAAAACAGTGTGACAACAGATAATGATGGTCCTGTCTGGGTTTAGGCTGGTATGGGTCTTGGTCTTGTCTTAGTCTCAACTAAAGCATTCCTGACTATAACAGTGATCATTTACTACACACAGTGTATCAATTATTCCTGATTATTGTTCTAAACCAAGAAAGAATTTAAATATTTATTCTAGACAAATTATTGTAGACAAACATGAAAAAGAACATCTAAATTTACAAACTGCACCTGGATCTGCCCTGGTCCTACATGAAACTTCTGCAGGATGTTAATGAGAAAGTCTTGAACTTCATACCAGGGATAAATGGAATTAGATCCGTCCAAAACAATGACTATGTCCATATAGGTCTCACACCCTGGAAAAAAACATTTGCAGATTAAGAAACAATTCTCTAATAAGAATGTAATAAGATTGTTGTGTCTCAGTCTAGAACTCTGTTTAGAGAATAAATACCGCAAGTGGAGAAGATTTAAAGTGGGACGGTGTTCACTAATGTTAACATGTATTAGCATTTACCTTTATAAGTTTCGAATGTTTCAGGAATGTAACTCTAAATACGATTAGACTGCTCACATCAGGATGGTTTCATGCCTAAGTGCTGGGCATGATCAAAAGACTAAGTAAAACACCACAGAAATGTCCGAACTGAAAGGTTCGTGGTGAAATGAAGGTGAAGCGGTGCAGTGTGCAGGTGCGCTGGGCTTACTTTGGAAGGCCGGGGCGATAGTGCGTGAGAATTTGAAGCTGGCGTTGACCCTGGAGCAGATTCCTGTGCTGTAGTAAGAGCTGCCACATTCATACGACCACAGAGGACCACAAGCCTAAAAACAAGAGAGCCAGAATTGATATTTATTATGATCCACAGCATATAACATAATTTATTGCATAAAGATTTGAATAAAACTGAAACATATTTTAATTCAAGAACTGTGAAGTAGAGCAGCATTATTTAAGCTAAAAAGCTCCATTCTAGTGTCTGTTGGATTTCTGCACAGGCACTTTTCTACTTAATGAGGTATTAATTAAATGATCACCTGATCAAAGTATAAAAACACTGTTGTGTTTTGGTCATCAAAGAAGAAGAAATCTACATCAGCTATGTTACTTTAACTTACCACAAAACTGTTGTCTTTAGGGTTGGACGCCAGTGTCATCCCCAGTCTCATTTTATCTTTGCGTTCAGACACATTCGTCAAAGAAACCTTTCCTTTAAGAGCATGAACATAAAACACAGACAGGCACGGTAAACAAGAAAATCCTGCTGTTAAATATGATCCATGTGTTATCTTCACAGGCTGTCTAGTCAGTGTTTGATGAATCCACAGCTCACCGTCTGTGTAAACTACATCACACTCACACAAACACACACACAGTGTCCACGCAGTGCTGCGTGCATGTACACAATGCCGTGCAGATGTGCGACACGTGCAGGAACAGATGTGGAAATGTATATTGACTGAGGAAAGAATGAATCACTCTGATCGTATCTCCTACAGCTTTGTCCACCGAAAGCTGTCTGCTAACACTTTACCCAAACCACAAGATTTGTCTCATTAAGGGACAGATACTGGAGTAATAACACACATCAATGCCAATATTTTTTTTTAATTAACTGCACAGGTATAAAACAGGAATGTAAAGTGTAGATAGCATAAGTACCTAAATTGAGCTTGGTGCAGCTTGGACCCACAGTTCTTCTACTTAATGAACATTTATACACATCACCTGTCTGGTGCTGCCCATTCGTTTCCAATGGAGCTCCAACCAACAACCTGGAAGAAAAAAATAAATAAAATGATAGTTTCTTTAAATGTCATACATGTGAGGGCATCCCTCTAGGTGCATGGACCCCTTGTTTGTGAAACAAGGCCGTAGACAAATCATTACACCACTTACAGGTTACTGCTCCACCAGGACTCCTCTCACATGCTTAAGTCATCACTTCATGCATCTAATGTAGCAGTTGGCCAATTGTTTAACCATGACAAAAGTCTCAAAGGAGAAAGAAAATCCTCTCGAGCTTTAGATTACAAGGTACTTGGAGGTCACTGTGGGCCCATAAATGTCACCAAATGACTTTATAAAGTGCTAAGAGCATTTATGGCAGTGAACTCTGCCTGAGAGAGAAATTCCCTTCAGTGTTGTGCACTCAACCTCTAAGAAGTGACCCTGTACTGACAGCACGAAGAAATATAAGCAAGACAGCAATAAAATAAAATGAAGTATGATAATTATCATCATTCATTTAGAGCTGAGAACAAAAACACTTGTTTTTATTTTTCGTTGTTTTATTTTAAACAGGATTTTCAAATCATTTATTGGTACAATTTCCTAAATAAAGAAGCTTCTGGTGTTTTTACTTCACTTCTGTACTTCTGCTCATGTCCCCCCGGAACAACAGTAGCTTATTGAGCGGACACTCAATACTTGTTTATTACAGATCCAGACCTTGGTGCTAGGCTGTAGGCCAGAGGTCAAACAGTTGGGCCCCTTGGACCTGACTCATTGTGTCTTACTTGATAAATCTTTTCCACAAGAAGTGTCTGAACGTCCCAGACTATAAGAGTAACTCTGGAAACAATCTCAGCCGAATGAACTCAGCTGGTTCTAATATCATGATGGCCATGCATGTTGTGATTATTTCTGACGTTTTTGCTGTCTGAGGCACTTTAGTCTAGAAAGTTCAGCTCAGGATAACGACACCTGAGACCTACCGGGGAGAAAATGTGGTTATTTAGCACAAATCTAAAGGTTTTAACAGATCATGGGGAGTTGGTAAAGCATTCAATGTTGCAACTTATTAAGGTCAAACACTTTTGTGCACAAATGCAACCAAGGGTCAGTGGTGCGTCTTGTCCATATAAGTCTAATGAAACCTATACACATCCTCACACACACAGCAAGTACGAGGAAGTTCTGGTTTTAACAAAATAAAACAGCTGTATGGAAGATACATTACTGTGCCATAAGTGTTATTGCTATTAGCACTAAGTTAAAGGGATGACAAGGTGTTTTATTATATTCTACATAAGATATGTAAAGGAAAAACACACACACACATCAAACACACACACTGTACGCTAAGCAGAGACCCAGTCATTTACAAACGATGGTGTGTTTCTTTTGGATTTGATTTAAGAACCAGCTTCTAGTTTCCAACAATTTTCTTTCTTTTTGCATTTTCTCTTGTTCCAGTTCCCCAGTACAACACCTCTGCCACTTGCATCACATCCACACTGGCCTTTGAGAGCCATAGGCTGGCAGCAGCCTCCTCCAACACCATCGCAACAACTCTCAAAGTAAGCTACAACTTCATCTAACTGATGTGCTGACAAATCAAACGATATTAAGATAATGTTTTTAAATAGTAGCATGCTTTAAAAAATGCTATACGTTGCACCACGTTCGCTCGCGGCGTATAAATACACATCCACTCTTTGCAGGTCAGCATAGATAAAGATGACTGGACCTAGTGTACAGCCATGTGGTTCCCTCCTGTGGCGCACTTCCAACTTCAAAGTTTAATCGGAGAGCAGCTCAGTGCCTGTGAGAACCGCAGGGCCCCTGAAACAGTCAACACATTCTTCAGCCTAGAAAAATTTCCTGCATCCGTATGGACCCCGAGTTGCACAAAGCCGGCAGTGTGAAGCAATATCCGCTTTCATCCTGACAGAGGCTGGAGAAATTTGGCGGGTCTCATTGGAGTACACTACTGGAACTGAGAGGATAAAGACAAACGCTAATCTGTTGCTTCAAAGTATAAATAAAGCATAAACAAAGTATAATTTGCCTTAAACCTATAATTAATTAATTATTATACTTTATTACACCTGTTAGCAGTTGTTGTGGCTGAAACACATGATTAGATAAATTAGAAGGGGCGTCCCAATACTTTTGTTCATATTGTGTACATGAAGCAAGGTGCACGGGTAGCATCGCCATCACTGTGTCTGTGTCTGAGCTCTGGTTTTCTCCCTCAGTACAAAAACATGCAGCCAGGTTATTTGGAGCTACTAGAAATTGCCCTTAGATGTGTGTGTTAAGATGTGAATGTGTTTGTGTGTCTGCTCTGTGATGGACTGGCGCCCTGTCCCGGGTGTTTCTGTGTGCCATGCGCCCATTGAGAGCTGGGATAGGCTCCAGCACCCCCCGAGACCCTGATTAGTATAAGCTGTTTAAAAAGTGAGTGAGGAAGTGAGTGATATCTATACATTATGCAATTTTTTTAGGTTTTATATTTTAATATTTGTATTTTTCCTAATTGTTTATAAACAGTTTAGATTTTTTTCTAAGATTGTAAGGAGGACCACATCACTCTCTCCTAATTCTTCCTCCACTTCTCCCGGCTCCTCAACCAGACAGCAGGCGTTGCTGCTGAGGATGAACCGACTAACCTTACATGACTTTACCCCCTTATATGCTAGTATGCAGTATGTCATTTTAAACACAGCCAGACGTTTTAAACACAGATTGCTGAAGCTGCAAAAACTCGAATGCAACATAGAACACAGCGTGTCTTTTACTCAGAACTGGAAAATTTCATGAGGTTGAAATGCACTATATGTTTCTATGTCTGGCCAAAACGTATTCATGCACTTATGGGTCTCCGTAACCACAGTTGACTCATATGGGTTGCCAAAGCCTCTTCAATCCCTTTACTGTGCCTCTAAGACTCTAAATCCAGACCCTAGAAGGACAGTCTGCTGAATATAAAAAAGGGAATGTACAATATCTCGGTTTAATCGATTTTAAACAAAAAAATTTGGGGAGAAGTAAGTTTTTTTCATTTTTATGTTTTATCACAGCTTTATCCTGGTCAGGGATTACTGGGCACGATGCAGGACGCCAATCCATCGCAGAGCCTCGATCATCCACCTCCCCTCCTCAGCCAGTCATGTGTGTATGCTCGACATGTAAAGGCTGACAGCATTGCTGGGAATTCTAACCCTGGATCCCAGCGGTAGTGGGCTACCGTAATTTAACCACTTTTCAAAATAAAGTTAAACAAATGTGTGGCAGCCAGGGACACAGGCAACATCACACAGGGAGATGGATTACAATCAAAATGTGCAAATTCTGGAAGTAAGTGTGCCCCATTCATTCAGAAAACCACAACTGAAAAGAGACTTTTACTACGACATTGATTGAAAACACACCTAATAATCCAGCATGACCGAGATTATTTAGACAGCGATTACAATGATTACGTCACTGCAGTTTTAGCTTACTAAGCTAACACGGTTAGCCTCAAGCCATTCAAACCTGCTAAATGCCGGCTAACACCTCCCTCAGTGTATCAAAAACAGTTAAACTGTCCCTGATGAGCCTGAATTTGTAAATAAATGAAACTTGTACACCTTTATACACATTAATGAGAATTTGTTTACATTTGAAAAAACTCTGCATTCGTCCACCATATTTTCATTTTTGTGAGAAAAGTTGTACCGCACTGAATGCTGGGATTGCCTTCAGCGCTAAGGAGGCTTCGGATGCTTCGGACGCTCAGTCGTTATTCTGTCAGATTATCACTCAAAATTAAGGCACCTCAGTAGTAGTACAATTTAGACATGCCTTCTTCTCAGGAGTGTAGGATGACGTAAAATTAGTCTGTTTAGAGAGATCAGTAGGTTTTCAGACAGACCCACAGTCACCAAAATGTAAAATCAGTCCAATCTGACTCTCAATCACACACACATGCATACAGAAGCCGGGCGTGAATACACATCGCTCTAAAAATTCCCAGTGGCCTTAAAATGACTTCCAGATGTACAGTGAATGAAGGGAAAGGGACGAGGGGGTCTGTTTGGCAGCTGCTCCGTTAAGAAAATCATTGTTGATCTCGCTAAATATCAGCCCAAGTAAATTTACAATAAACAAATATTCTAGTTTCTCCAGGCTCAGCGTTGAGTATTTATACTATAAAACTATGTGGAGAATGAGGACCTTGGTGGAAGGGTGTTTTCATCATGGTCTAGAGGGCAATAGGAATGTCATTCTGATTACTCAAACATCCAAATAAGTTTAAATAATCATTTCTTTTCTTTCTTTAGACCAAACAGATCGCTCAGGTTACAGAGTTGTTGTATAAAAGTGGTACGTTTAGCCTCCGTGGAAAATATTCTCATTCATAAACATCAGATTCTGATTTCTTCATGGTTTACTGTGACAGCTATATAGAAAACTGTCAAAGGTTTTGGGTTCGAATCCTAATCATGTCACAGTCAGTCATGGCTGGAAGCCCAAGAAAGCAAATCTGCTCTTATATTCTCCTGTTAATTAATCTGATGCTAAATACATACACTCACTGAGCACTTTATTAGAAACACCCATCTGGTTTGTCCATTCATTCATTATTCATAAGCTACACCTACCATACAGATGAGCTTTGTGGGTATACAATTCTCCTAACTTGTTAAATGAAATAAATGATAATAATTTGGCCATATAGTGTCCTGTGACCCCTAGTGCAACTCGAGTGACCCCAAGTCTGACCCCAAGATTAAGAACCGCAACAATATAAGCTTAAGAGATAAGTAAATCTGATTTCTAAAGGAAAAGTCTACGCGATGTATTGAAATAAAAATGGATTCAGCCACACTGGGTTCAATTTAAGGTTGGTTTTCTAAAGCTATTAGCCACACTAAGGATGCCAACGCGCTTACTGGTGGTACACTATAACACTACTCTATAATGTCATATTGATGGATGGCAAGTACTTGAGTCATTATACTTGGAGTCAAACGGTTTCAGGAGGATTCTTCCATTTTCAGGAGATTTAACAGTGGTAAACCCCATAAACCATGATATACGAGGTTGTTCTGAGTGCCTTGGGAAAGAAACAATGGTGGCCGGGATGACTAATGTTCGCCTATTTATTTTCTCATTTTTTAAATTATGCTTCTGTTTATAAGAAAAAAAAACTCTGGAGGAAGAAATACTTTACAATTTTAAACAATTTTTATTTTATTTTTACTTCTGTTTGTCAGTGTTTCACAGCTCAGACTTGCACTTAATTTGCAAAGACAATGTATAATTTCAAACCTCCAAAAACACGACAATCTGCTGAAAAAACCATCAAGGCCAAAAATATATTAAGGAAAAAAAAAACACAAAAAGGAAGTGAAATGAAGCATGTCTGCTTACCACTTCTGTCCCCCAGCTGTGTGCTGCTGCACCGTGTAGCCGAACTGCGCCTGCTTCGGGCCCTTTATGACCCTGTGGCTTGTTGTGTCTATATTGAAACATTCATGAAGCCCTGCAAGAAAGCAAAGACGGGTCAAACACAACATTCTCCTCTATGTTCGTTGGCAGTGCTGATTGTTTGGCAGCTACACCAGTGACCCCGAGCACTAAAGAAATATTTTACAGTGGCTAAAATGTCTTTCCGCCGCCAAGCTGTATAGTTTCCCCAGTTTGGGGTTGAAACTGAGATGGCGACATGCGCTATAAACCTCAATGTTGAGCCTAACGCAATTCGTTTACGACTCCTGGACTCCAGTTTGGATGCTGCTTTAACACAAGTATTGTACTGGTTTCTCTCACAGAGGCTTTGTAAGCACTGGAGTTTTTATCTCCAAACGTTTTCATCTGCGACAAATGATCACTTAAAAATAATAACTACAATAACACACACAGATTGACCCAACGGTTGCATGGAAAAATAGGTTTGGAAAACTAAATTTAGATGTAAATGTATGTAGATTTGGCCCCCAACAAAAAAAGTTTGGACACCCTTTACTTAAACACACACGTGGATCAGGTTTTTACAAATAAAAAATTGTGCCAAATAGTGAAAGAGCCAAGTGTAGCTCTAGTGAAAGAGGCCAGACTTTAACCCAGTGGAGACGCTGTTAGAAGAAATTCCATAATGGTCTAAAATTCCTCCTCACCACTGTACCAGTTTGTTCAGAAGCTACCGATGATGTTATCATTACTGTAGGAGGATCTACAATCTTCAACAATGCTCAAACCCCAGTCTGGACATCCCTCGGTGTGACTCCTCTCTATACTAATAGAGCACAACCACCACCCAGTGTGAGGAAGATTTGACCTCTGGGACACAAAACACCAAACACTTCCATGGAGGTCTGGCGCTGAAACGTCTGTGAAAATCACTTTCACTTCCAGCTCACAAAGAAGCGTCTGTGCTTTCTTCCAGCTTCATCTTCTTCATCTGCCCTGCTGTCACTCAGTCAGTCAACAGTTTGGGGTAAATTAGAGACATTGTTTAACCCACCAGCGTGAAGGACAGTAAGAGTTTTAAATGACACTGCCAGCTGAGTGGGGTTGCCTGGTGGAGCTGTCCAGGTCCTAACTACACACACAGCATGTGGTCACCTGATCATGAGTGTGTAGGACAGAGTATTTCAAACTAGGGTCATTATTACTGTAAAGTGACCTTTCAGTTTTAGGAAGGTAAAAATTGTGTTCAGTGGGGTGACCGTCAGGGCTCTGTGCAAGTTACTTCAACAACTTGTCAAACTATATCATTACCTTTTTGGGCAGGAAAGGACCAGAATTTTCCCCAAACTAAATATGTCTGGCAACATCTGTAAAGTGCACAACAGGCTGGCCGGCGGATGGATAAATATTAGATATTATCAGTTCTAGTCAAATGTCCTCTTAGCTGACAACGAGACCACTGACCCATATAAAATATAAATGGCAGGTTGCCGTCAAACCTCAGAAAAGTCACCAACTACTGTCAATAATACTGAAAAATAACACAATAAATACAGAACAATCTGCAGGAACACAATAATATAAGTTCCTGCATGCATATTTTTCAGTTATACCCCAAATATTTTTAGGTTACCTATTATAAATGTATGCCTAAGTCACAAAATAACTGTACATGAGAACTAAAAGTCTAAAAATGTGACAACAGCTGTAATAATGTACTTCTAAGTTTGTAGCAGCAGTTTGGAAGAACACCCTGACCTCAATCTCGTCCAACACTTTCAGATCTAATTACGCTGGCAGGCCAGACCTCATTGGAAACTCACTGTCCATGAATGAGCCTGAACTTCTCTGTACTGTACCTGTGAATTATTAGAGGAAATGATCTATATCTGGTTTCAATTAAAAAGAAGAAACATCTATATGAGAGTTTATATGACAAAGTGCTGCAAAAGTCGTTTAGCCATTTATTAATGACGGCATGGTTGAATTGTCTGAATATGAGAGTTTTTTCCATTATCTAAAGTAAATTACTGCAGTATGTGTGATCGCGGATCGTGTTTTGGCTGAGAGCAGAGGAAAAATTAAGCCTGATATTTTAAATCCTACTTTCTTTGTGTGCCACTGCGCCAACATGCCAGATTAATCATTCTTATTTAATTTATTTATTAATTTATTGTAGGTGGCAGTAAAACATGTGAATGAAGAGATATACGTCACGTCATGAACTCCCATGGTGAGTTAGTACGGAGGTTTTCATGTGGAAAATGAATTTGACCTTTGGCTCAAACACACCCGTGATCATTCTCGTGGGATGTTCGTTCTGACCTGGCTTTCTTTAGATATTTTTCTCTTCACGTCTTTTTACTGCATTTTCTTTTTCCTCCCAAAGGCTGTTAACAGCTGACCAAACTCATCTGATAAATAATATTTAAACCTGCATTCTGATGTTCCCTACAGTACATGTGAGTTTCATACATAAATTCTTTACTGTATGAGATACAGTTCTGCTCTCCAGCTACCTGACACAGATTTGTGAGCCATCAAGTCAAAATCAGTACAATAAAAGACTAGTTACTGTATTACTCTTAAAAAGCACTAGTAATACAACTTTTTCAGGTATAAATCTGTATTGTGAACATTCATAAACAGTTAAACTACAGACTATAGACAGGTAATGCTTTTAGTTGGGTTCAAATGTGCGCTTGAATATTTGTTAGAATTTACATAGCCAATCATCCAATCAAATATAGCACTAGAAAAATAAAGCACCAATACAGCACAGCTTTGTGGTTTTCTGTAAACAGCTCCCGTCTAAGCTGTGAACTTATGGCCATGGTAGCTTCTTGGACTAATGCCTGGTCACTAAATCAAACCCTGATTGATAATTTTCCAGATCTTTGCCCCTGAACTGTTTTGACAGCTCACTTGGTCTTCGTGATGTTTTCGAGAACCTCCAGAAGCAGGTTTATTTATATTAAGATCACCTGGTGTTTTAATCGCACACAGGTGGACCAGATTAAACCGAGTCTGTGACTTCTGAGAGCAACTGGACACCCCAGATGTAATCCAGGAGTTTCTTTTTACAGCAGTGTGGGAGAATATTTATACAGTCACAACTATAGTAGTGATCTTCACCATATTTCACATACACACAAGCACAGACTTGGTTATTATGAGCTATTTCAAAAGATTTGTAACACTGCAGTGTTTTTAATAAATGACAAATATAAATATATATGTAAATTTTAAAAAAAAATGACATTGTTGTTCATACCTGTCAGTGCAATCACAGAAAATGAGAAAATCAATCACACTTACACAATATAATCCACATGCACCTTAAAAACAACATCAGACTGATCATTCCGTTCATTTAAACACTGACACATGCTCCACATTGTTTAACCCCGGGTTAGAACTCTGTGTTTACTTCTAGCTATAAAAACGAGATGGCTCCTCACGTTTGGTGAACGTCTAATAAACATAATAATGGTAAATAGAGTCAAAGTTATTTGGGTAACTCAATTTAAATTCCCTCCAATACGTGTGTCTGGTAGTTTTCTGCATGCTTTCCTGAGCATGCCCAAACAGAAATGACTGAGTTGAAAGACCATCAAAGAAGAGCCATGTTCACTTTTCAGTCTTTCATCAAAAAATGAGAGAAACAAAGAAGAATGAGAAGACGCCCGAGTTTCTATTTAAATCCTAATAAGGCAGAGTGATTTAATCCCCCCTCCACAATTATTTCAGTAACTTCTGAAACCGGTCTGCATTTTTGCCTGGGTCGTCTGTTTAAAGATGCTTTTCCCAAATAAATAAACCTCAGAACAGTGGCTGCTGGTCTTGAGGGTTCAGACTTGAGGGTAAAGCCTGCTTTGCATTTGGACCTAAACCAAGCAGCAGGAGCTTTACCACATCAAGCCACGCTATTAGTCATGTTATTAGACAAAATGTCAAACTCTCAGGATCAGTTTATTAGATCATTTCCAGTGGGGAATCAAATCCTACATCAACCATCATAATTTCGGATGCTGTGTTAAAGCACTACATTTAGATTTTCAGCATTTAGCAGATGCTTTTTAACCAAAATGACTTACAGTACTGTGACAGTATACAATCTAAGCACATCTGCTCATCTCTCTTCTCTCTCATCCGTCTTTCCTCCTCCATTCTCCTCTACAAATATTTACTCGTGGAGCTGCGTGGATGCTAATGAGGCCCGCTGCTGCCCATCGGCTAGGATCTCGGGACTGCAGATTTTTCTAATAAGCACCAAATGTCTGAAATTCATTCCCCTGACCTCGCTTTCACACTGCCAGAAGTCGTGTACTGTACTGTATACTGTACGCACTTATCTGCACACTTGAAGTTTTAACATAAGGGAGACGGTAAATCCGAGCATCTACAGACTTTCCTGCCGTGTGTTCTGCAGTCTGGAAAGCTCATCAGATCGCTCATGGAGAGACTCCTCACACTGGGACTGGGTGATTGGCATGAAAGTGTGAGCGTTTGCAAAAAAAAAAAACAGAGCTAAAAGAAACTTTTGGAAGGCATTCAGAAATTCCAAGGCTGCTTTGCCACACAAAATAACCACAATTACTCATGAGTGAAGGTATACAAACTAGTCCACTGGGGCAGATCCATCTTGAAACTACTTTTCCCTGAATATTTAGAAAAGTAAAACCGCTTAGTAGGTAGCTTAGTGCAACATCATTGCTAAAACAGAAAATAATAAAAAGTCTGTCACTTGTAACAAATCTTCCTTAAGGATTCAAATGAAATTGACAGGTGATGTCCTGGTTTTGGATGTTGGTGGTCCTTGGTGGTGGTTTTCATGTTTACAAAGACTGGGGCACCACAAAGACCAATGTTTTCTTTCCTCAAAACACACATTTACGCAGCTACTGGAAAGTAAGGAGACTTTCAGCAGGTGATACAGAAGGGTTTCTGACCTAAAAGCATCATCAGCTACTGATCTCTGGAGTTATATTAATTCATCATCTACATCTACACTAAGTGGCTTTGGAACATAACCTGGACGAGGAGTCACTCCACCACAGGGCATCACACACTAACACAAGACACAGAGATTTTTGCCACAAGCTATTTCGCGATGTTATTCTGAATGCCAATATCAGACCTGATGAGATTTAAGTACTCAGCAAACTTCACTTGGCCTGTTGCGGTCCAGACCAGCAGCTGAACGACAAGCAGCTAATGGAAACCAAACCACGGAGTCAGATTTCCCACATGGTCCTCTGTCCTCAGACTTGCACTGATCCCAGGACATGACACATCCCACATCAATAGTTCTCACTTGTCTGGACATCAGTCTCATCTGGACTCAGTTTTCCTATCCAGCTTTCTCATCAGTTTTTCAATCCTATCAGGCAAATACAAATACAAATATTTACCCTGAGAAATGGACTGTGGCTAGTGCTGAAAGGAAGTAATATTACAAACTGGAACTCGACCCAGCAGTTTTAATAAGACAGAAATACTGACAGATGCAGTTTTAAGATTCTGTTTCATGTCAATTCATTTTGTTTCTGTAATGTGAAGATAAGAGTGCAGATTCTGGTATTTTACTCAACCCACTGACCCATTTTCACCAAAACAGGACAAAAATTATACCCCAACCTTCCAGCTAAAAGATTTAATGAAAACCTCAGGTCTTTACATCCAATTTCATAACTTGTGCTCCTAATTAGAAATAGTTTGGTGTCTTATCTTTTATGAGCCTAGGCAGGACACCGAACCGCATGATTTATCATTTAAATACGTGATAAATGAGAGTTATGCACATCACGAGAGCATTTAACTGCCAGACAATACAGTTTTGTGGTGTGCTCTGATGTGCCAGCCTGTGCCAGCGTTTTTAAAAGTTTCCGGACACATTTTGACACTTTTGCCATGCAGGTAAGATACTGTAAAGAATTACTGTATATATGAAGGCTTTAGTGCAGCATCAGTATATGAATAGGGTTGCAGTTTCTTGCTCTTTTTAAGTGTTCAGCATTAAATAATTAATTTTTTTAATGTTTACATCATAATTGTAAAATTAAAGTGATTTTTGCAGTTGGCTGCCCAGCAAGCCATGAATCTGTATTTATTTAAACCGTATTCAAAGTTAAATATATATTTAGGGTAGGAATGGGTATCTTGTTCAGAATTCATTACAATGACATCATAAATACTTCTTATTTCTAAGAAGTTTAAGAATATTTAAAAATATTCCAGGATATTTGCAGTTTAATACATAAGCATTTAATATCTACTTTTTTTTTCTTTTTGCTCGATGCCTTTCCAAACATGCAGCATGCCAATGCAAACTCAACATCTGTCAAGTCGAGATGTTTCTGGTAGAGCAAAGTTTATACTGGACACAAGCATTAGTTCTGGTCTGATACAGTTCAGAACTTAGACTAAATAAATCCAGCATAATTACTGTCACTTTTTACCCCGGAAAATTCCAAGTAATACAAAAACAAAAAGCAGCAGGTCTGTTTCCACGTGTGAATACACACATTCACACACACACACACACATGCACACACTCACCTGACAGCATGCACATTATCCAGAGCAGCAGTGTGCAGTAGTTGTACTCCATGTGTGTGTGAGTGTGTGTGTATGTGTGTGTGTGTGTTAGGGCAGAAAGTCTGTGAGTGAGTTCTCCTTAAGGTACAGCCTTGATTGACTCCTCCGCTGCTAAAAACTCTCGCTATATCACAAAGGAAGAGGAGGAGACTGGCTCAACGAAAAGGAGGTGCACATGTAGCCTTAACCCTCACTCTTACTGTTACTCAGTCACTTACTCTCTCACAGTTCCTCACACTCAAAGTGCCTGCACAGAGATAGTTAAAAAGGTTCCATGTTAAAAAATGTACATTTAAATGCAGTAGGTGCAGTTTAAAGACATACACTTACTGACTGTAGTATGCTTTCTTTATTTACTCTTCTATTTTAACCTGGTCAGTATTGCAGTGAATCAGGACTTCATCTGGAAACACTGTGTGGGTATGAGATGCATCCTGGACAGGGTGCCAGGCTATTACAAGGAACCCTTGCAGACATGATTAGAACGGCACAGATACCTTATAATTATCTTTGAGACAAATCGCCGAAGACCACACAGAGATTTTAAATATCTGTGTGGTTGCTGTCCAACCCTGCTGTGAACCCGCAGCTTTAAACATAGCCAACATCCACCACCATCCACTTATGTATTACATAACAGCTACTCCTGATACTCCCGTTCACTATTCCCTATCATGCACCCCTACATTCCTTTTAGAGGGAACATGCTGCACAACCACAGAATGTAATTAAGATTAGACTGGAACATCCCACCCATTCAACCTCCACGTCCTCTCGTCCACTCGTCCTCTCCACAGTCTCCCTCACTTTCTCATGCACACATTCTCTTACATACTGAGGGTAAGACTTTATACTAATGCGCTGGTGCTGACAGAAGCCAGGGTTTATCAATGGTCTGGTATATTCAAACAGTTGCCATTCTTGTTTTTGTTGGCAACCACACTCCATAAATCATGACTTATAGATCTGCTGTATGTTCACGGCCCTATAATCTACTTACTTCTGTCCAAACTATATATTTACTTTTTGTGCTGATCTGGTCATTTTATTCTAACTGTTGACAGTAAAGTTTTAAGAGTTTTACAACTTCTGCAGTCTTTAAATTTTACTCAACATATTACTCAGCCCACTGGTATTCTTTTTCTTGTTTATTTATTATTAATATATAAATAATAAATACATATAGATAATATAGAAATAAATTGTAATATTATATTATTATATGATGTAATATATTTTTCATTACAATATTACATTATTATTTATAGATTATAAATTATTAATAAAATACTAATATAATATTATAATAACGTTTTTAATTTACAGCTATCTATACAATAAATTATTTAATACAATGTATTACTACATTGTTTAATACAATTTAATATATTAAATTTATAAACACATACATATTAATGTTTAAAAAAAGATTTATTTAGTTATTAATTTTTAATTTTGTTTTCAAATAGAAACAAATAAGCAGGGGAGGGTATCATAATTAGGTATAAAAGGAGATTCCACCTAAATAATTGCATTTTTTTGCAAGCAAGGATGGTAAAACAAGAGAATTTGCTGCCAGTTCAGGGAAAAACAGTTACGCAAGCCCACTACTGCTGGGATCCAGGGTTCGAATCCCTAGTGATGCTTTCAGCTGGACGGGCATCTACATACAGACATGACTGACTATGTCTAGGAGGAATGGCTGCATTACTGCAAGTGCTGAGCATGGGCCACCTTCCAAACAACATTTGGTCAGTGTTGGTCCACAAAGTGTATAGAGCAACAGATGAGCTACAGTCAGTAACTGTACACCCACAACGCCCGTCTTAAAACCTGTTAATATCGAGGTATCGATAAACCATAACAGTACTGTCCTCTAAAAAGTCGTAATGTACATTAGGAATGGTTTTTCCTTCATTTTTATTCTCTTTGATGCCAATTCCATTTTTGTTAATGGATAATGATTTTTTCTTGTTGTTTCTCCTGTGATAAACACAAAGTTAATCATTATACATTATTTTACTGCTTTGTGCTTGCTTGTGTGTGTTTATGGATTTTTACATTAAAAATGCATTAGATAAAAGATAACGCATGCATAACACTTGCACTTTACAAATGACTGCTTTCTGTTTTAATTACCAGTGCACATATTGACCCTATTATTCTTGTACTGAGGTTTGTTTGTATGTGGATATTTAAAAATAGCAATCACCTAATTAAATATGCCTAAATGTATATACTAGGTCACACAATTATCACTTTACAGCTTCAAACTTTCAATTTGTGCAGCTCAAATAATATAATGACTATCAGTTTAGTTAATTATATAGAAAACAAATATGTCTTAGTCCTATAAAAAATCCTCCCTATTTTTTAAATAAAGTGGCAGAACAGGAGAATGTGGTGGTGGTGCTCTGGTAACCATCACAATATTAACTATTATGTGGATTTTTCTCATGGCTTAAGAATCTCCCATTGCCCGCTTGCGATGCATCAACAGTCAGAAACGAATGATAAATTGTAGCAGAACGTACAATTAAAATAATCCTACTTTTCTCTCCTTAAATAGAGGGGAAACGCCAAAGGAATCGGGTTGCATATGTCAGTGTTTCCACAGAATAGTAGATCTTTAACATCTCAGTCTGAAGGTCAACAAAAGAGTAGCTGGAAATGATTCTGCATCCCCATACATCACTACAATCTACATGCTAACCAGCAACTGCAAACAATAACCTAAATCAGCTTAGCATCACCTCCAGTGTAAAGCACAGACAATGATCAGGCCTTTAGAGAGTCGGCTAGTAAGAAATACGAGTGGCCATGTGATCAGAAATTCATTTGTCTCAGATACCTGGTTAAACAAGTAGGTGTTTAATCCTAATTAAAAGACCTGCCTCAAATTAACAATATGCTCAGGATGGGCTATACTGCTTTATGAGGTCAGTATGATATATAGTAGCCAAACCATTTAGACTGCTGATTAGGACTAAAGTAATATGATGTGACTTTTTTATTCTGGTAAAAACTGCAGTGTTCCACTAAAGTCTATTCCAGATGTTATTAAAGCATTTACTAATTTCTTAGTGTCACACACAGAAATGACATGTGTTATATTAAAATGTTTTCTGTGTGGTTATTTCAAACACCAGAAAAGCAGCAGTCATTGAAATGGTTACAAACTGATCATATTTCCTAAATTGCTTCCAATAATGTGTTACTAAAAACCTGCTATTAATAAAATACAATCCCACTTTACCTTTAGAAATGCACAGCTTAGCATAAATTTTGAGAATCGTTTGCTAAGCGAATTGCCTGAAGCCATACAATTATACATGTGACACCATCACCCTTACCGTGGGTGGGTAACGTGATCCTTCGGTAACAAGGTTATACTTAAGTCTCACAATATAAATCATTTTATATGTTACAACCGGGAACAACTTCACAAATCTGTAAGAAGAACAGGGAGTCCACTCTGGAAAACGTATCTAAATTACTGATCTCGATTGCCATAGTTTGAGTTATAAACTGGCAGGCGCCACTTGGAAAATCAGGAACAGGTTTGGGTTACCACTCAGTAGGGTGTTGGTTTAGCGTGCTTCCTAAGGAGGACACTCAGTATGTGGTTACAAATGTGTGCTGCACATTGAGGACTTCCAAATTTCGACCACAGAAGAGCTGCTGGAGGACTGACGCTCAAACACACTCAACCTACTGGGAGCTTTGTATGTTTAATAATCCACTAGTGATCAGAAAATGCCTGTGCATATAGACGCTGGCACAGCATGAGAAACAGGGTTTTGAAACCGATAGCTTTGTGATTTTGGTTGCTTCTCTTTTTACCAGAGAATCGGAGGTCATCCAGATTTTCAGTGCAAGAGTTTCTGGGCAGTTTGATTTTCCAAGTGTAGCAGATTATCCAGTTTCATTTTACTGTGAGCAACAAACTAATCTGTAACCTTCTCCTAGACCCCCCTGTGTTAAAAAAAAATCTTGAAACGGGTCGAAGTTTGTGGTCAAAGTTTTGGAAATCCTCAGTGTGCAGCAACAAATTTTAACCACATACTAAAGTGTCCTCATCCAGCCTCCTTAAGAACCTCCTTAAGAACCCAACACTCTACTGAGTGGTAACGCAAACCTGTGCCTGATTTTCCATCTGGTCCCTGCTAATTTATAACTCAAAATATGGCAACCAAGATCAGTAATTTAAATATATTTTTCATAATGGGATTTCATTTTAGAATGAAGTCGACTCTCTGTTTCCTTTGCAGATTTGTTGGAAGGCAGAAAAGATCTATGTTGTAAGATATAAGGACAACCATCTCATTTAAGTGTAACGTTACCCACCCATAGAGAGGTCGATGGTTTCAACCTTAAACTTGAACGGCTGAGGTAAAGCTTCCATATTTCAGACAAATCCACATAACAAGATCCTCTGAATCCACGCTAACTGTCACTCTGCCAAGGACACATTGTGACTGTGGCAGACAATTAGCCTAATCTATTCTAATCTAATAGAGTTGAATAAAACTCTGCATGTATTTTACTAAGACTCTTCTGTGTACAGTACACAGGAATTATATGTAAGATTAAAAATTATGCCAATAATGCGCAGCAGTCTATTATGTGGCTTCGAATCTCAGCAGTGCTATCACCCAGCTCTGTGACTAAATGAACACTTAAAACGTTCACCAAAGCATCCTGGTCCACCTTTACAAAGCAGAATGATGCGTTCAGCCCAGTCAAATCTATTTTTAAAAACTTGACACCATTCTATTATTTTTCTTCATCATTTTTTTCTGTCAGGATTCTTAGACTGATTCTCGTAAGTCCATTTTTAGTTTGCTATTTTGGTACTCACTTAACATCAATTTGTGCCCAAACTCATCTAATATGAGTCATGGATCATAATCAGACCACAAAATTTTGCATTGATGGAGTAACTGCCAAAGTACACACACTTGAAAATGCTAAACTGTCTGATTCACACTTCAGTTTAGAGGGAAAGAATTTTGTGGTTTTTGCAAATAGTGCTGGCCTCCTTACAAATTCACCAGCTGAGATGAAGGGTTACCTCTATAAACCTGTCACATGTGATGTGATTCAGAGCAGCAGTCTGTAACAGATCATACCGGGAACACAACGTGCAAGTCAGTGTAATAAATCCAGAGCATCACACACTTACACCTAGTGGAAATTTAAAGTAGTCTTAAAGGCAAGATTAGGGATGCAGGAGACATCCTTATATATAGTCCAGGAGACATCTTTTTATATAGTCTAGAGCATCACACACTTACACCTAGTGGCAATATTGGGGATGTTGGATGTAGAAACAAACCAGCAACTCCACACGAGACAATCTCGCGATTCCTCTTCACCACTACAGTCTGGTATAGTGACCACATCACTGTGAATGCTGTGTCTAACCTACAGTCCATCTCACCGTTCCTCTTCACCACTACAGTCTGGTATAGTGACCACATCACTGTGAATGCTGTGTCTAACCTACAGTCCATCTCACCGTTCCTCTTTACCACTACAGTCTGGTATAGTGACCACATCACTGTGAATGCTGTGTCTAACCTACAGTCCATCTCACGGTTCCTCTTCACCACTACAGTCTGGTATAGTGACCACATCACTGTGAATGCTGTGTCTAACCTACAGTCCATCTCACGGTTCCTCTTCACCACTACAGTCTGGTATAGTGACCACATCACTGTGAATGCTGTGTCTAACCTACAGTCCATCTCACGGTTCCTCTTCACCACTACAGTCTGGTATAGTGACCACATCACTGTGAATGCTGTGTCTAACCTACAGTCCATCTCACGGTTCCTCTTCACCACTACAGTCTGGTATAGTGACCACATCACTGTGAATGCTGTGTCTAACCTACAGTCCATCTCACCGTTCCTCTTTACCACTACAGTCTGGTATAGCGACCACATCACTGTGAATGCTGTGTCTAACCTACAGTCCATCTCACCGTTCCTCTTTACCACTACAGTCTGGTATAGTGACCACATCACTGTGAATGCTGTGTCTAACCTACAGTCCATCTCACGGTTCCTCTTCACCACTACAGTCTGGTATAGTGACCACATCACTGTGAATGCTGTGTCTAACCTACAGTCCATCTCACCGTTCCTCTTCACCACTACAGTCTGGTATAGCGACAGTATCACTGTCTTTACTGTACCTAACCTACACTCAGTCCATCTCCCCGAGATACTTGAACTCCTTCACTTGGGGTAGGTTCTCACCCCCTACCCGGTTCGATTCATGTCATGTACAGAGCGGGGGTAAAGTGGTCCCTGGCAGCATTGACCTTGGCAGTGGAAACTATCATTAGACTCGTTTTCTCTATCCATTGCCAGGGTTTGTTATCTGCCCATACGCTTTTTTGCAAACTATAACATTGGTCGGTGCACATAAACCCATTAGAACGTGTCACTGTTGCCATAGATACACATAATAAATTTCCTCCCAGTATAATTTTGAGTCTGGAATTCCTCTGTGTTTTTAAAAGTCTCTTTTTACCAGCCGAACCTTTCACACAGATTTAGTGCTATTATTTTTGTATTCTCGGAATCCCTGCAGGTTAGAGTCCACAGTGAAGTCCAATCATCATAACAGCAATAAAATCCAGGCACAGGTCACATCCATAGATGCACATATGACTGTCTGTTAATTTGATGGAAATGTTAAACTTTAGTTTTTAGGTTCCAACGACAACTTTCTTTGAATGGAAACACAATAAAAAAAAAAATCCCAGTACGGAAGGAGTGCACCATTTAAAAAACTCATTATAATGTGAAAAATGGCAAAGCAACCTAATATAAATATTAAATGAATACAAAAAACCAACATACGACCCTAAAAGTGAGTCATTCCTACTTTTCCAGATTTCTGGCAGGAGGCGGCAGCTTGCAGACCGAGCCAGTAGCAACACTGGGCGATGGGGTAATGTGGAAAATAAAACCACACACATCACTGAGAGACAGCACACAGTTCACACCATGCAACACACAAAAATACATGCAGACACATGCAGTTGCTCACATGTATGCAAAACCAACCTAGGGTTGTGTGGTTTCCCTAACAGACACACAGAAATGTATATGTATGCTAAACGAGGGCTCCTGAGATCCTCGATCCCACCGGCCATCGATAGAGTGTTTGCGGTCGGAAACTACCCTTCCTAACCTGAGCATTCATAAATTCGATCAGACCCCCCTGGCCTCCTCAGAAACCTCTGGGATCAGATCGGTTGCCTCCACGTTTTCCTCTCAGCTCGTAACGTGGTCCAGAGTGGACGATCTTCCGCCACATCCTCCGTCAGGAACGCGGTCTTGTTTCACACGGCTTCCGGCTCAGGTCGTACGGAACAGAACGGAAATTTGGAAGGAGATGGAAAATCATTTTGCTTCTGCAAAGGTTGTCTTATCAGGCTTGTGACCATGGAAAAGCAGAGCGCCGTCATTTCCAGCGTGTAATTATTAGGTTCAGGAAGCCGTGCACGCGATTATTTATTTTGTGGTTTGCAGCCTAAACGCCAAGCTAAGCCCTGTGTGGAGCGTCTGTACATGCTCTCCGTATGACGGCCTATCTGAGGGTTTAATAGCACTTTTTGCGGCTGAGGAATTAAATACTGAGTGTTTTCAGCTGCCTAATTTCTTGCTGCCACTGGTTAAACAGATCGGACCTTAAAGATCTAAGACACAGCTGATAGTGGCAGTCAGACTCCAAATCTATCTACTGGTCTATAACATTATAAGGCTCTGACTAGACGTTTACCAAATACGGTACTAAACAACATTAGGAATTTTAAAAATTGTTGTAGGGTGATTATGGGCCTGTCTGAAAACCTAGTGAGCCGCCCTGCTGCCTACTGTCTACCTGATCAGCTGCCTCAGTAGAGAGGATTCTAATAGGACATCTCATACAGCATCTCAACTCATAAGACAGATTATTTAGACACACTACTAAGATAGCAATTACGCCGATTGCGTCACCGTAGCAATAGCCAATAGCAACACAGTTAGCTTAGCGACACAACCCGCTAGCATGCCAGCTAACATCTCCCTCCGTTTACCAAAAATGGTTAAACTGTCCCTGATGAGCCCGGATTTACAAATAAACAACACTTGTGCACCTTTATACAAATTTGAAAAGAACTTGGTTGCTCCGCATTCGCCTGCCATATTTGTCATTTTTTGTGAGAAAAGTTGTGCTGCACTGAATGCTGGGATTGCCTTCAGCGCTAAGGAAGGAAACAAATAAATAAAACACACGACCCCAAAACCCTGTGCCTGTTCCTATATCTTTTCCTTTGTTCTCTTTGATCTACGGTAGTTTGAAGTGCCATCAAAGCTACTTCACAAAGCTGTTTACCCACCAAAGAGAAGGAATAAGCCTTTAAAAGTATTTAAAAAGTACAGGGGTGTATAAATGCACCAGACTTCCTTGTTTACGATAGCGTGTCTCTGATGATATGCCAGGTTAAAGTTTAGCTTGACCGAGTTTTTTCATGTTAGGACTCTCGGACCACTCACGAAATCCTGTGGAAAAGTTTCCATTTTACTCATTAAGAAATAATTTTTTGCACATTTTCTATTTTTGGATGGTTTTAAACACCTAGGAATTGCACATTTCTGCTGATGTGACTGTTTCTGTGTAATCTGAATTCACGGCTGCACATAACATTGGCGAGCACATGCGAAGGCATCGAATAAGGAATCGAACGTCATTCGTCCAGAACGAACGAGGCGCTCCCTCCAGGGATCAGCTCACTTTCCTGGATGTGGGACGAGGACACCACAGCCGCGCCGAAGATTTCTGGGACGAAAGCAAAAATAAACTCGTAGCATCACAGGAGCCGAAAAAAGAAATGACTCGTTTCCTGAGGGTGGAAAATAAAAAGACACACGCAGGCACCTTTACAAAGGCTGGCGGGGCTGCAGTCAAGTCGAGCCAAACAGCTGGAAACCTGGAATGACGGGGTTTAGCTGGAAATACTGATTCAGCCCTTCGACTGTTCGATTGCTCTGCCGGCTGGGCGGTTTGACTCTTTATATTCCAGGAGGGTTTAGCCACACTGTATGCTGGGATGGGGAAAAGTCACATTTCAGTTTTGTTAGAGCTGGTCAGATTAATTGTGCTGTTATTGAGCGCATGTCAGGCAAATATTCTCTACCCCCCAGTAGAAGATCTGCAATTGGAGCCACAGTAGCTCTTCTGTTCAATGAGTCTTGGCTGCCCAACAACCTGTTGGTGGTTTGTTCAAGGTTGGATGACTATCAGTAGGTTTTTTGTTTGTTTGTTTATTAGGATTTTAACGTCATGTTTTACACTTTGGTTACATTCATTACAGGAACGGTAGTTACTCATTCCACAAGATTCATCAGTTCACAAGGTTATATCGAACAGTCATGGACAATTTAGTGTCTCCAGTTCACCTCATTTGCATGTCTTTGGACTGTGGAAACCAGAGCACCCGGAGTAAACCCACGCAGGCTCGGGGAGAACATGCAAACTCCACACAGAAAGGACCCGGACCGCCCCACCTGGGGATCGAACCCAGGACCTTCTTGCTGTGAGGCGACAGTGCTACCCACTTAGCCACCGTGCCGCCCCTATCAGTAGGTACTCACTATAGCTGCCTGTGAGCACCCTGCTGTTTTGAAGATACATCTTTTTATAGAAGTCACATCCTATGAGAACTACCCATGACGTGCATAATCCTTATGAAATCGGCATTGCTATACAGATTATTTATTTATTTTATTTTCAACCATTGGAGGGGAATGTTTTTTTCTCATCAGAGAATATATACTTTGCTATGACTTCATCCCTGTATAATGTGTGCATTGTTTTAGATATATGACAGAATTAAATGAACAGTCAGTTAAATGCTTTCCCATGTGCCTTACATTTAGGATTTATTCTAATCTTGCCTCCATACTCTGTTTTGGTCTGTTCAAAGCTCTGGGCTTTACACCATAAAAACCACGACACAACTTAAGTACCACGTGCAAAAGAGTAACGAGCTGTACTGAATCAGGCATGTTTGACAAAATGAAAATGTATTGATCTGCCACACAAAAACTGTTTTAAACTGTTAAAATATTTCAGGTTTTACACTCAGCAAATTAGAGCTGTTTCCATTCTGTGGACCCAGGCGTGCAGATCGGATCGTGTCTGACATGCTGTATGGACTTCACGTTGACATTTCTCCTTAAAGGCATTTCTGGGCATTATTGCAGTGGGGGTACTTATTGTTCCTTGTAATTTAGTGAAGATCAAAGCACTAGCATTTTAAAGTGTACAGCTTTAATAATGCCCATAGGGACTTATTGTATATAATGTAGCTTGACAAGCACTTATTGGCACTAACTAGCATGTATACATGCTTTTGTTCTCTTTGTGGGGTCTTAAATGTTAACATTTAAGGGAATGTATTAATTTAATGAATGCCTTGGCTTTGTATGAGTGTGTGTAAGTAGGAGAAAACAATATTCCTGTTTAATCAACAATAAAAAAAGTTTAAATACGCTACACTATAAAAAATAAGGTAAGGAATCTTTATTTTCACTGTACAAGTACAATAAGAAGTTGTTTTAAGTCTGTAAATGCTTAAATAAGGTAAATTATATAAAGGTAAAACAAACTACACTTAAGCTCTCATGCTTAATTAAGGTAAGTGTGTGTGTGTGTGTGTGTGTGTGTGTAATAAACAATGTAAATGAGACATCTCGAACTATACAGTATTGGATAGACAACAATAATTAAAAAAAAAAGAGAGAAAAACATGTTTGTATATATGCAAAAAGAGATATAATGTGAATTAGAAAACTATTGCTAGCCTTGTCTAGCCTTTTCTTGAAACCCACCAGCAGAATTTTCCCTCTGCTGATCAAGGAATCGGCCTGTGTGCACATGGAAGAGTGTAACCCAAGAGTAGAATAATACCTGAGTGAGAAAGATGCTAATGGAGAGAATTACAAACCTCCATTCTGTAACGCCTTAGAACAACTAGAGAGAACAACACTGACCCCAACTGGTACAAAACTATTGGTACAGACGACCAAAGACAAAAACTGGTGGAGAAATAGTGGATTCTTCACATCCTCCACCTTGATACTACGGCAAGCATAAGAAAATCAACTAGTATTAGCATTTCTGCATTGCATGTATTGCATTGCATGTATTGCATTGGGCCTCTAACATGCTTTGTGCAGGAGGGATTTTAATCCATTATCATTCCTAAAAGCACAGGATTTATTTTGTAATGCACCGTTTCAACCTAACAGGTCTAAAAGCCAGCTAGCTCTTTTATTTACTTTACAAACTAGCACCTAAAAATGTTACTGGTCCATTCCTGTTTTTTTTTTTTTTTTATTATTTGTCACTTTCAATACTTTTACATCTTCAAATAACATTTATTGTAAGACAAAAAAAACCTATGAAGACACAGTACTGTCTTAGATTTTTTATTTGGTTTAGATTTTGATGCTGAGGCGATCAGTTGCAGTACTGTAGCTGACCACTAAGGGGCAGTATATACTCATGGATATGAGTCTCTTGCATTGCAGACTATTTTAATTTTAGATTTCTAGATACTGTGCAGAAGCCCTAATGTATTACTTAATAATACCTTTAATATTTTTACAGTATGTTTTTATATAGTGTGTTTTTTTTTTTTTTTTTTTACCAATGAAGGGATCAGTCGTTTTTCCTTTTATAGTTTCTAAATCCAAGAATAAATCTGTATAATTATTTCTAAACACCAGTGCTATTCAGTGGGTTTTACTTTCTGAAGTAATAAAGCTCATTCGTAATGACACTGAGCATTTTTGCGATTTGCTTCCAATTTAATATTTTATATAATTTCTAATTCTTATTGAAAATTTTGGAGTTTTGGATCTAATAATTACACTGAACTACAAAAGCAGATGCAAACCATTTGACAGTGGAGTCTGTCATGTTCTCATTTGTAGTAAGGCTGCATTTACATTACACGTGGCTGTTGTTTCCTCTGAAGTGAGGTGGTGCCGCTGAGCTTTTTAAAGTGTGGCAATAAGACAAACTGTTTAAATGATGCAGTCAGAGGTAAATCACAAACATGACCTGCTGAAATACAATTTTAATTAGTACCGAGGCATTATGAGAAAATTACTAGCAAGCTGTGAACCAGGAGACTGGATTTGAATATTAGATAGCAATCCTACGTTTACTAATCCTGGAATTGCTTGTGGCTGTGCGGCTTTTTAATAGGATTTTAATGCACCTTTTAATTGAGGCAATAAAGTTTCATTAACATGTTTCCCCGTTTATCTGTTAATGTCTCCAAATGAGGACCACTGCAGGGCGCTCTTATTTTAAGCTAAATTACATTTCATACAAAATTGACGCATATTGTTTTTAAGCTTGCTGCTAAGTGGCTCAGCCAGCAAAAAACAGTTTTGCTATCCACAGCAGTAAGTGGCAGCATGCATCCAGTGTCACGGTGAAAGAAATGTGTTTCATTTGATCCCAAAGAAATTCAACGGCCTTGTGGTCAGGCCTCTGTACGAGCTTTAATGGACACAGTCATGCTGCAACAGGAAAGGGCTTTTTCGACAACTGTTGTCACAAGTTTAAAAGCATTGAAATATATTTGGTCTGATTGATTTCATGAACAATCTGAATTCCTGCAAAATACAAAGGTTTTTTTTTTTTTTTAAAGTTTAGAAAAAAAATGTGAGACAGAAACACCACATCAGTGAATATTAGAGAGTATTAATGTGGTACCATAAAGAGGTGGGAAAATATTAGTATTATTATTATTTGTAACTATTTGCACTGCTATTGTTGTTTTTTTATTTTTGTAACTATTTTTCTATACTATTATTATTGTTATTATTATTAATGTGTTTCTTAAACCTCTAACTGAGCTTTGGTAATATTAATGTCTATATTTGTCATGCTTATAAAGCTACCATTAAATGAAATTGAACTGAATTGAGAGAGAGAGGGAGAGAGAGAGTGTGAGAGAGAGAGCGTGAGAGAGAGTGTGAGAGGGAGAGAGCTCGAGAGGGAGGTGTCTCTGTGTAGTAGGATACACAGAGCAGCCAGCCTGACTCCACTGCAGTGTAGCGGTGGCTCTGCCTCATCCTGCTCACTTCGCTCTCTCGCTCCATCCTCTGCCGCTCGCTCTGTTTCTGAACTGCGCACCCACACTCGCTGCTCTGTGTGCGTTTCGGGAAGTGAAGCCGGCCGCTCTCGCCCTACTTCTGCATGACTGTCACAAAGGTAAGTGCTGCAGAGAGGCGGGGGCGCCTGGACCCTGCTGCAGTGGGGTGATGCTGCCAGTGTGTGAAAGTGTGTGAGAGTGTTTAGCCTCGTGGGTTATCACAGGAGGAACAGGAACACGAGGAGATGCAGATGCATTGGGTTTTTTTATTTTTGGGATGTATTCGTTTTAGACGGCCACCCTACCTGCAGGCTAGGCTAGGCTAACTATTTATGTGCTATTGCAGAGTCGGATTGTCTGGCTCCGGCTTTGACACCGATTACCCCGAAAGCTTTTAATCCACATTGTCCTGCATACAGGCCAACCCTTGAACTTTGTGAAGGAGACTGGATGGGATTATAAAAACAGAAAAGTAAATAATTTTCTTGTGCTGGCCGTGATAAAAGTAATACGTGTTTGTGTCTGATTAGATTTAGGTTTATGTTTAGGTGTTGAATGCACTTAAAACTGAGTTAATTGTCAGGAAGGTCCGCAAATGGTGGTACAGTGTGTGTATGCACCTGTCTTTGGGCGTGTCTTTTGCCTTTGGAGGTCTTCAAAGTGGCTTTGAATGCTTTTATAAGAACTGTGGTTTATTTTATTTATGTAGATATTTTACGTTGTGATTACACAATATGTATATTCACGACAGGAAAGGTGGATAATTCTCATACGAGGGATCTTCAAAAAGTTTCTGCACTTTTATATTTTGGTTGGAAACGTTGAGGGCAGTAGGAGCAGTTATAGGTCATGTCTGAGAGACGCATATAGTCCGGATTTGGCGCCATCTGGTATCCACCTTTTTGGACACTCAGAGAAGCTTTAAGGGGAAGAAGATTTTCATGTGATGTTGATGTGAAAGCAGTGGCGCATCAGTGGCTACACGCTCAGCCAAAAACATTTTTTGCTGATGGCATTAAAAGATGGTACGACGCTGGGAAATTGCACCGGAAGGTGATGATGTAGAAAAGTGATGCAATTTGTTTTGGAAATTCTTAATAAATAGAGTTTAAAAAGTGCAGAAACTTTTTGAAGAACCCTTGCATTTCAGTTTATAGTCCTTGTCGAGTGTTGTTCTTTAGACGCGCCATTTTAGAGCATTTTTTTTTTACTTGAGGACTGTCTCTATTTCAGCTTGATTAAAGATTTTTTTTCAAAAACTTTGGTATTGCAATAGATTGTCGCTGCTGTAAGTATTTAATACATTCAGTTAGTTTATGTTTAATAGAGACGGGTTTATCATAACAAGTGTGCATGTGATGGTCAGGGATCTATTAAACGCTGGGCTGATGGTCACTCACAGTTCATGTTTTGAATGCTGCAGATATGATCAGACATAAAGACCTGAGACAGATTGATGGGCAGCCAGGTCTCACTAATGCCTAAGGGGTCTGGTACTGACCAACAGAAGAGCAACGGTGGCTCAAATGTCTGATCGTTGTCAGACTCCAAATCTATCTACTGGTCTATAACATTATAAGGCTCTGACTAGACGTTTACCAAATACGGTACTAAACAACATTAGGAATTTTAAAAATTGTTGTAGGGTGATTATGGGCCTGTCTGAAAACCTAGTGAGCCGCCCTGCTGCCTACTGTCTACCTGATCAGCTGCCTCAGTAGAGAGGATTCTAATAGGACATCTCATACAGCATCTCAACTCATAAGACAGATTATTTAGACACACTACTAAGATAGCAATTACGCCGATTGCGTCACCGTAGCAATAGCCAATAGCAACACAGTTAGCTTAGCGACACAACCCGCTAGCATGCCAGCTAACATCTCCCTCCGTTTACCAAAAATGGTTAAACTGTCCCTGATGAGCCCGGATTTACAAATAAACAACACTTGTGCACCTTTATACAAATTTGAAAAGAACTTGGTTGCTCCGCATTCGCCTGCCATATTTGTCATTTTTTGTGAGAAAAGTTGTGCTGCACTGAATGCTGGGATTGCCTTCAGCGCTAAGGAAGGAAACAAATAAATAAAACACACGACCCCAAAACCCTGTGCCTGTTCCTATATCTTTTCCTTTGTTCTCTTTGATCTACGGTAGTTTGAAGTGCCATCAAAGCTACTTCACAAAGCTGTTTACCCACCAAAGAGAAGGAATAAGCCTTTAAAAGTATTTAAAAAGTACAGGGGTGTATAAATGCACCAGACTTCCTTGTTTACGATAGCGTGTCTCTGATGATATGCCAGGTTAAAGTTTAGCTTGACCGAGTTTTTTCATGTTAGGACTCTCGGACCACTCACGAAATCCTGTGGAAAAGTTTCCATTTTACTCATTAAGAAATAATTTTTTGCACATTTTCTATTTTTGGATGGTTTTAAACACCTAGGAATTGCACATTTCTGCTGATGTGACTGTTTCTGTGTAATCTGAATTCACGGCTGCACATAACATTGGCGAGCACATGCGAAGGCATCGAATAAGGAATCGAACGTCATTCGTCCAGAACGAACGAGGCGCTCCCTCCAGGGATCAGCTCACTTTCCTGGATGTGGGACGAGGACACCACAGCCGCGCCGAAGATTTCTGGGACGAAAGCAAAAATAAACTCGTAGCATCACAGGAGCCGAAAAAAGAAATGACTCGTTTCCTGAGGGTGGAAAATAAAAAGACACACGCAGGCACCTTTACAAAGGCTGGCGGGGCTGCAGTCAAGTCGAGCCAAACAGCTGGAAACCTGGAATGACGGGGTTTAGCTGGAAATACTGATTCAGCCCTTCGACTGTTCGATTGCTCTGCCGGCTGGGCGGTTTGACTCTTTATATTCCAGGAGGGTTTAGCCACACTGTATGCTGGGATGGGGAAAAGTCACATTTCAGTTTTGTTAGAGCTGGTCAGATTAATTGTGCTGTTATTGAGCGCATGTCAGGCAAATATTCTCTACCCCCCAGTAGAAGATCTGCAATTGGAGCCACAGTAGCTCTTCTGTTCAATGAGTCTTGGCTGCCCAACAACCTGTTGGTGGTTTGTTCAAGGTTGGATGACTATCAGTAGGTTTTTTGTTTGTTTGTTTATTAGGATTTTAACGTCATGTTTTACACTTTGGTTACATTCATTACAGGAACGGTAGTTACTCATTCCACAAGATTCATCAGTTCACAAGGTTATATCGAACAGTCATGGACAATTTAGTGTCTCCAGTTCACCTCATTTGCATGTCTTTGGACTGTGGAAACCAGAGCACCCGGAGTAAACCCACGCAGGCTCGGGGAGAACATGCAAACTCCACACAGAAAGGACCCGGACCGCCCCACCTGGGGATCGAACCCAGGACCTTCTTGCTGTGAGGCGACAGTGCTACCCACTTAGCCACCGTGCCGCCCCTATCAGTAGGTACTCACTATAGCTGCCTGTGAGCACCCTGCTGTTTTGAAGATACATCTTTTTATAGAAGTCACATCCTATGAGAACTACCCATGACGTGCATAATCCTTATGAAATCGGCATTGCTATACAGATTATTTATTTATTTTATTTTCAACCATTGGAGGGGAATGTTTTTTTCTCATCAGAGAATATATACTTTGCTATGACTTCATCCCTGTATAATGTGTGCATTGTTTTAGATATATGACAGAATTAAATGAACAGTCAGTTAAATGCTTTCCCATGTGCCTTACATTTAGGATTTATTCTAATCTTGCCTCCATACTCTGTTTTGGTCTGTTCAAAGCTCTGGGCTTTACACCATAAAAACCACGACACAACTTAAGTACCACGTGCAAAAGAGTAACGAGCTGTACTGAATCAGGCATGTTTGACAAAATGAAAATGTATTGATCTGCCACACAAAAACTGTTTTAAACTGTTAAAATATTTCAGGTTTTACACTCAGCAAATTAGAGCTGTTTCCATTCTGTGGACCCAGGCGTGCAGATCGGATCGTGTCTGACATGCTGTATGGACTTCACGTTGACATTTCTCCTTAAAGGCATTTCTGGGCATTATTGCAGTGGGGGTACTTATTGTTCCTTGTAATTTAGTGAAGATCAAAGCACTAGCATTTTAAAGTGTACAGCTTTAATAATGCCCATAGGGACTTATTGTATATAATGTAGCTTGACAAGCACTTATTGGCACTAACTAGCATGTATACATGCTTTTGTTCTCTTTGTGGGGTCTTAAATGTTAACATTTAAGGGAATGTATTAATTTAATGAATGCCTTGGCTTTGTATGAGTGTGTGTAAGTAGGAGAAAACAATATTCCTGTTTAATCAACAATAAAAAAAGTTTAAATACGCTACACTATAAAAAATAAGGTAAGGAATCTTTATTTTCACTGTACAAGTACAATAAGAAGTTGTTTTAAGTCTGTAAATGCTTAAATAAGGTAAATTATATAAAGGTAAAACAAACTACACTTAAGCTCTCATGCTTAATTAAGGTAAGTGTGTGTGTGTGTGTGTGTGTGTGTGTAATAAACAATGTAAATGAGACATCTCGAACTATACAGTATTGGATAGACAACAATAATTAAAAAAAAAAGAGAGAAAAACATGTTTGTATATATGCAAAAAGAGATATAATGTGAATTAGAAAACTATTGCTAGCCTTGTCTAGCCTTTTCTTGAAACCCACCAGCAGAATTTTCCCTCTGCTGATCAAGGAATCGGCCTGTGTGCACATGGAAGAGTGTAACCCAAGAGTAGAATAATACCTGAGTGAGAAAGATGCTAATGGAGAGAATTACAAACCTCCATTCTGTAACGCCTTAGAACAACTAGAGAGAACAACACTGACCCCAACTGGTACAAAACTATTGGTACAGACGACCAAAGACAAAAACTGGTGGAGAAATAGTGGATTCTTCACATCCTCCACCTTGATACTACGGCAAGCATAAGAAAATCAACTAGTATTAGCATTTCTGCATTGCATGTATTGCATTGCATGTATTGCATTGGGCCTCTAACATGCTTTGTGCAGGAGGGATTTTAATCCATTATCATTCCTAAAAGCACAGGATTTATTTTGTAATGCACCGTTTCAACCTAACAGGTCTAAAAGCCAGCTAGCTCTTTTATTTACTTTACAAACTAGCACCTAAAAATGTTACTGGTCCATTCCTGTTTTTTTTTTTTTTTTATTATTTGTCACTTTCAATACTTTTACATCTTCAAATAACATTTATTGTAAGACAAAAAAAACCTATGAAGACACAGTACTGTCTTAGATTTTTTATTTGGTTTAGATTTTGATGCTGAGGCGATCAGTTGCAGTACTGTAGCTGACCACTAAGGGGCAGTATATACTCATGGATATGAGTCTCTTGCATTGCAGACTATTTTAATTTTAGATTTCTAGATACTGTGCAGAAGCCCTAATGTATTACTTAATAATACCTTTAATATTTTTACAGTATGTTTTTATATAGTGTGTTTTTTTTTTTTTTTTTTTACCAATGAAGGGATCAGTCGTTTTTCCTTTTATAGTTTCTAAATCCAAGAATAAATCTGTATAATTATTTCTAAACACCAGTGCTATTCAGTGGGTTTTACTTTCTGAAGTAATAAAGCTCATTCGTAATGACACTGAGCATTTTTGCGATTTGCTTCCAATTTAATATTTTATATAATTTCTAATTCTTATTGAAAATTTTGGAGTTTTGGATCTAATAATTACACTGAACTACAAAAGCAGATGCAAACCATTTGACAGTGGAGTCTGTCATGTTCTCATTTGTAGTAAGGCTGCATTTACATTACACGTGGCTGTTGTTTCCTCTGAAGTGAGGTGGTGCCGCTGAGCTTTTTAAAGTGTGGCAATAAGACAAACTGTTTAAATGATGCAGTCAGAGGTAAATCACAAACATGACCTGCTGAAATACAATTTTAATTAGTACCGAGGCATTATGAGAAAATTACTAGCAAGCTGTGAACCAGGAGACTGGATTTGAATATTAGATAGCAATCCTACGTTTACTAATCCTGGAATTGCTTGTGGCTGTGCGGCTTTTTAATAGGATTTTAATGCACCTTTTAATTGAGGCAATAAAGTTTCATTAACATGTTTCCCCGTTTATCTGTTAATGTCTCCAAATGAGGACCACTGCAGGGCGCTCTTATTTTAAGCTAAATTACATTTCATACAAAATTGACGCATATTGTTTTTAAGCTTGCTGCTAAGTGGCTCAGCCAGCAAAAAACAGTTTTGCTATCCACAGCAGTAAGTGGCAGCATGCATCCAGTGTCACGGTGAAAGAAATGTGTTTCATTTGATCCCAAAGAAATTCAACGGCCTTGTGGTCAGGCCTCTGTACGAGCTTTAATGGACACAGTCATGCTGCAACAGGAAAGGGCTTTTTCGACAACTGTTGTCACAAGTTTAAAAGCATTGAAATATATTTGGTCTGATTGATTTCATGAACAATCTGAATTCCTGCAAAATACAAAGGTTTTTTTTTTTTTTTAAAGTTTAGAAAAAAAATGTGAGACAGAAACACCACATCAGTGAATATTAGAGAGTATTAATGTGGTACCATAAAGAGGTGGGAAAATATTAGTATTATTATTATTTGTAACTATTTGCACTGCTATTGTTGTTTTTTTATTTTTGTAACTATTTTTCTATACTATTATTATTGTTATTATTATTAATGTGTTTCTTAAACCTCTAACTGAGCTTTGGTAATATTAATGTCTATATTTGTCATGCTTATAAAGCTACCATTAAATGAAATTGAACTGAATTGAGAGAGAGAGGGAGAGAGAGAGTGTGAGAGAGAGAGCGTGAGAGAGAGTGTGAGAGGGAGAGAGCTCGAGAGGGAGGTGTCTCTGTGTAGTAGGATACACAGAGCAGCCAGCCTGACTCCACTGCAGTGTAGCGGTGGCTCTGCCTCATCCTGCTCACTTCGCTCTCTCGCTCCATCCTCTGCCGCTCGCTCTGTTTCTGAACTGCGCACCCACACTCGCTGCTCTGTGTGCGTTTCGGGAAGTGAAGCCGGCCGCTCTCGCCCTACTTCTGCATGACTGTCACAAAGGTAAGTGCTGCAGAGAGGCGGGGGCGCCTGGACCCTGCTGCAGTGGGGTGATGCTGCCAGTGTGTGAAAGTGTGTGAGAGTGTTTAGCCTCGTGGGTTATCACAGGAGGAACAGGAACACGAGGAGATGCAGATGCATTGGGTTTTTTTATTTTTGGGATGTATTCGTTTTAGACGGCCACCCTACCTGCAGGCTAGGCTAGGCTAACTATTTATGTGCTATTGCAGAGTCGGATTGTCTGGCTCCGGCTTTGACACCGATTACCCCGAAAGCTTTTAATCCACATTGTCCTGCATACAGGCCAACCCTTGAACTTTGTGAAGGAGACTGGATGGGATTATAAAAACAGAAAAGTAAATAATTTTCTTGTGCTGGCCGTGATAAAAGTAATACGTGTTTGTGTCTGATTAGATTTAGGTTTATGTTTAGGTGTTGAATGCACTTAAAACTGAGTTAATTGTCAGGAAGGTCCGCAAATGGTGGTACAGTGTGTGTATGCACCTGTCTTTGGGCGTGTCTTTTGCCTTTGGAGGTCTTCAAAGTGGCTTTGAATGCTTTTATAAGAACTGTGGTTTATTTTATTTATGTAGATATTTTACGTTGTGATTACACAATATGTATATTCACGACAGGAAAGGTGGATAATTCTCATACGAGGGATCTTCAAAAAGTTTCTGCACTTTTATATTTTGGTTGGAAACGTTGAGGGCAGTAGGAGCAGTTATAGGTCATGTCTGAGAGACGCATATAGTCCGGATTTGGCGCCATCTGGTATCCACCTTTTTGGACACTCAGAGAAGCTTTAAGGGGAAGAAGATTTTCATGTGATGTTGATGTGAAAGCAGTGGCGCATCAGTGGCTACACGCTCAGCCAAAAACATTTTTTGCTGATGGCATTAAAAGATGGTACGACGCTGGGAAATTGCACCGGAAGGTGATGATGTAGAAAAGTGATGCAATTTGTTTTGGAAATTCTTAATAAATAGAGTTTAAAAAGTGCAGAAACTTTTTGAAGAACCCTTGCATTTCAGTTTATAGTCCTTGTCGAGTGTTGTTCTTTAGACGCGCCATTTTAGAGCATTTTTTTTTTACTTGAGGACTGTCTCTATTTCAGCTTGATTAAAGATTTTTTTTCAAAAACTTTGGTATTGCAATAGATTGTCGCTGCTGTAAGTATTTAATACATTCAGTTAGTTTATGTTTAATAGAGACGGGTTTATCATAACAAGTGTGCATGTGATGGTCAGGGATCTATTAAACGCTGGGCTGATGGTCACTCACAGTTCATGTTTTGAATGCTGCAGATATGATCAGACATAAAGACCTGAGACAGATTGATGGGCAGCCAGGTCTCACTAATGCCTAAGGGGTCTGGTACTGACCAACAGAAGAGCAACGGTGGCTCAAATGTCTGATCGTTTTACTACTGAGGTGAATGTGTCACAACACACTGCATCAAACCCTTCACTGTATGGGACTACATAGATGCAGGACAGTCAAAGTGTCCATGCTGGATACATCAGTGATCAACACACACAAGTCTGTCTGAAAACCTAGTGAGCTGCCTTGCTGCCTACTTTCTACCTGATCAGCTGCCTAAGTAGAGGGGATTCTAATAAGGCATCGTACTCACACCCCCACACACACCTCATGCTTCACATCAACAGTTTGCTAAAAATAAAGAAAAGACCCTGACAGGATGCAGGTTGCACCCGTGGGCATTGTGGCCCATTTGGCGACCAGATGGAGTGGGTTTTATCATGAACGTTGAATGTTGTGTGTGAGCATGTGTGTTTACATGTGTGTGTGAGTTTAGAACTTGTGTGCAACAAGGATTCAAATTTAGGCGAACCACACCTTGTGGGAAACTGTGTAAGCAATTCTGTTGGATTTCTTAATTCCACCATCAAATTTACCTGTAAATGTAGTAAATGTGGTCATGTGACTTGTGACGAGCGTGTAAGTATATGACCAGGACGTTACCAACAGGTCTCTCAAACTGTTACACACGTGCCTGGATGTCCTTTTTTCCTTTTTTTCAGACCAGTGGACCAGCAAACCAGAACAACAAATCAATGCAACCCAATATATGTTGGAACTGAACTACAAGTTTAGCTACAAGTTTACACAGCCTTAAAGTTTAGGTTTTGTTGACACTCGTAATTTCGTGTTAATATGACGCTGTGCAGCACTGAACACAAGTGAAGGAAAAATGAAAAACTGTTAATTGAATTTGTTTAGGTGATTGGTTTAATAGCTAAGTGGGCAAATACTTCTTTCACATTGGTCAGGTTGGACTGAACAGAATGTTTTACTTCAATAATGTGTGTGTGTGTGTGTGTGATAAATATTATTATAAAGCTAAATCTTATTCATTTGTATGCTAAAAGAATATTGATTACAGAGCTCATCGTATGGTAGTGCAGTAGAGCTGTGTGTGTGTGTGAGTGTGTGTGTGTGTGTATGCATGCATGTGTCCATGACAGTGTGTGCTGTTCTGCAGGCCACGTAGAGGACGATGAAAACTGTGGGTGGTGCCAGTAAACGATTAGGCACCAGAGAGCACAATGACCTTGAGCTGTGTGTGTGTGTGTGTGTGTGTGTGTGTGTGCTGACGATGCTTAACCAGCCACTCACAACGGAAGGCAGACTGGGATAACACAGTAACAGTGAGATGCTGTGTTACTGTACATCTGCAGTTCTGTGTTACAGTAGGTTTGTCATTCATGTTTTTAGTTGGTTCAGTGCCCACTTTTTCCATTAGAAAGCACTAGCTGTGAGGCAGGAATACTCTGGACACGGGGTAAATCCATCACAGGGCTTCGGCCACCTTTCAGACATAACCAATCATGTCTGTGCAGACGCCCAGCCGGCTGATAACACGGCCTGGCTCAAAAGTGTTTCGAATATTTATGATTTACATTTTTATTTTCTACTTTTTGAAGTTTAAATTTGACAGTGACCTGTCCATCAGAATCTTACAGACCCCCTGCAGTGTAGCCATGTGACCGTTCTCTGGTTCATGAACCTACTTCATCTGGCTAAATGTGAGTTTAGTTTACATTAAAGGAAATAAATGCATCTTATAATATAAAGGATTTCTTAAGTCTTGGTTATTAACTGCGCCTAATAATAAGATTGAATTAGGAGAGCGCAGTGTTGGTGTGAAGTTGATCACTCATCCCCGGCTGGGCTCACCTGAAAATTTAATTAATTTGACTGTAAATTAAATTCATGATTACTGGGAGCTCTGCGAAGATAATAAAAGGAATGTGGAAGAGCATGACTAGCATAAATACATGAAGGTGCACATTTAGAAACGGCAGGGTATTTTTCTATAAACACTGGGTTACTCTGTGTAGGTGTGTGTGTGTGTGGGTTGGAGAACGAATAGAGGCAGGATGTCCACTGTGTCAGCAGACATACAAACAGTCGGAGCTCCAGACAAGATTTTCATCACTGTGTCCTGCGAATGGCTAAAGATTTAAAACATACAAACAGTGAGATCATAATTAAATACACCAGCATCACTTACTTACTTTCTAAAACACTTATCCAAATCAGGGTCATTGGGGGGTGGGGGTGGGGGTCTAATAGGTGTTAATTTTGTAGTATAAGGGTTTGAATTGTATATATATATATAGTTATAAATTGTACAGTAATCACTCGCTATATCGCGCTTCGACTTTTGCGGCTTCACTCTATCGCAGATTTTATTTGCAAGCATGTCTAAATATAAATCGCAGTGAATCAAGATTTTGCTCCAAAATGCTAGGCTATGTCTTTAAGATATTGTGATGTGTGTGTGTGTGTGTGTGTGAGCATTAGCACTGACTTCTGATACTGCCTCAAGCTTTCAGCTGCTCCCATCTCTTTGATATCTTTGATATCCAACCAGGCAAAAGTACAGGTCAAAAATGGTTCTTCACATCCAAAAAACCCCATGCCTCATTCTGCCTGAGGCTCAGAACTTCTCTACAGTCATGTGTGTACAGTGTGTAGAACAAAATACTCACAAAACAATTAAAAATACACAACTACTGCTACATTCACACCACTACTGTATGCATCCAGGCTGCAGAGTAAATTGGGATCAGACCCACTTGCTGCTTTATTGACCGCTGGCCACAGTTCCCTCAAATTGCTCCCACTTGGCTCGCGAGTGTGTACCTGTGACTTGAAGGCCTGAAATAATAGACTAGCTGCAGGGAAAGAGTGGAAGCACTTTTAAAAATGAGTGTTGAGCGTTTTACTGAGGTCGTGTTTGCTCAGTAGCAAAATCAGCAGCAACTGCTTACATCAATTTAGAAGCTTAAGACCTTCTTGCACAGAGCTAATGTTCAGTTCTGTTTTCCCCGTCATTATCATATCAATCTGTTTAAAGAATTGTGAACTTAGTGTTAAGTTTAATATTATGAGCTGCAAAAAAAGAAATGAAGTGCCTTTACCCCTGCTTTATTAGAATTTTCAAATCAGATACTCATTTTGAATGGAAAAGCCAAATTGCAGGTCAAAATCTAAAATGTTTACAATTCATAACTAATCAGTCCTTTTGCTTAATGTTTAAGAATTTGTTTAATACATTTTTAATAATAAGTTTTTTATGCATTTTCCCCCAATTTAGTTGCATCCAATTACATGACTACATTTTGTTTCCTCTCTACTGATGCTGACCTCCACTGCTGACCAAGGAGAGCCATGACTAACACTAGCTGACCACTTCTTTTCACCAGCACGAGACGAGTTCATATGTGGATCATGGAGAGTCAAGCACTGATCTTCATTATCCCTCGTCTTTGTGCAGGCCATTTTGACAACCAGTTCTAGTGCTGAATTCAGCATTTGGTTCTTTTACATGTTTGCATGTACAGGACTTCACCTTGTGCTTCACTCTAAGGTTTGACATTCGTTTCTGTGAAAGCAAGAGTGCCTAAACGACAGCAAACGCAATTCCCAACTCATCTTTTACTCTGTGTGGACATTTCAGAGGGACAGAATGTAAAATAGAAAAGGAGAGCGTGTCATTTATTAATATCCTCCTATTAGAGGAAATAGAACAAGAGGCGCTGCTACCCCTCCCCAACGTGATCTACACCCATTCATGAGAGAGCTGTAAAACAGATTAAGCGCTCTATTCTTTTTTTCTGCTCAAATTTAATTTAGCTTATAGGCTGTGCAAATTATATATGATGCTTACTATGGGGGTGTGTGATAGTCTGTGACTCTCCCCGGTCAGCGCCTTGGTGGTGCAAGCGGCTTAATTAACCATTAAACACTATTAATTCTTACAGTAATTCTATAATTTTTTTTAGATTTCATATTATTCTTCTACAGTAGAAAAATTAAAAAAGGAAAACAGACTATTGATTTGTGGCTTGTATTCAATTACAAAACAGAACATAGACAAGATTATTGTTTAACTGAATCATTTTATAGCTTCTGCATACTCTTATTCTACATTTGACGGCTGCAACATTTTTTTAGAAAAAGTTGGGACAGGGGCGTGTTTTTGTGATGCATCACCTTTCCTTCAATCAACATCCAACATCCATTACTTCCAAAAACAATTTAAAATACGTATGATACAATACATTATGATAAACAATATACATATATATGAAATAAAAATATCAAAAAAGGATATGTAGGTGTTGATATGACAGTGTAAGAAAGTGTGTGCATGAGTTTACGTCCGATTTAATGATCTAATGTCAGAATGAATATGAAATCAGGGCTACGTTTATCTACGGTGCACACCCACTGACTCTGGAGACACTGGAGAGAACATGTGAGATTATTCTGTATTGGGAGAGAGGAGAGGATGTGTTTCCTGTTTTCAGGCCTTGAACTGGTAAAAGTACAGACACAGATAACCAACAGCTGTGAAATAATCACTCGTGTACTTGGTGTAAACTAACCGTGGTAATCTGGTGGCATTAAAACGGAAGTAGCTCATGTTTTGGAGATCTGGCGCTTATACCAGCATGAAAGCGTTGAGACGATTTTTACAGGGTGTGTAAAGCCTTGAGCGGTCTGCATCACCAGAGAGGAACCATTTCCACCTACACAGCAGAACTACTGTGAGAGAGGAGGAGGACGTGAATGAGTGGGAGAGCAAACGAGAGCCAAGTCACTTAGCAGCACTCGTACTGGCAGCATTATGTAAAAGCTTTTATTCTTAGTCTCCACAGAAAACATGTCTAGCACCCTGAGTCTCGTCTGCTTTTTCCAAATAGTGACCAGTGCTGATGACATACGTGACATTTCTCAGATGTGCTTATGGAACATCCCCTTCCAAACCCATCCGTTATTATGGAGTCGTTCCGCACTTTGTTGCTTTCTGATGGATGATGCCTGCAGGAATTCGCTGGTCAGTTGCCTTCAGTTGACAATTATATTAGTTTTTCACTGTACAGACCTGAAGCAAAATGTATCAACATTTTTTGTGGTGCAACGTTTTAAAATCTGCAGCTGAAATTCTTTCAGACTGATGAGAACCGTTGCACATAAACAACGTCAATGAGCCGATGAGCAAATACTAGCAAATCTCCTCTTATTCTGCCACTCCTGCAGTTCAAACGCACCATTTTCATACTGTAATGGCTATAAAAGCCTTAATACGTCTTGCATGGGTCCGTCTATTCAGCCATTTAGAGGTTTTGTGTTAAATATGGTGATCAGGATTCCCCACATAGTTCCTATGGAAACCCAGTGGGAATGCTGGTTAGCTAAAAAAAAAAAAAGACAAACACTTCTGTATTTCACAAAAGATCCTTCTAAAATCAATGTTCATTAAAATGCTGCACTGATGCTACATAAAGAAAAATATAAAGACTTTATTTAACATCTTCATTCATCACTACAATATGTGTGGTGTATGAATACTGAAACCAGTTAGAAATACCAGTTAGCTCTCCATTACAGGAGCAAATGGGTCTATAAATAAATCCATGTGTCATTTACATCACATTAGAATCTCATACTGTTCTAATAAATAATAAATGAATTCTTTATATTTATTACAGGAACGTCAGAACATATTGATGCTGTAGAAATGAACATTTTCTTTCTTTTTAAATTTTTATTTGCCATTTATTTTCTACCAATGAAGCCACTGCTAAATTCCGCCCTCCAGCCGACAGCTACCAGTCTGTGATAGGGTGACGACTAGCATGTGCTTCCTTCAAATAACTGGGTTTGTAATGCCTGTCTTGTGGTTTGGAGTTTCAGTAAGTGGGCGCACCGTATCGAGTACCTTCTTACTGTAAAGTGACAGTGCTGTGCTACTAGTGTGGTGTCATTATTATTCCAGTAGAGAATTGGACTTTTACCCAAGAGACGGACTTGAAGGGCAGATGGGCGTGGCCGAGACCCGTAAATACAATGGTTCTTAACTAGCAGATTAAACTCTTTATTTTTCTATTACTATTTCCCCTGGGTAGTCAACATATAATCACTTCAGACACCCAGAATGATCACGTTGGCAGCCAATTAACCTTTAAACCTCCTTTGGAAACACTTATCTTTACAATAACCCAACAGCTGCCACATGATGCACATCTGTGCTCCAGCTTTTGTGACGGTAGGATATTAGCAGTCATTTTATAATCTGGTGAAAGGGCCTAGCCGCACTACAACACAGAGTAAAGAGGCCATTCAGCAAAGTCATCTCACTGGGGTGAGCCCTGCGGTTTCACAGCTACAGTGGTGTCAGCAAATCCACAACAGTCAAGAAAAATCAATTAGCTTTCCTATCAGCGCCGTCTAAACGCAACCATATGGAGCTCAAAGGTTCCGTCATCCCGTAAAATCTAATTCATGGATAAAGCTGGTTAAACAGGAATGAGGGTTTTCATTCTGAATTTAAATAATAAGTACTATATAGTTTACTATATATATTTAAGTACTATATATAATACTAGTATTATTTAATAAGTACTGAAATTACACCTGTTGTACCTCTTTGGTTAGTATGCAATGAGGTATTTTGAGCAGGATTTAACCAATCAACCAATTACTAATATTAAATAAACAAAACAATTACCTAAGATATCTCTCAATGTATTTAGATCTTGGCAGCATGCACAAATACTGGGACCCTATGAATTAATTAATAACATTTGCATTATGGAATCAAATCCATATATTTCGCAACATACCGATGTGTTCACTCCACGCCCAACTCATTAACCCATATAATAGGCTGTATTAAATTCACTTCACAATAATTAAAAGGGGTTTACTAATACTTTTGAACGTGGCCCCAATGCAACCCCGCATGATATTAAACTCAGTCAGGAGAACTGATGTGATGTTTGGCCGGATATCCCAGTACAGATGGTGCAGATAGCTAGTCAAAACCTTGACATCCCGTTTTTCATTCCTGCATGAAAAAGCCGCCTGTTTTCTCGCAGTAGAAGCCAAAACAATAAATTCTAGGAAGATTTTTGTCCACAACAGTTTAGGTGGCAGTGGTTTTGATAGATTTGCATACACAGAGCTGTATTAGTAACATTATTTCATTGCAGAATTCAAATTTTCACTGATCTGTTTTAATTATTTAGTTTAAACATTTAGCTTAACTGAATCAACTCAGCTGAATCAGTTTAATTGACACTCCAGTGACTCAGTCACCTAAAGGGTTTTTATTAAAGCTCTTCACCATTGCTCCTCTTTGGAGGACTATAAAGACTGTTAGTAATATAAAGTTAAATATTTTAGGTGTATTGACACTTGTCTTATGGAAAAGAAAAAGTAAAAAGTATTAAAGTATTTTTTTAAAAGAGGGAAAAAGGTCCAACATTACAGAAAAGACAGCACGATTCAAGGGCAATAATGCAACTTAAATACAAATGAATTTATAAATATTAATACATCTAACACATACACACATTTAATAAATCTGAGGTCATTATAAACGACATGTATTATTAATGACATGAGTTTACTGACAGGTGAATCACAGCATGAGGCTTTTTGCCACTATAAGGCCTGTCATCACCCACCATACCCCCCCACTGTAAATGATTATACCCGCTTCATCCCTCCATGTGCCAGTGTCTCAACCCTTCATTCGTCCTCTAAGCTAACACACACACACACACACAGAGTTTTTAATCCCCCATTACACCATCTGTTACCCAGCTCATTACACACACACAACACTAATGCTTTAAAGCATGACAGACAACATAGTAACACACACAAAACCTGTCAATAGGATCAACATGTTAACATGAGAGCCTCGAGAAGAGAACCAGCTCAGTGGCACAGTGGCTCGGTGGGTAGCACTGTCACCTTGCTGCAAGAAGGTCCCGGGTCCTTTCTGTGTAGAGTTTGCATGTTCTCCCCGTGTCTGTGTGGGTTTCCTCTGAGAGCTTCGGTTTCCTTCCACAGTCCAAAAACATGCAGTCAGGAGTCAATTGGAGATACTAAAAAAACTGCCCTTAGATGTGAGTGTGTGTGTGTGTTTGTGTGTGTATACTGGCACCCTGTCCAAAGTGTTTCTGTGTGTCTTGCACCCTTTGAGACCTGGGATAGACTTGCTTTTATTTATTGACTAGAACATCCCATTTTTAAAATGATACCACTTATTTACCTTATTTATTTATTACCTGGAGTTATCTTGGAGTTGGTGAGTTCCTCGAGATGGATTGGTACCCTGCTGCACAGTACCAAAATGAAATTATTTTTCTTCATATCCCAGCTTGTTTGGAAGTTGGGGTCAGAGCGCAGGTCAGCCATTGCACAGTGTCCCTGGAGCGGAGAGGGCTAAGGGCCTTGCTCAGGGGCCCAACACTGGCTGCAAACTCTTAATCTTTCAATTAATAAGCCAATGCTCTACCCACTAGGCTACCACTGTCCCAAAGTGGTATGATGATTGGCAACAAGGTTTGCCCTGCAGTCAGTGTTCCAAGTCATCCCAAGAATGTTTTTGTGATTGAGGTTTGTGCTCCGTGCAGTGTAAACTGGACAATCCATTTTCTAGCTCACAGGCATGGGCATGCTAAAATGGGAAAGTGAAACTCCCCAAATTGCTGCCAAAAATTGGAACCACATTATTTTTTAATTAAACCAGGGGTCAAAAAACAAATTATTATTAAAGGTAATAGTATTAAGTCAAAGAGTCCAATGTAAAAAATAAGTAGATAAACTTCCAAATATTTACCAAAACATGTTAATTTGTGGGTGGGGGTGTCTGGCAGACTTATCAAACAGACACAGTTGTATGTGAGATAAAGTTTCACCCCTACCAGCTGGAAGGAGGGGGGCATTTAGGTCCTGATATGAAGGATCTTTACATGTCACATTGATGCATTCTGTAAGTAAGAAAGTCTGCTTCATGCATTTATTTATTTACATTTATTTTCTTTGATTAATGTCTTATTTTATGAGCCTTTGTTATCTCATTCAAGAACAACCAGTCTGAGAAGATAAATTTAGGCTTTTTGCATTTCATATGATAAATTTACATTTACAACATTTTGCAGATGCTTTTATCCAAAGTGACTTACAATTATGACTGAATACAGTTTGAGCAACTGAGGGTTAAAGGTCTTGCTCAGGGGCCCAACAGTGGCAACTTGGCGGTTGTGGGGCTTAACCCGGTAACCTTCTGATTACTAGTCCAGTACCAATACTATAAACTTTAAACAGGCACTGTAATTCTCCTGGCTAACACCAGACCTATAGTAAAACACGGGGGTGCTCATCACTGTCAGAGACAAGAAGACTGGTGGGTTGTCAGTATGCTTAGGGCTGCATCTACGTACTCAAGAAACAACGATGACCAAAGTGCATCCATGATGTATCTCCAAAACCGGCTTTGTATCAGTTGGCAGCGTGTTTGCTGGCTCTCTCCCAGCCGCCGCTGTGCTTATGAGAGCAGCTTCCAGCCCACAGCTGGTCCACAAGCTGCCAAAACAGTCAGCAAGGATCTCTGGCAGCAAGAGGCTGCCACTGCTGCATCTCTCTGTCTTTGAGGAAAGCAGCAAAAACAAAAACAAAATCCCGGAACACTGGCACCATAAAGTGAGAATAAGGGCCTGATGTGGCCCTTTCAGTCACGTTATGTGTCCTGTCCTGAGCACACATGCTTCCGCTCTTGAATTTGAATAGCACTGAATAAAAAAATGTTTTAGTTAAACACTCAGTTTTGAGTCATGTTTATGAATGTTGGGTGTCAGCGACTGAATTAATAGACTTCCTTTGTGTTTCTTTCAAAAATTACTATGGCTGCTAACAGGACAGAAGCTAGTAAGCTTTTTAAATACTGACCAGTGGCAAAATGATTTTTAAATTATGAAAAGTATTTATGGTTGAATGATGAATGTGCAATCTTAAGTGTACTGTTCTTCATTAAGATTTTAAATGCATTAAAATAGTTTTGCATGTATTCAGAACACATTCAGAGTTACACTCAGACTTACTTGTATAAAAAAATAAAATACAATAAAAAATTAATAAAAAAACATAAGCTTAGAGAAACTGAAGGTACTGATTGCACTTGATAAAAACCATGGCTGCTTTGTTTAGCATGAATAGGAACACTGGAAGAGCTCTGGCTGCAGGCGAGATGTGGAAAAATCAATAAACTGAGTTAATATTTTGGAATGCTGTGGCCCGCGGCTAACCCCCACGTAGAGCCGAGAATGTTTTGCCCATTCCTCAAACTGCATGAGCATGACCACTATAATGTCCACCTGTGCACACACCTGCTTAAGCATAGAGGATTAAAAATAGCTCAACTGACCTTTTTGAATAGCCAAATACTATTAGAATGAATAGAATAGAATGGCTTTATTTGTAATATATACAGATTCACGTGTACAGTACAGGGAAATGTTTTGCCCACAAATACCAGCTGTTGTTTGGGGCACAGGATTGAGATTCTAACCCACAACCTTTCCATTTACAGCCCAAAGCTCTACCCACTGAGCTACCACTGTCCACACCAATATCACATAAACAATTGTACCCACGTGTCACACCGATTAATTATTCACAGTCAAAGTCGGAAACCAAGTTTGTTAACCTTCTCCAGGAGTCCAAGTGCATGTTCCAATTAATGAGATGAGTTTAAAGATACAGGTTTTAAAAACCATTTAGTAATCAAAACAAATTGTAAAGGACCTTGTAGAGGTCAGATTTTAAAAAAAAGCTATAAAAGCATCACTTTTACAGCATCAATCTCCAATACTACAAAGATTTAAATAAATAATATTAATATTTTACAGCTGGAGGTTTTTGTAATGCTTACACTTTCTCCCTAGGAGAGGGTTGCCCGCAAAAAGACACCAAATGCACAGCCTTCTAAAACCTGATAAAATCTATTAATACATCTAGTGTCCAAAAATAATAAGCACAGAAAGTGTTGATAGAGGAACATAACAGAGAAAACCATTCCTGTCCAAATACAACATTGCAAAAGACCACATGGATCTCCAAAGTGCATTAGCAGAATGTTTTTATGTTTTTTGGATACATGAGACAAAAGGTTTTGACAAAAAGTGCACTGAAAATAAATCCAAATTCTGATCCCCAGCAAGGTGGAGGACGTGTCATGACTTTGGGCTGCTTTGCTGCCAGGGCCCAGACAGCTTGAAAAGTCTGAACAAACAGTATAATTTATAATAAAAAGTTTTTCAAAGGCTAACTTTCAGCTAACAGCGCACTGAAGCAAAGCTGAACATGTCAACAATAAAAATCAACAACAAAATAAATAATGCAAAGTCAGAATCTAGAATCTTTCAAATAAGAAGCTGCGGCATGATCTGAGGAGCCGTTCATGCTAGGAGTTCCAGAATGGTCTTAAATTCCATCAAACTGACCAATTCTGACCAACAGCTAAGGCTAATTTTACTGTTTGTCTGTAATTATTCATTATGTTCAATGTGTTTGTTAATGATGTGATGAGTATGTGAGTCACGCAAAAATCCAGATAATACCAAAAGGGTTCACAAACTTAATCTTGCCACTGTATATGCGCAGAGATTAGCAAACCCGCAGTGAACAGCATGGATAAGCAAATATCACTCCGGCTTCCAGCTTAATCGATGAAATCCCATCTACTGCAGTGCTGCAGGCCTGACCGGAGGCTTGGCTGATCCCTGAGGAGTGAAGAGCAGTCAGTTCACTTCAGTGCAGAGAACCATGAAAGGAAGTAGGCATGGGATACTGGGGGAAAACCAGTACTGCTTCTTTTAACAGATCATCACCAGTTTGTAGGAGGAAATGTTGCCTGTTCCCATTTAGCACACTGTGTTGTGGTTTCATTAATGGAAATCCTCAAGGTTTACGAGGTTTGTAGAGGATGCAGTTTTTAATCATGGGGTTTAGAATCTGCACTTTGCCCTACAGGATCTTAGGGTACCCACTGGTGTTTGATTTAAATGCCTAACAAGACTCCTACCCCAAATCCCATAAGTCACTGGGAAGAATGATTACAGAGGATGGGCTGTTGGACACAGTAGAATAGAATAAAATAGAATAGAATGCCTCATATATACATATACACGTGTACAGTACAATGAAATTAATTTTTGTGTGTATCCCAGATTGTTTAAAAGCTGGGGTCATAGTGCAGGGTCAGCCATTGTACGGCATCCCTGGAGCTTAGAGGCTTTACAGTGCATGCATTATATTTATTATTTGGCTTCAATTACTAAATTTTTTGTTAATCACTGTGACTTCTGTTAAATGAGCACATAGCTAATAGAGACATTCACGTGAAACAATGATGAATCCTGATCATATTAAAAAAAAAACACACACACATTAAACATCAGATTTAGTGCAGCAGATTGGACTTTTACAGCAGAAAGAGCTACAGAGAGATTCTGTTATGTTTTGGCTATGACAGTAATAGTGCAGCTTGAAGTTTTGGGGTTATACAGGGATAGAGGGAGGGGGGAAAAACAGGGGATGGGAGGGATAGAGGGAGGGAGAAGGAGGAGAAGTATAGAAGGAAAAAGGAAACAGATGCCGCTGGGAAGCAGTAGGCCGACTAAGTGGTTTATCTTTTAAATTCGGACGGGATACACCTTAGTTCTTCTTCTCTGAGGCACAGCAAACAGAAACAACTTCAGATTGTTGTGCTGACTGAGCAGCTGGAAGGTAAGAAACAGCTGCAATTTATACATTTGTTCTCGACATTTGTTGGGATTTAAAATGTTTTACTTATTTGGATGTTGTGAATGGGGTTTATATGCACCAATATAATATTAATATGTGATCAATTTATTTGTTTTTCCACATTAAATGCTTTAATTTGGTGTTGTGTAACATGGCACAGAGTTGTAGGTGAGTTGTTAGCAAAACTAAATACTGCTGGCAATAAATATTAATCACAACACCACAAGTCATCAACAGTGGCAACCTAGCTCAGCAGTTAAGATACTGGACTAGTAATCAGAAGGTTGCCGGTTTAGCCCTACTACTGCTAAGTTGCCACTGTTGCGCACCTGAGCAAGGCCCTTAATTCTCAATTGCTTGAACTGTATTCAGTCACAATTATAAGTTGCTTTGGATAAAAGCGTCTGCTAAATGCCTCAAATGTAAAAGTATTGCTATATCGTTTTTAATGTTTTAGGTGTGGACAGACCCACCATGAACCTGATACAGATTTTAAAATGAAAATACCAAAACGGCAGCTTGTTTTAACTGAAATAAAGCAATATTTGAGTACAAATGTGTTCAAGAATGAGAGACAAATTTTGAAATAGTTCAAGACACCGAAACACACATTTAGTCCAGATCGAAGCCTACAGTATTAATATAATTGTAATTCAAATCATGAACATGTATTTATTTACCACGTTGTGATAGTTTTTGGCAAATTAACAGAAAAATGAAGCCTTTATAGGCCTGATACGCGACTGCTCCGTATCATGTGTGTTTGCTGATGAGGGGGTTGGGCGGTGGGAAGAAGTTAAGAGAACGTACAGGAGATAACAGATGAATGAGCATCCTTGTGAGCAGAACTGAACTGCTCATCCCTCTATAGCCCAAGGCCTTTTCCTGATGTTAATCATTTATTAATAACCAGGCACGGTATGGGTCCTCTTTAGGTCAGTTCACATACATTCAGCCAACACACACACACAGACACACCCTAAAGAAAACAAAAAAAGAGACAGACAGGAGCCCCAATATTTTGTCTGACGTATTAATGTGAGTGCCACTCATGCTTCCTCTGCAGCAAGCAAGAAGTGATTATCCGCCTGTCTTTAGCATACTAACGTACATGCTAGTGCCAGATTAATGACCGACCTCTCACACACATGCCATCCTCAGCCATGAGTGATGCCCTCTTCATAATGACACACAGGGACAAACAGGATTATACATCTTTTAGTCTTTTTAGTCAGTCTCCTCCGGCATGTTTTGAGTGGTACAGTCGCCTCATTAGCGCAGGAATCCCACGTACACATCTGTTTGTGGCTGAGCATTGGCTGTAATTTAAGGAAGCCTTTAAAACTAATTTTACCTCCTGTTGTTTTAGTGGCAGGAGGTTTGGTGTGGCGCATAAGGTTGAGCCAGCTAATGTGCGTCACAAACTAGGAAATGAGTCTGTATTGATTGATTGATTGATTGGTTCTTGATGTCATGAATATTGGAGTTCTTTACTGGAACACTGGAGCAATTATCTTGGTAAACATTTTAAAATTAAATGAATAGATCAAAGTCTAAAAGTAGCCACTGGGAGGTGCATTTGCCAGTGCTTCCAGTGAAGGTCCCAAGCATGGATAAAAAAATAAGAAGGGTTGCGTAAGTCAGGAGGGGCATCAGGTGTAAAAACTGTGCCCAATCCTCTGTGTCCACTCCTGAAAAACTGGAGCAGTCAAAAAATATATATATACTTAGAAATGAACGGCACAGCACCATGTTGTGTCGGCCCCGAGTTCATGTGTACAGCTAAAGATATTATGTTTTAAAATAAATCTCAACATGTACAAAACATCATCCTTAATCACAAATGTATTTAGGAATTCTTAAGGCGTCTCTATTTTGCGTCATGAATTTGATGATTAAAAAAAAAACATTTACATGTCTGTAAACAGCATTACAGATTTTGCATCCCTTTTGGGAACGACAGTATCCATTTGTGAAAAAACAGAAAGTTTTTACTTAAAGGCTTCTTAATAATGCAAGCCAGTGCTTTGTAATCACCTCATTTTTAGGCTTAATGTTTAACCATGTTGATCCATTATACTCTGTGCTAATCAATAGACGAACATTACTCTGAAAATCGTAAACATTTCTCTGAACTCAGTTTTTGTTTCTTCTGAGTCGCCGTATTTCCCTAAATATTCTGCTTTAAAAAACAATTTTAATATTTGAAGTGCGCTTATTTTTCTATTTATTTAAACAGCAAATACTGAACTGACTTTCAAAGTGGTTTCATAGTGTATTCATTTTTGTGTGGATTTTTTAAATATTGGATTTTAATAGCTGAGCAATGGACGAGTCAGATCCTTAATACTTTTCGACCCTCTTTCTTACTGTCCTGCAGATGTCATGGCGCCCGACCTACCGAAGCTCCAAGTTTCGAAACGTCTACGGCAAAGTGGCCAACCGGGAGCACTGTTTCGAAGGCATCCCCATCACAAAGAACGTCCATGACAACCACTTCTGCGCCGTCAACAGCAAGTTCTTGGCCGTAGTGACGGAGAGTGCCGGAGGAGGGGCCTTCGTCGTTATCCCGGTCACTCAGGTAACGCCTGGCGCTCGCTGCCAACTCTCGACTGGCATTTGCATTCTGTCTGAGCAATCTGTCTCACGAACATGGGTGAACGAAGGACCCGAACAAAGGGGAGATTAAACTGAACAAGAGAGGCTGCATTTATACTGACGGCACACTTAAAAAATATAGCAAGAGAAGTTTTTGTGGGTTTGGACACAATCGTGTGGGTTTGATTAGAAAGTTAAACACGATTCAGAACTCTGAGTTACAGCCGAGGATCCGTGAAGCTAAAACATAAGTGTGTTAAATCCAGGGTGTTTGGGTTTGCTGTCTTAGATCCACTGCACAGTTTGGTGATACCACCTTTTATTTATTTATTTGTTTTGTTTTTTTATATTTCCCCCTATTTTTCACACAATCTAGTCATTTTCAGTCCTTTATTACTTAATAAAGTATTTCAATCCTTTATTATTAAAGGCTTTAACAACCACAAAGATGAGAGGGGGGTAGCTTTACACTAATGCCTATTATTTTGTAATGAGATGTCCAACATGCCCGTTGTCAGGAGTTCAGATTTACTGAAGCCCCTGATTGCAGGACCGTTTGAAGTAAACAAGCTTTCTTTTTTCTTCCAAATCAGGAAACCATTGACAGAATTATTGTTAGTGCTAACTCTGTCCCAGGGACCCCGTTAGATGATACTTGGTCCGTTCTGCTCCAGGGCTTAAATCCTTCAGTCTGGAGAAAATGCCAAGTCAAACTCTCATTACAGAGCAAAGAATGGAATCCATTCCAGTAATCCCCACTTTGTAACAAGGCAAATGAGACCACTTCCGATTGCTCAGTAACCCCTTAAACATCTGTTTGTAGCCTGCAAAATGAACAGCGCTCTGAGAGAATGGAAGGAATTATCTGTCTCAAGTAGGGCCAAGAAGTTCAGGCTTTTATCTCTAGAAATTCTTTTTAAAAGAGCCTTTTAAAGATCAGCAATTTCACAGTAAAATCTGTCTTTGATCAGCGGTGGCCAGCAGCCGTTAAGTTTATCTGTCTGCATCATTCTGATGTCATTTTTGTCTTATGGAATCTTTTTAACTGACCAGTGCGCCTCAAAAAATTGTGTACTCACTAGCCTATGCCTTATGTTTCACCACCAGATTAGTTTAAATTTGTGGCCAAAAAATTATCAATGCCAAAAATTATTTCCTGTTTTACTTTGTATTTACATTTTGTTTAAATGAATCATACACCTGAGTCAAATATATCAAATATTATTATAAAGCTATGGTGTGGCAGAGTTCCTTTCTTAAACATGAAATAATTAGCATTTCTTAATTAGAAAACGGGGTGTAATAGTGCCTGGAGAAACCCATGCAGACACAGGGAGAACATGCAAACTCCATGCAGAAAGGACCCAGACCTGGGTCACCTGGGAATCGAACCCAGGACCTTCTTGCTGTGAGGCTGCCCACAGAGCCACCTAGCTGCCCACTGGTAGTTTTCTGATACCAGATACTACAAGACTCCTTAAGATGTCCTGTGAAGTCCAAATCTCAGCAGGTCAGAGCTGTTTCGGCAGCATATTAGGCCCCTGATTATAATGTTAAAGCTGATCATTGTATAAAGTGAATCACACAGGCTAATTCATCTCCAAATAAAGTCCAACACTTATTTCTATGACAGTTTTAACATGTACACAGATAGCATGATCACAATCAGCTCCGTTTAACTACTGTATCCGGTCACGCTACGCTGCCCATCGGGCTCCCACACCCCCGTCCATGCTCTCAAACCAAACGCAATCAGCTATCAATGGCACTTTTGTGAAGATCACTAGAAGTCACATAGCTAATGTGTGGTGCAGCGGGACGGCTCTTCTGTGCCATTGTTCGGTCAATGATCTCATTCTGCAGGGTGTAGGCCTCCAACAGGCTTCCCAGGCCTTTGGTCAGAGGATGGCCCGGCGAGAGAGGCACTGCCCTCTGTGCCTCAAATTTCCGTTTGGGTTTTTATCCAATCTCTGCAGGAGGTGAGAGTCTTTTCTTATTCTCTCTAATCCTGCCACAGATATTTTCGTTTTATTCTTCTTCTTTGAGTCCTTCGGGAAGTTTTTTTGGTTATTCCTTTCTTTTGTATCTCCACATGATTTTTTCATCTTTTGTCCACCGTTATGGTTCCAGTGCTGGACTTTTTAGGTCCAGTTCACATTTTTTACAATCTTAAACCAAAAGTTTCAAACCAAGAGGTAATCCGATGTGTGGGTTCACTAATGCGTGACATACAAAGAATTTTATAGTATAAAAGTTAATAAAATAATGTAACCTGATCTTGGTTCCGGACCTGCAGCTTTGGGCAGCAAAGAATCAACTGTTCTGTGAAAGTTTAAGGTTAAGGGCCTTGCTCAAGGGCTCAACAGTGGCAACCTGGCAAGGGTGGGACTTGAACCAGTGACCTTTCGATTACTAGTCCAGTACCTTAACCACTAGGCTACAACTGAACTAGATCCTGCTTATAACAGATAGTCTTAGATTATGAAATGGAACCACCATCATGCAGCCATCAGAAAAAAGGAAATGGAAAAATGTGTGACATGCATAATGATGTCATTAGTAATGGTTTAACCATCAGAAATTCTGGTCTACCTCTCCACACACATGTACAAGGCTAAGGGTAATATGATAAAAAGTAAAGGAAAATACAGTAAAGTAGAATTTTAAAAGAGCAGTAAAAACTATTGCGTGCTTATGACGCACGGCGAGTAAAATAAAACCAAGCAAAATGCCGACAACCAGACTAGACCACACTAAGGTGCCAAGGTATAATCAACCACAATCTTAAAAATGTTCCACCAGGGCAATTTCTTCTTTACTGCTAACAGCATGAGGAGGCTGTACTGCCCAGACTTCATTTCCTAGCATGACTGGATATAAGGAGCACTTCTGACCAGTCCCAGGCCGCTTGATACTGGAAGTTCACCATAATGTGCTACTGCACACTCGCACCTCCTGGGCAGAATAAAACCGAGTGTTAATTAGCAAAAAGTGTGACACGTACTTTCCAGCCTCCTGCTTGCTTTCCTCGCAGCTCTCCACTGCTTTGGTTACAAGAGCTGCCTGGTTTGAGCACAACATGTCAATATGAGACCATCAATGATGTAAATAACACCGTCTTTATTCCAGGATGTCGTTACATTAATTTGTAAAAACTGACTATTAAAGATGTGGCTAACACACCCTGGTAGCTGTCCATAAAATATGCCAGGGTGAACAAAACAACAGAAACACCACCCAAAAAAAGAGCCTGACTTTAAAGGCATAAAATGACCATTCCAAATCCAGCTGCACAGATAAGTTCCAATAGGTAAATTTTTTATTTTTAGCATGTAGCATGTGATGATCTTGTCATTATCCCACATACCTGTTACGAACCTTACAACCAAACACGCTATAAAAGTCTGTTCATGCCGTGTTTTTAAACCCTTTGTGACCCTGATGAGGACACAGTATGAGACTATGAGGCATTAAAATGCTTCCTAAACAGAAGTCTAGACTGACTGTACTGTACGAGTGTAATTATTATAATCACACAGATTCTCCGTGCAGTCTTTTGTTTGACTCACGATTACAGCGGCTGACTGAATTAATTAGTGTTTAAACTCACGTGTGCTACAGACAGGCGTGAGCGAGGGTGAGGACTGCGTGTGGTACTCAGCACAGGACAAGCTGGTCTTCAGCCAACACATCTGTGATTCTGTCTCGCTTCTGTCTTTCTCTGTCTGTCTATTTCTATTAAAACTCTTCATGCATTTTTTAAATTTTTTCTTTCCTCAATCACAATTTCTGCAGCCACACTAAATAAAAGAAAGGCCAAATAGAAAACTAGGGAGGTGGTAGATCACAGATTAAGGTAGGTCACTGATTCAAGCTCCACCGCGACCATTTGATCATGCAGTTTTTTGCAAAGTGGCAAAGCTTGACCCATGTTTGGAAATAAAAGAAACATTAGAAAAAGTCTTAATATCCAGTGAATTCATGACAGCATCATCCATTTTGGATATTTTTCTTTTTTTTACATTTTACAGCATGCCTAGTTTGAATTTGCCCGTGTCACAACTTTTTTGTGATGCATTGAAGGCATTTATTTAGAAATGTACACAAACATCTATAAAGTTCATAGGGTAAACATAAAATATCAAAATAACTCAAACTAATACCTCAAAACAAAGAAAGGCGTGTCTTAGTGGGCTTGTTTTCTACACATTTCTTTAAACTACTAATTAACTGAAAAATTATCTTTGATTAACTCTACAGGGTAAAATTTATTTTAACAGACTGTTAATCAGGGCTTTTAGTGCTGATATTCAGTGTAAAGCAGAAAGGAAGCAGTAAAATGAAATAACACATTAAGAAAAGAAGTGTCACTCAGGACCTTTGTCCTTCTATTCCTGTAACTGAGTGTCTCAGAGGAAACTCCAGCATCCTCTTAGTATGTCCATTCTGGTCTGCTGCCCCCTCCCAGTCTTCCTGCTGACCTTTGTGACCCAGCTCAGCTCAATGGGCTTTTTATTCGGCTGTGTGTTTATAATCGTACATCGTATTCATTCTGCTGCACTGAAGAAATGTGCAGAAAAGTGGCAGGAATCACATGCATGAGATGCAATGCAAGAGGGAATTTGATATGTCTAAATTGACAAGAAAAAAGAGGGTACAAAGTTTCTATGGTAAATTTAATTACAACAGTCCTAAAAATATGAACATGTTTGTTAGATGGATAGTGGCCTTCAGCCCCATCACCTTGTCATTACTCACTCCCACCTGCTGTCTGGTCCGTCTTCACCTGGTTTAATCTACAGTACCCTACGTTACCTAGCGCTCAGGTGTCTTAGTGGTTTATTATGCTAGTTGGTATTCGAATCTTAGCATTGCTAACAGCAAGCCGTACATTTACACAGACATGATTTGCTATGTTTGAACCAAACCCCCAGTGGCCCTGACCAGGTCTCTGTACCAACTTTTTTGTTACAGGCATCAAATTTTAAATTTGTTTATATTTACAAAACACAATTAGGTCAGTCAGCCAAAGCATTACAACTCATTACTTTGTATGTTTGTCAGTTAAATAAAGTTTTAAGAAAATTAACTATTTACAGAGTCTTAATTTTATTATTGCATTTTATAAAATACAACTTGAAATCAGGGTTGTTTTTATTGAATTAATCATTTAGGCTTCTTACAAACTGCTTTCTTAATGAAGTCTTTTTTTTATTATTTGTCTGTCCCAGTGGGTTCTGATGCCTGGTGGGAAATCAGCAGAAAGTCATCAGTTGAATGTCAGAACTCAGAGAATGTCTCACAGATGAAAGTGCCCTTGAGCAACGCTTGTGCTAATTCTATCTGATTATTACAAAAACTAAAAGAAATAATGATTTCCTTTGTGTCTGTTAGAGCAGGAAGGAAACCCGTCGTCTGAGAATAAATCTAACTACAGGGTTAGTTTAATTTTGTGTAGCTTCTTTTTAAAATAATTAAAGGATCATCATATGAGGTTTTGTGTGTCCCCAGGAGGTCACAAGTGCAACATCTTAGTTGTGAAGTATATCTGCATTTGAATGTACAGGATATATTTCATAACAGCACTAGTGCTTGAGTCTCAGCTGCTTATACTCAGTCCTGTGATGGACACACCTTATTCAGGGAAGTATATGGGTGCACTAGTGTCTACGCTACACTACAAACTCCACATGACCCCTCAAAAAGGCCAATGAATTTATGTGGCATGAAACATATCATCACCATTAATAATCACAATGAGTCTGAGTGCTAGAAAGCAGCGCCACTCCCTGGATGTTTAAACACATTACAGAAAAGCCCAGCTGATACATTTCACTGAAAATGACCTCACATGACATGTCATTTATCTACATGTAGAATAGCAAACTTTTGGGAATCATGGTTTATCAGTATCTTGTTATGATGTGCAGGTTACTTTAGTTCCTCTCACCTTCTAAATTTGTGGCAGAAATCTTTTACGTATAAATATTTATGTTTCTTGTTTTTCTTTTGCACAGTCTGGTCGAACTGACCCTCACCACCCAAAGGTCTGCGGCCACCAAGGCAATGTGCTGGATATCAAGTGGAACCCCTTTTATGAAAACATCATTGCATCCTGCTCAGAAGACTCATCTGTGAGTAAAACTACACCAGTCACCAAAAATCTGCTATGGCCAATGTTTAATTGTTCCAACTACTGCATAGTATGTGAAAGAAATATTTCAAAAGCACAGAAAAACAGGGTGCTAGTTCCTTGCTCTCCTTGACCAGAATTTGCAATCAGGAATTGAAAACATCAGAAAACTTACAAACTAATGTGCTATAAATGTAATACACCACTGCAGAAGAACTAAATAAAAGACAAATCCAGTCACTCTTTGCCTATTAAGTGTACACAGTTAAAGAAACAATTAGAGTATGAATTGTGTATGCTTCCCTAAAACATTTAATTTATTGTATCAAATGATAAATCTCATTCAAACCAAAGGTTAAGTGCAAATTTAATCATGATCCTTTACGAAAAAAAATAATAAAGCGGTGTCACAGAGTCTCTGTCTCGTTATTACTCAGTCATGTTGGGTCAAAAGCTCTAATAAAGCCAAAGCTCTTTATATTAACCCCATAATCCTTTCAAATCCCAGTACATGAGCCAGCAGGAGATTCTATTCAGCTTCAATTTTCATTCAGGAAATAGCAGGTCCAACATTCTCAACTATGCACACAAAGTACAAGTCTGTTTACATATTTGGGACCAGAAATGGCAGATTAAGACCCATTTGTGATTGGTTTGCTTGAATTTTTAAGGTGCAGTGGTTGAAAATGGCAATGTTTTCAAAATCAGGGCCCACTAAAGGGCCATAACCAATACAAAGGGGCCAAAATATATATGTAATATTGAAAGTGTATTTCTGGGTTCAGTGAGCTTTATACATATTTAAACATTTAATAGCTTGTTTGTTGTTGGTTTTACAGCCTATTTAATAAACAGGACGCTTAAACAGTGAATATATTTTGTAAATAGTTGAATCAAGCATCCTTAGGTTCAGTTTCACCCAGAGTTAAATGAAGTAATTTTGGTATAGATAGATAGATGGATGGATGGATGGATGGATGGATGGATACTTTATTGATCCCGAAGGAAATTAAGTGTCCCAGTAGCATTGTACATCAAATCAAATCAAATACACACTATAAAGAAAAGAAATACAACAATATAAATTCGAAAAAGTACAAGCACTTTTGACAGGTTGAGTGTAACCTGAGTTTTACATATACTGCATAGCTACAGAGCAGTTATAAATGATGGATGGATTGAGTGTAAATAAACAAAATAACCAGATGAAATGGAATTAAAAGTGCAGGAAGGTGCAGTTCCAAGTATACAGTACACGGTCCAGATTAAATATAGATTAAATATTAAATATAAAGTGATAAGTAACCATCAGTTGATGTCCAAAAACAATAAAATACATCAGTTTAATAATAACATTGACATCTTTTTGACAGCTAGTTCGCTAGTTAGACAGCTTATAGGCTAAAATTCAGTCACAGAAGGTAAATTTTCATTTTAATGTTTAAAAGGTTTAAATAGTAACTTACCATGAAGTTTGTTTAGTTGGTAAAAAAAACCAGGGGTGTCCAAACTTTTTCTGTTGGGGACCAGATAGAGTAAAAATATGCAAACACGGGTCCACAGACTCTTTAGTAATAAAACAAATAAAAATATAACAGACCTACCTGATTACTAACAATTACACTTCCTTTTCATTTGAGTGACTAATGATCTATCGTCGAGTAAACTAAGATTTTGCTGATTTTACTCACCAGTTTATAATCCTAATAGGAAGATTATTACATTTTTAAATTAAACGTACCCACTTCCCTCTGAGCTCAGTGAAAAAATAAAAAAATTTCTAGCGCTCCTAAAATCTTCTGCATTCGCCGTCTAGTTGTTGTTTCTGTGGAGCCGCTGCTTTTATCCAAAAACTGGGGAGCGTTAATGTAGGTGTAACGTTAATGTTTTAAGTCGGGGAAAGAAGACGGGGAGCATTTTAGATTTGTTTTATGCAATAGTGACAAACACAAGAGTTGAACCACTTGTGTTTACATTTCTCCTGTCATTCACATTAGACACCAATCTTAAATGCAAACATGACAGACTCCTGTGCACGATGAGCACTGATGTGAGGCTCAACAAGATGTTTCAGATGTTTTAATCTTGTAAACATAAATACCTTTAACACCAGAAATCAAATATAAATAAAAATATATTTTAGAGTGTTCCATGATAATATTATTACATGGTGTGTGTGTGTGTGTGTGTGTGTGTGTGTGTGTGTGTGTGTGTGTGTGTGTGTGTGTTTTAGGTACGAATCTGGGAGATTCCAGATGGTGGCTTGAGGAGGAATATGACTGAAGCTATATTGGAGCTGCACGGCCACAGTAGGCGAGTAGGTCTTGTAGAATGGCACCCGACCAGCAGCGGCATCTTGTTCAGCGCAGGATATGATTACAAGGTAACATAAGAGCAGCTGTTTTCTTTACTTTTTTAATGTTTGTTTGCACGAAATCAGTGTTTTTTAATTTCAATTTCAACTATATCAATTACATGATAACATTGTGGCAACAGTTTGGAGAAGACACTTTTCTTTAGAGCTGACTGTGACCCTGTGGGCAAAGCAATATCTGTCAAAACATGGTTTAATGAGTTTGGTGTAGAGCTCTGACCTTAACCCCATAAATAACCAATTACAATATTCAATATACAATTAAAATTTTCAGTGTTTACGCTTTGCTGTAGATCCTGATCTGGAACCTGGAGATTGGTGAGCCGGTGAAGATGATTGACTGTCACACGGATGTGATCCTTTGCATGTCCTTCAATACTGATGGAAGTCTGCTGGCCACCAGCTGCAAGGACAAGAAGCTGCGCGTCATCGAACCTCGCTCCGGTCAGGTTTTACAGGTGAGGTCATCTGATGTTCTAAGCGGGGTTTTATATTTAGAGAGAAATGGATGAGTGCATGAATACTTACTGCATTTTCTGTATAGGAATTTATTTTAATTTATTTTAACCCCACAACAGATCACCCTTACTCAATCACGAATAATAATTAGATTATAGCATCTCATCAAAATATAAAACATTAACACGTTTCATATAAAAAAGGTTTTATACTTAATTTATCAAAACAGTGTAATGTAGTGCAGGTGGCAGTAACAGATTTTTCACTCATCATCATGAATATTTTTGTACCCTGTGGGTGATTTGAGCAGGAGGCGAGCTGCAAGAACCACAAGGTGAACCGTGTGGTGTTCCTGGGCAACCTTAAGCGCCTCCTAACAACAGGGGTGTCCCGCTGGAACACGCGCCAGATTGCACTTTGGGATCAGGTGAGAAGAGCATCCACTTACTTGTGTTTGTGTGTGTGTGTGTGTGTGTGTGTGTGTGTGTGTGTGTGTTTTTTAACCCAATGCACAAGCCCAGTTGGTTTATAAATATACAATCTCCAGCGTCTTCAGGTTTCTCACACCGCTGAAGGTTTTTATGGTTGAAACTAAACAGCTTCATGTGCTTAACATGGTGCAGTTAAAGCTTTGATCATCCAGGACAGCGAGTAAAAATAAACACTGATAAAATTTAGGATCACCAGAGTGGTTTCAGTGTGTTTGCTTCAGTTATGTTCACTCAGTAGTGTTGCCAGTCCTGTCTAGACTTTGTTTTGATGATGCATTTAATTGCATTTATAACCTGCTGAATCATTCTGTTTTGACTTTCAGGAGGATCTGTCCATGCCAATAAAAGAGGAGGAGATAGACGGCCTTTCTGGGCTGCTTTTCCCTTTTTATGATGCAGACACACATATGCTCTACCTAGCGGGCAAGGTAAGAAACACCATAGAATACCTATACTAGCTGGATAAAGTATCCAATGTACTAGGTCTAGTAAAAATCTTAAAGTTCATTTAGTTCTTAAAGTTGTCAACCAGGGCAGCACAGTGGCTTGTGTGGTAGAACTGCTGTAAGGTCCTGTAAGGGGTGTGTGAGTGAATAATAATAAAGTTTACCTTTATTGCTTTTACTTATATTATTCACTCACAGTTTGGACCCACACAATTGTCAACCCAGACAGCACAGTGGGTAGCACTGTTGCCTAACAAGAAGAAGGTCCTGTAAGGGGTGTGTGAGTGAATAATAATAAAGTTTACCTTTATTGCTTTTATTTATATTATTCACTCACACACAGTATGGACCCACGGTGCAGGAAAGTTAAAACTTCAGGTGAGTTTGGTAGTGCTTGTGTAACTGAACCACCCTAAACCGACACATATATATGCTCTACCTAGCGGGCAAGATAAGAAACACAACTCGTAAAGTACACCGAGCTGGATAGAGCATCCCAATCTACTTATTCTAGTACAAACAATCAAGTTATTTAATTCTGAAAGTGGTCAACCAGGGCAGCACAGTGGCTTGTGTGGTAGAACTGCTGCCTCACAACAAGGTTTTAGAGCGATTTAGTTACACAATCACTACCAACCTCCCTTGAAGTTCTAACTTTCCTGCACCGTGGGTCCCAACCGTGAGTGAAAAATAAAGTTTAGACACCGTTTGGACCCACGGTGCAGGAAAGTTAGAACTTCAAGGGAGTTTGGTAGTGATTGTGTAACTAAATCGCTCTAAGACGGCGGAGGAATATGCGCAAAATACTCTGCGCTACGCTGACAGCAATGCAAAAGGAAGAATATTATGCCTATAAATCCGCGTACACAGCGAAATTAAAACGCGTTCAGCCTCTACACTACTTAAAATAATAACCAAACTCTCACGAACAAAATAAACGATCAGTGTGAGAGGAATCCCGACCACGCTGATCGCGGAGGCAGAAACTAAAGAGCGAGAAACGCGAAACTACTTTTCCCATATCTTCGTACAACTGTTTCTTTCTACATTTCTATTCTGAATATATCTAAATTAATATAACGCTATACCGCGCTGATACACCCAACAGCAGTATCAAAAGCCACGCTGTCGGAAACGCGCATTAATATAGCAGCGTGCACAGGTGCTGCAAATCTTCACCGATGAGCGCGGTGGCTTGTGGGAAACGTAGTCATTCCAAACTACGGCAGAAGCCGCTCGCCCCGTTACAGGTTCCTTTTGTTTGAAGTTTGCATGTTCTCCCCGTGTCCGCATGGGTTTCTTACGGGTAAATAAATAAATAAATGAATTGTTGTCAACCAAACAACAATGAGTAGATGCAAAATAATTACATAAAGGGAAATACAGCATACAGCATCCTCACACACTGACACATTAAAAAAGAGAAGTAAAAAATGTCAGGTCTTTTTTATGTATAATAATACATTGTTTAGCATGCTGTTACTACTAAATAATCTACTTAAATGATTTATGAACATCTCTACAGCTTATGACTTTATAAAACAAAACAAAAGTTCAGCATGAATAAATTATTGGGGTTGTTTTAGGGTGATGGGAACATCCGCTACTATGAGGTGACCACAGAGAAGCCGTACCTGCAGTACCTCATGGAGTTCAGGTCTCCTGCCCCTCAGAAAGGACTTGGTAAATGTACACCCTTTAATGATTAAAGCACCTATACATCACTTGTTCTGGTTTAAAATCTGATGTTAATGTTATAATCTTAAATAATTACATCTAAGTATGCCATAACACAGTGATACTCTTTTGTCTGTTAGGTACCATGCCCAAACATGGCTTGGATGTGGCATCCTGTGAAGTTTTCAGGTTCTATAAGCTGGTGACGCTAAAGGGACTGATCGAGCCCATCTCTATGATCGTACCTAGGAGAGTGAGTACAAGCCAGACAGCCAGTAAACCTGCTGCGGGCTAGCATTAGCACCTCCTGCTGGATAAAACCCATAGACCTTAATAGGTCTTGAAATAACAAAACAACTAAACCAGTGGCGGCTCCTGCCAAATCTCTCAGGGGGGAGATTCATCTGTCAGTTTGTCCTTACAAATAATTTTGAACATGGAGAGAGACCAGCTTTACCATTAATCATACAATTAAGTAAAGCCTTCACCCTAACAATTTAATTCTGTCTTCATCAGATAGCATTTTATTTTAGGTGCAGCAGATCCAGAATAAAGATTGGCATTGCAGCGCCTGCAGTTTGAAAAAAGAGAAATACCTACAATCTGTACACCTGTTTACCTGTGGAAGGTTCCAAAACAGTTTTTAATCATTCTACAGGTTTCCCAATATTAAATGACCCCTTTCTTAATATTTTGGGCTGTTTTTAATTAAATATGCTTTCAAATCACTGTGTTGAGTTTGTAGTTGTATTTTCCCTACTGCCCCACTGTACTTTTTTTTAACTATTAATTTTCAAGTAAAAAGCACCAAATAAAGATTAAGTTTGGTCTATTGCTGTTGTAAAAACGATAAGGTAAAAAATCATTTGCAGCTAGTGTAATGCTAGTTATTATATGTGCAATGCACTATCCACAAGGTGTGCTGAGCAGCATTTAATTTTAAACCAAGCATATGCTGTCTTTTATGCTACTTTAACACATTACCTGTCTCTGAACGTCTGCAACTTAATAATAATTTAAAAAGCTTTGAGTCATTAAGCACGCAACACAGCTAAGATTCAAATCTAAATTCTAGTAATCTAACCCATATCTGGACTGTTAAGCTTTATGGTGCCCTGCTCCTCTAAAAATACAGCTATTATTGTGTCCTGAATCTGCAGGCAGAGAATTGGATCAATGTCTGTTTGCAAGGTTTTATTAGTGCAGGAAAATGCAAGCCATGTAATTATACTGACTCAGAGATCCAGATGCACATTTTCATCATTATTCATGCACAAATACTAATGCTGGGTTAAAGCTCATCACATTCAAACAAACACACACACACACACACACACACACACACTCACACAAATACACACACAATTACACAGCACTAGTTAATGGTGGCCTGTCTAGATAGCAAAAGTAGAGATGATTAATTATATTCTCTAACTGTGCTGAAAAACATCCTCTTAACAATTCCATAGCAATGTATAAGAAAGCAGAATCATTAATTCAAAGTGCTCATGGATGAAGAAGGGCATGAATATGTAATATATTAATCTAATTGGACATGCCATTTGAAATAAAAAGCTATTAACACCATTTACTTGAACTTCTACTTTCAATACTTTTTCTTTAACTTCTATCGAAGTAAATTTCTGGTAAGTTTTTCATACTTTTACGTATGGGTTTAAGTATGGGTTTCAGGTTTTCTAATCAAACACTGGTTAAAACACTGAAGTTTTTCTTTAATTTAATTTAGTACATATAATTGTTGTGTTTTATATGAATGTTCACTGTTTGCAGTCAGAGACGTATCAGGAGGACATCTACCCCATGACTCCAGGAACAGAACCCGCTCTTTCTGCAGATGAGTGGCTTAGTGGTATGAATCGAGGTAAAACTCCCACAATTAAACGTAGCATTCCATAATACTCTGTGCACAGATGTTAAATGGTAACTGAGAGCATTGTGATATTGTCAGAAATGTCAGCCCCAACCCTAGCCCTAACCCAAGCCTTAACCCTAACCCTAGCCGTAGCCCTAATCCTAAACCTAACCCTAAACCTAGCCCTAAACCTAGCCCTAACCCTAACTAACCCTAAACCTAGCCCTAACTCTAACCGTAACCCTAGCCCTAACCCTAACCCTAGTTGTAACCCTAACCCTAAACCTAGCCCTAAACCTAACCCTAGCCCTAACCCTAGTCGAGCCCTAACCCTAGCCCAAACCGTAACCCTAGCCCTAACCCTAGCCCTAACCCTAGTCGTAGCCCTAACCCTAGCCCTAACCTAAATTTCTTTCATTGGATTGACTGTAGTTGCTCAGATAGTAGTTGCTTTTAAAGAACCTTTAAAAGCAGGTCAGTTATGAATAAGAAGCTGCTGGAACACAGATGACACCGTCCAGTCAAGCGAGCTGTACGTATGTAGGTTTAAAGGCTGCAGTGTGAGATACAACATGAGTGTGTGTGTATTATTGCAGGGCCGGTGTTAATGTCTCTGAAGGAGGGTTACAGCAGACCCAGTAAGCTGGTGTTCAAGGCCCCGGTGAAGGAGAAGAAGAGTGTGGTGGTGAATGGAATCGACCTGCTGGAAAATGTGCCTCCTCGTACTGAGAACGAGGTGCCTGAACTTTGCACGCATGAAATGAAATAATAAATAATAATAAAAGCTCCATTATAAGTCAATGTGTTTATTTAAAAATGGGTTATTTTAGTTTATGGACTTTTTTATGCTGCTGAATGTGTTTTGCTGAAAGTACATTTTAAGTGTCCAATAAAAATTCTCATGAGCTGTCAGTTTATTGATGCAAAAATTGCACACAGTGTAACAGAAGCAATAATAATGTAGCACACTAGTATAAAAAGTGCTTTATATTTTTATTTTACTTAATACTTTTGTTGACATCAGTGTCCATTAGCAGTTCTGGAATTTTATTATTTTATTAAAGTGTTTGTAAGTAATCATCCTACTCCTCATATTTCCACTCTGCAGCTTTTGCGGATGTTCTTTAGGCAGCAGGACGAGTTGCGGCGGCTGAAAGACGAGCTCGGGCAAAAGGACGTTAAAATACGCCAGCTGGAACTAGAGCTCAACAACCTCAGAAACAGTCCGAACACCAACAACCTCAACAACAGTAACAACAACAGCAACCTCGGCATGTGAGCAGAGTCCAGGCTACTGGTCCTTCCTGTAAGATTACCCCGTACTGCTGAACCTCTCCTCGTCTCCTGTACCTCGTTCTGACCGAGCAGTTTCTCACCCCGATTTCAGCTATGGATGCCTTTACTGCTGTGTCAGACTTTATAAGGGTGTAGGTCACCCCCTTCCTTTGCTAAAACCTTTCACGCCTGTGGCCTGTGATTACTGCTGATTGTTCGGCAGCATCAGTATCCTAAGGCTCATACATACACACAGACACATGATTTCACAGCAGAACGTAGTTTAAAGAGACTGTGTGTTATACATCTACAGGGTTTCTCTTCTTTTCTCTCGTTCTTTATTAATGGTATTAATTGTATTTACTCACTTTAACACGTACCTTCTCTTTGTGAATGTGTCAGCTGCCAGACTTGCAGTATTGGATGAAAATTGCTTGATAGGTCATTTGGTACAAGCCATTAACTGGATTCAATTATTTGTGTTTTTGTTTTTTAAAATGTATAATTGTATAATTAATTATTTATTTTGTTATACGTTTTTCAGCAGTTGTTTTGAATAATTATGCTAATCTCAATTTCAGCCATGGATGTAGACACAACTTAGCCGGTCAACCAAGTATGTCCAGAATTTTAGATTCGCTTGTCTCATTTTTTGTTTTATAATATTTTAAAGATGCAATAAGTAGAATTTATGTGTTTTTATGTGATTTAAGTGTGTGAGATACCTAAAGACATTTTAATCTATACAATGCCAGTGATAGCTCAGAGGTTAAGGTACTGGACTAGTAAACAGAAGGTTGCTGGTTCAAGCCCCGCCACCGCCAAGTTGCCACTGGTGGGTCCCTTAACCCTCAATTGCTCATTGTGTAAGTCGCTTTGGATAAAAGCGTCTGCTAAATGCTGAAAATGTAAATGTAAATACAATGCTTGTCAGCGTGGCACAGTGGGTAGTGTAGGTGCCGGTCAGTACAGGGTCACTTTCTGGAGGAGGATGTTCTCTACCCCAGTTTTCACTCCCCTATAAAACCTGAAAAAGGTGGATTGCTCCTAGAACAAATGTGAGAGTGTGTTGACCTGCATTCTGTTCGCTTCATATTCCTCTTCTGCACCCAGGGTTTTCGGGTGGTGTCAGACCCACCACCTTGTGTGAACGAGTAAGATAAGTAGGAAAATTGGCAGCAAACACTGGTGTGAGTAGATGGGTGTTGCCCTGCATTAACTAAAGCACACTCATAAGTGTATTTCTGCCTTGCTGGAGTTTTAGATTGGAGCCGGCCCCTCCACAGCCCTGACCATGGTAAATCTGGTGGTAAAAATTGTGCCACATGTTCTCTCCATCTCTCCGTGGGTTTTGGGGGGCAACTTGAAGTTAATTCACACACTGGCAAGTTGTAGCAAGGTGGGTGTGTTACCCTCCTATTGATTGGCACCCTGTAATGGTTGTATTCCCTCTCTCATGTATTTGTGGCTTTCTTTGTATAATTAAAGCTAATTTAAAGCTCGCCTACTGCCATGGTTTTCGAAAGTGAATGAACCAAGCACTTGAAAAGATACCAAACACCTTACAGTGACTGTTTGAATCCAGATCTCCATGACCCCGGAGCTGTGTGGCACCCACACTATGTTCTGCGCCACTGCCAGCTATGTGTGCATTCTAAGTACACAGATTTTCCATTACTTTGGCACCCCTAAAGTGGTCTTGTCCTCCAGTTACCAAACATTTGGCATCCCAAATGCAATCTTGTTGTGTGTTTAGTGTGATTTGAATAATAATAGAAACATATCGTTTTACTTATTGTATCTTTAACTTGACTGAGATTCTCATCTGTTCATGCTTGTATACACTGTGCCAAGTTCATGTAGGACTCATTAATAGTGCAGAAAATTCTGTAACCAGTAACAGTAATTAGAATAGTTACATCATATAGATTACATCTAACAGCAGTGACCACTGTCATTAAAATAAGCTGCAAATTAAAGGAATATTTCAGCCTTTTTCAACTTAATTAAAGTTCTTATAGTAAAGTAGCACTTGATGACCAGTTTGCAAAGCCACTGGGTAGTTCTTTTAAATGCTATGTTACACAGGGCAGTGTTAGCTCAGTGGTTAAGATACTGAACTAGTCTTCAAAAGGTTGGTGGTTCAAGCCCCACCACCACCAAGTTGCCACTGGTAAGTAAGTCAGCTAAAAGCTGCAAATATAATGTATATACATGCTATTGAACATTGTGTTATGAGGGTATTTTTTATACACATGTGTAAATGTATTTTACAGTCAAATTTCAATCAACTTCCAACAATCTACAGTAGCGGTTCTTTATTTGGGGTCAGTACCTCATGTGGGTTTGTCAGAAATACAAATGAAGTTGCAGGAGACCTTAAAAATAAGAGTTATTAGTTTTATTAATAGCTTTTGGTTAAACGATATTAGCTATGAGAAATAATATTAGTGAAGTGCATGTGCTGGAATGCCATACAATGACACTTAGCGGAGACTTTTATCCAATATGATTCAGACGTGACCTTTTGACAGCATTACCTAGCTGTGGAACATGAACTTCTTTACTGTAATGCCCTGCAAAAATAAGCTGATTGATTGAGAAGTGGGGTTTTAGTGACATCACAAACATTTAAAGCCTAAAAATAGGGTTACTGACTAAAAAAGGCTGAGAACAGCTTTTTAGGAAGATGCTGCACTACATAAGTTACAACATAATGGCTTGTAGACCCTAAATATTTCAATGTGAATGTAGAAAAACTTATTTTAACATAGCAAATGGGCAATTAGATAACATTAAATGTCCATCACAGTATATTTATAATAAACAGCAGTTAAAGTTTTTTAATATGTTTACATTATTTGTAATTAGTGTGTGCATGCAACGTGATATGATACTGTTTGATTTGTGTTCATTTTACTTTTTAGCAGTTCAATTTGCTTGCCAGCTAAGACAACCTTGCATAAACAAAGCCAGTGAAAAAAGCAAGTGGAGTCTCTGAGACTGGGGCTGTAGGTAGTGTCATGTGATATTTCACTGGGACTTAAAGATAGCAGTCAAAGATATTTTAAGAAACTCATGGTTTATAGAGGAAAATATTCTATCCATTATCTATCGGTTAGCTTACGGCAAGTTGGTTTCATTAGAAGAGTTGGATACAATACACAGTTCTTTACCTAGTGTGAGTGGGTACATATAAAGTAAGTGTGTGGTACTCAAAGCCGTAGCCATAAACTGAACATTGGGAGGTGTGGGGGGATTGGGGTTTTCTTGTCATTCTAAAACATTTTAGTTCATTCATAATAGTTACTTTGTCCATGTAGGAATTCTAGGGGGGGATTTAGAGCTAAACCACTTAAAGGTTTTTGTAAGGTGTAGAAAAACAAACAGAGTTCTTGAAGAAAAACTAAACACCCTTCCGTGACCGGAGGCTGTTTCTCCACCCTGGGACATCATCTTGTACAGGTAATTTGAATGTTTCCAACACGCGTGTATACCACAGTACATAGATTTCTATTTGGCCATTATTTGGTGTGTCACCAAATTAATATATTTATATATTATAAATATATATTATATATATATATATATTATATATTATATATTAAATATATTATATATATATATTAATTATATATATATATATATTATATATATATATATATATATATATTATATATATATATATATATTATATATATATATAAAATATAATATATATATAATATAATATATATTAAATATATATTATAAATATATTTATATATTTATATTAAATTAATATATTCTAAAATCCTCATAGATATATGCTTAAATAATTATAACATTAAGTCACTGTATTCTAAATACTCAAAAACATTATATTTTTTATATTACACTTTAATACATGTTCTAAACTTAGTATAAAGTCAGAGCATTAGGGAGAAAATGCATTTTAAATCTACCAATGGGTGAAAACCAGTTGAGACTGGACATTATTGTCTCTCGAGAAGGGTTTCGTTTATGCTGCTACAATAATTATTTGAAGTTGAGTGGGCTGCTGAATATTATAGAAACAATGTAGTTTTTGGTCCAGTTTTCTTTAGCCACCTTTTTAATCACAGATTATTAAAAAAGGCAGCTCTGACATTCAACAGCCGTTGTTAATGTTGGAAGAACAGCAAACAACTGTTTTTTTCTTTAATAAAATTCTCACAAGCCACATAAAATTCTTACCTTCTGCGAATTTTGGCTTTTCTTCTTCACCCATAGCAAATGCGGTTGTTGTGTAATGCTTAAAAGACCACAATGGATACGGTGTACAAAATCATTAACATAAAACTTTGCTTACTGTAAAGCTGGGGTTTTAGGAAGATCAAGGTAAGTAGATAAATTGTAGTTTATGTCACATAAGGAAACATTCATTTCACTTACACATGCAGCTGACTTCTACAGCTTTTGTACGACTGTGCTAGTTGATGTGTGATGGGTTTACTTTCAAATCCAATAAAGACTCAAGTACAACACTATCAACAATAAAAAGTTATGTAATTGGGCTAGATGAATGTGAGCTTGTGTGATGTAATAGTTCAAGGGGGTTCGAATCCCATGCAGGGCTCACAAAAAACCAAGCCGTTGGGGTAAATGTATCAGTGCACCCGAAGTGCCAGTTCCCAGTCTGGACAAATAAGAGGGCCCAGTCAGGAATGGTATCCAGCCTAAACTCTTTAAAATAGCCAAATTAAATATGCAGCTGCTGAAATAACAGGAGCAGCCAAAAGGAATGGATGGATCTTTTTTTTAAGAAAGGGGTAGGAGGCCATACCCAATTCCTACACTACAGGACATAAAGGTCAGTCAAGACATTGCAAAACTTGGTCAATCTGTCTGCATGTAGCAAAATTACTTGTTGAATAACACTGACCACCCCTTTGTCATTTTCTCTTTATATAAAGACTGGTTAAAGGTCACATTGTAAGATAACACTTGTGTGTTATTCTATCTATTATAACACAACCGTGTAGTTTTGAATACTTTTACTTTATTAAAGGCACCTTGCAAATAACCCTAGTCTTTTTTTAAGCTTTTAAATATTTTAACCTTTTACTATTTTAATTTTAGCATGGACTTTAGAGCCACTTGCACCAGGTATAAAAGCCTTAAATGTCTGTACTGTATTTCAGTATTTACAAAATAGCATCTACAAAAAGATTAAACTTAAATTACCTGAAAACTTATAAAAACATTCAGTTAAAAATATTACAAGCTTGTTTTTCTCTCTGATACAATTTGATTATGTAAATGTTTTAATGTAAATCTATAAAACTGGCCTGTGTGGATTCAGTGTTTTACTGTGGCACCCGGTAAACTGATTTCCAAAATTATGTTACAGCTGTATGTGTTTTCATTTGTTTTATTACAGTTAACAGGTACAACTGAGATTTACTGTTGAAATGTCTGCCGTTATCAAAGGGAATAGAAAAAAATATATTTGGTCATTATTTACAAAGAACACGAGACCTCTGAACTATCCACGCAAGAAGGAGAAGGGATTTAGGAAAATCATTTGACAATGGCAGACATTCAGTTCTAAATAAACATTAAAAAAAATATCACATTGAGAGGTCGCAGCGCGCACGTTTGAGCCGATATCCCGACGTCTCTTCTGCGCTCAAACAGCACGCCACGTGATGACAACACCAAAGAGATGCAAAGTACACAAAACAAAAAATGTGTGATTTTAAAAAAGTGGGTAACAAAACCCTCTTGAAATCCTGTAGTCAAATTTAAAATAGAGCCAGACATGCTGTTTTTAAAAGGTTTTTGGTATTTTTTGTCATTTAAATACATAAGTCATACCCAGCAATCTGTATAAGCAATCTGAATAGGCATCAACAGTAAAGGGGAGAATAAAAATTACAAAAAGAAAGCAACACAGAACTTGTTTTTTGAATTTTGTTTCTGACAACAGAAAATTACCGACATGTTGCCAGTTAGCTGTAGAGGTTTGGGAGAAAACAAATGGGGTCAAAGTTTAAAAAAGAAAAAAAAAAAAACATAATATTCAAACTGGTGTCCTCATTTGTCTACTGACCCACCCCTACCATTTGCATACTTCCCCAAACCACCGCAAAACAACATCAGGACATAGAAACAGAGGTTAAAACAGTCGGATCACAAAGGAAACCCAAGAGTGCATGTTCAGTCATCGTCCTCCTCGCCTTCTTCGTCCAAATCCCTTTTCCTTTTCTGACCCCGCTCCTCCTCTGAACACAAGAGTAAAAAGATTGAATAATCACGTCAATAAGGTTCAAATAATAAATGTGTATAAAAATATTGGCTAACAGCCTAAAATTTGCTGGTGGGGCTTCAGTTTAGAATGAGACAAAAATGCAATTCCTCCCACCAAGAAAACAATGCCAATTATGCTTTCTCAGCCATGCCCACTGATCTCTAAGGCATCATTGGGGGTGAAATGCCAGACGACAGGGAACACATGTATCATAACAATGCCGCCAGCAACTCCCCACCCCAATTTAGTTAATGCTAATTTATACCTTATCACATTATACTATTACTGTATAGTACTAAAGCATTATTATTATTAGTAGTAGTAGTAGTATTATTAATACTAATGTAAATTTAAGGCAAATAATTTCAACTTTTTAAAATCATACTACAGTTTGCATGGTTGTGTAAATTTGTAGATGCTCATTGATTGTAGCTAGTAAAAAAAGCAAAAACAGGACCAGTGCTTACCATCTTCATCCTCGTCATCAACTTCTCCGTCATTTAAATCCTCCTCCTCTTCCTCCTAATACGATACATTTGTTAGATACAACATTTTTGGATTCAACAGCAATTAGAGCAGTTTAACACACTTTAAAAAAATATATATTTTCTTTATGCTTTATGTATTCCCACATGTTTTAAAGGGTGTTATTACTATTTCAGTGCTAGTTTTGTACTGTCGCTCGGCCGAGGAATTAAACCCAGGCCCTACTTGTTGTAAGGACCAGAGCTACCCATTGTGCCACCCCACAATGCATTCACCTCTCCACTGACATCTTCCTCCTCCTCTTCTTCTCCTTCCTCATCATCCTCCTCATCTCCTTCTTCTTCATCGTCTTCCTCTCCTGGAGCTGCCTCTTCGTCATAGTCTTCCTCATCATCTACTGCAAGTAAAAAACGTTCAGGTATTTTAAAAACAATGGAACTAATCACGTCATATGCAAACAAGGACCAACATGGTTAATCAGTTTATTATAGAACTGATGTGTATAAAAAAAACTTTATCTGACCTACTGCCAGGAGTATGAAATCACCAACTATAAAAAAAAATGTTAGGTGTAAATTCAATACCATCATCGTCATCTTCATCATCCAATCCCTCCACATAGGCCTCTGCATCAGAATCAGGCGCCTCTTTATCTTCTTTGTCGTAGCCATCGAGATATGTCAACTGTGGCAGCAGTTTGAAGACGTTTTCTCTGTAGTCATTCAGGTTTGTTACCTCACAGTTAAACAGGTCTAAACTTTTGAGACTTTCCAATTTTTTCTGTTTAAAAAAATAAAACAGAAACAGAAACCATTCAGTCAATCATTACAAAAAACAGAATGTTAGTAGTTATACCCATATAGAACAATAAAAAGCATGTATTATAATAACCAGGTATAGCTCTGAAGTTATTTTACTACTAGTTTTCCAGGTACATTGTTTACAGCACAACTAAAACACCTGGTTAAAAACACATGGTTAACTATCCTATAATACAGCCATAAATAACAAAAATAAATTATTCTTGGAAATTATTCATTCCATTTAAGCTCAACCTGTACAACAAATGGCTAGTGAAATACCACAACATTTTCCCATCAGGCAAATTGTAAATAATACACAATACAGGAAGAAAAAAGTACTTTATCATAATGACACACTACATACACAATAACCTGCAGCACAGTTTAGGGTGTTAAAACTGACATTACCACATGTCTAAATATCACCATTACTGTGCTTTTAAAACTCACCAGTGGTTCGATAGTGCTGAGGTCTTTAATCTTGTTGCCACTGAGGTTGAGATGAGTGAGGTTGGGACATTTCTCTGCCAGGACCTCCAAACCACCTGAGATTCTGTTGTCGCTGAGCTCCAACTAATCACAAAAAAAACAAGCAAATTTAATGATTAGAAAATAAAACAGTACAATTTTATTTCTCTGTTGGATTTAATAAACAGACCAAATTTGTACCTTTTTTAGTTTGTTGAGCTTGGGCAGGTTGGCGACCGAGGTTAAGCCGACATTGATTGTGCTTAGAAACTCCAGCTCTTCAAACTCATCTGTAAGGCCTTCGATTTTGCCTTCATTTGACCGACAGTTATCGAGCACGAGTTCTTTCACCTTTAAAAAATAAAAATAATAAAAAGGTGTGAGCGCTATGACATACTATTACGTGTTTTCTGGCATAAAATAAAATAAAAAATCATGCCACTAGGCACAGGATGTGTGGAAGTAACCAACTCTGCAGCTCCTGATAAGTTGAGGAGAGCATCTTTGTGTTGGACTGGCTTCTGGTTCATGTTGCAAGCTTAAATTGAGTCACATCACTGCTGTTGCCAGCTTTTGACTCAGAGTGTAGCTTGCTTGGGTTACAGTTAATGTTTTCTCCTATGATAACTAAAGAATGCACTGTCTATAACAGACACCAACAAAAATCATAATTTAGAAGACTCTGCTAATAACAGTACTTACAGATCAAATTTTCTTACATGAAGGCTTAGTGTAACAATAAATATACACCAAACAAGCAATATTAACATATTTTTATTTGGTTATATAGGGAGGAATCATTTGCAGATCAGATCCTTTGACTGAAACTACTGAAATATGATGCTAATGTTCCATGAACAGAAACTAATATTTAATAACATGTTTACTGACTACTTAATATGTCTATAATGTGTATATAACATGTATACCTTATATTTATTAAAATGTACATAAAGTAATGTAGACATCACCACAAATAATCCAGATCAGCTCAAATATTTGTGATTAGGAAACAATGACATACTTTTGAGGAGATACAATTCCGACATTTTACCCTTTTTGAAAAAGCTGGAAATTGTGATAATAAATGGATAATGTAGGTTTGGCAAAGTTTTGGTAGTTCAAATTCATGTTAACAGTTTGTGTTACACCTTAATAAAGGCTACACTGGTTTGTTTGAACACTGTTTAAAAAAAAAACATTATACAGTGCCACAAACAACATTTGGGCATTGTATGTAAATTAGGGGTTTGTAAGTAGCGACAGCCCTAAAAAAGTTGGCATTCACTTATCACAATAAAAGGTACATATGTAAAAGTACCAACACATTTTAAGAGGGGCCACCTTATTAAAACATACCCAATATTGTTTACAGTACCACCTTAACTGTGTCCTAAAATGTCCAGTTTTGGTAGGAAGGGTGAGCTGTACAAAAATCCCACTGAGGTGAACTGTATGTAATTTAGCCAACCTGTTATACCTAGAATCAATTCCTGTCAAGAACCTGTAAAGATCCATATTAAAATGCGTCTAATGTACGATTTAACTCTTCTCATAACCAAAAAATTAATAACGGAGCTGTAGGATACAGAGCTGCAGTAAAGAAAGCACATTGTGAATACATGGCTATTGTGACTGTAATTTAAAGGACAAATTTGTTTTAATTTGACCAATTTTTAGTTTTGGGTCATGCATAAGCCAGGAGTGCTGAGGTAAATGTAACTTAATCAGATAAGACTAGTAAATAATGTAATTTTATGGGTCATTATGTGAACAAAGTGTCAAATATAGTGTCAACATATATAAATATAGACAACCCTGATAAAGTTCTATTGCATGTAGGCTTTAGTGAATTCAACTAAAGACCAGTTTTGAGATCCATCGGCCTAAAAAAGTAAAGAATTTTATACGAAAAAGTGATATTTGGTTCCTAGAGAGTAGACTACTAATTCCAGTTGTAAGTACTGGCTCCCTTCTTCACTAAAACGTGCACATTTTAATGCACTACAATTATAAATTAATAAATTATGTTAAATATAGATAAACCATAGGGTAATAAATTCGAAGTGTTCTTGCACGGTGCTCTTTTTTACAACAGCACGTCGATTAATGTGATCATTTTGTAACCCTGAGCGATTATTCGGATCAGATAAACACGCTGTTTCCCCCCTCACACAACAAAATGGCTGCTGAACCCGAAACCAGCCGCGGCTCGTCGCTGTTTGCGCATCTGGAACAACATCTATGCGCAAAAAGAATAACGAAGAGTGCAAACGAGGCGCAAAATCGTACGGAGAAGTGATCCCGATCGACTAAACATGTCCCGAAAGTGCGGGGGATAGCCCAGTGGGGAAAGATTTGGGGAGTAGGAGGGGCAGGTAGCGCACGCCATCCAGTCCGGGGATAAAGAAAGCACGCTTGTACTTCATACGCACGTAAAAACGCGAGGTTTAGTTCGAATTTCTGAAACTATGAGCTGTTTTGTTTTCATTAGACGAAAGATTGGTGTGAACTTGAGGCCGGGTTTGTGTAAGGAGGGATTTTAAACCATTAAACGAGCCGTCTGTCTTTGTTGCTGGTTAAAATGGCGGCTTGTCCTAGATGTCGGAACTGGAGCGGCGGCGCTGGAGCTGCGTAGCGCGCAAACAAACACGCTCCAAGCTTAGAAATGACAAACTGAGACACTGAAATTAACTAATTACAACAGTCTTGGTTAGTTATAGACTTTAGAGAGGCGTCAATACTGAGAAACACTTATTACAGGCTCGTTCTACGTACCAGACGTCCTAACGCATGTGTGAATTTGGTCACAGCCCGGGCTCAAGATACTTCGGCGGATCTAATATTGGATCAGTCTGATCAAAAACGCGTATAGAGGTCGTATACCGGTGTAATAAACAATATAAAGCGTTTGGTTATCGTTATATACAGCGCGATCGACACACATCAGTGCAGTTTTAATGCGCGCTTTTACGCAACGTGCGAATTAACGCGAAAATTAAATCACCTTGTTGTAAACAATTTATTGTAAACAATAAAAAGCGTTTGGTTGTGGTTACATACACATCAGCGCGGCTTTGTTGTGCAGTTTTAATTTGGTGCGCCTTTACGCAACGTGCGAATAACAGCGAAAATTAAATCGCCTTGCTGTGCGCAACAAAAAATGCTATTTTTACGCATCGTTCATGTTCGACTCAACCGTTTAACTGCAATATGATCAGACCATTGCAGGAATCTAATCACATTTGACCGATTGACTCGTACATACACAGAGCTGAGCGAAAATTTGTCTCAAGTTATTCCAGTGGCGCAAGCGCAGGTGAGCCATACCAGACCGTGCATATGTATAAATATCATTAAAAGGTCATTTTGACGAATTCATGGCGAATAAATAGCGCTCTCGATTTCAACGCGTAAAGCCCTGTTGGTGCATAGAAAAGGGCGCAAAGGAAAAGGGCGCGATCGGGGATACAAAGTTACAAATATGGCTCCTCGCACCGCTTCCCTTGTTTATACGCTGGCTACACAATGCGCGTTACTGCTACACTTTAACCCATCGATCAGACCCCGTCGAGGGGGGAAAAGTTAAAAAAAAACCCAGCACAAACTGCAAAGCATCCGAACCAGGTACAAGCCGTGTCGTGCATTCGGCTGGAACAAAGTCGGAGCAAACTTTTCATTCAACACATCAACTTGACGGTGTGCACATCGATCAATCTTTAATCATACCCTAACGTTTATTTCCACCAAAATCGAACAATCGCGATTAATCACAAAGCAACTCACGTCCGACGGCGTTCGGTTACGCAACTCCAGATGAATTCGCTTCTTCATATCCATCCTGGAGGATTCAGAATGACGGGTTTACTCAAAAAAAGAGCGCAATTAAGTCTTGAGTCTGCGCCTGCACATTCAGCGAGAGCCCCTTTACAAACTAGAGCGTGTCAGTCGGACAAACTTGCGCGCACGGAGGCGGGACCTGGGTGTGGGATTGTCGTCACCGCGGAGCAATCACATGCGCCTGTTAGGGTCTCAAACTACCCAGGACGCACCGTGGCACCAATGAGCGCAACGCCTGAATTCGGGTGGGGTTTGGAGTTCGGTTGCTCCCGTAGACTGTTTTAGGGTGACATCTACGCGTTAAAATCATGCCAACGTGGTTTTATGAACCAAGCAGCACATTGACTCTCTAAAATCCCAATATATCAAAGGTACCTTCACACATATGTAAGTCACCCTTGCCGTGGGGACTAATGGACCCCCATACCATGACAGATGTTGGCATTTAGCACCTTTTTTTTAGACCTGGTGAGTCTATGAACACTGCAATAATACTCACAATACAGTCTTACTGTAAATAAACGCAGCATAATTAAATACAACAAAAAATACAAAATGTGACTAAAGAAACAATTCACTGTACGTGATGGAATGTGGAACAAGAAACGTTTTAAAGGGAGTATTACTGTTATGCTCACACAAGTGTATTTTGTGTAAACATAAATGCTTTATTTATTTATTTATTGCAGGTTACAATCCAACCTGATCATGACAAACGAACCCCTCCCCCTTTGCATCGACTCAGGAGGGAATGCACAATGGGACCATAGTTTAACTTTCTGTTCTGCATACACCACAAACAAATGTGCAAGTCAGACCCAGTCTACACAACAGTACTGCATTAATGCATCCAAATATCTGCACATAAAGCTACAATTTACACAAAGAAGCTAAAGTTATAACCCAATTTATTTTTGGAACAAAAGTCTAATATTGTAGTTAATTTGTTTGTGAGACTGCTGGCCTGCCACTGGTGCCATCAGTGGCACTACACATGACCATCGATTTTGCCCCCTCGCCTTTTTTAAAAACACCTTGGTCACATGCATTTGACTGCCACATGGCACACTCCAACCAAGAGCCCACACTCATCACTACACTGTTCAAACCAGCCAATCACATTTCAGGGGGGGAGGAGGGGGGGGGGGGGGGGGGACAAACTGACTTCCGTACGAGCCAGGAGAAAAACACAAGGTCACCTGACTGTACCCGACGCCATCTTGCCAGCAAAACACAACGCATTATGTAATGTAAATAATACCATTTATTGACGCAGAAAACGAACAAAAATAATAATAGACGTTACCTATGATTGTGGTGATTTCTGTGTGCCGATCCGCTAGCCTTTAAGAAAAACAACACACAAGAAAAACTGCAAAGCAGCTGCATGGCGCATAATTGTTTTCGCAAGCGCATTGCACAGACGATGACTCGTTTTAATCATGCTTTGCTTTCGCATTCAGGACGCTTTGCTACTGAAGCAAAGGGAAAAAAAGGTCCTCTCCTCTGGAAGTGGTTTATTCCTTGCGGCGGCCGCAGTGTTAATGTGCAGCAGTGTGCATGCAGTCTGTGTGCGCATTACTGTCTGCATGTTTCTCCGCTCTGGGTGTGTCCGCGCGCTCAGAGCGCCCTGTACTCTACTGTAATGCTGCAGCGCGTGCTCTACACGTTCAGTGCTTCCACTCAGCTCGAGCCTGAGCACGCGAGTCTGTCCACATACACTCCACACGCACTGCCCCAACCATCAGCACTGCCCCAACCATCAACACTGCCCCAACCATCAGCACTGCCCCAACCATCAACACTGCCCCAACCATCAACACTGCCCCAACCATCAACCATCAGCACTGCCCCAACCATCAGCACTGCCCCAACCATCAACCATCAGCACTGCCCCAACCATCAACACTGCCCCAACCATCAACCATCAGCACTGCCCCAACCATCAACACTGCCCCAACCATCAGCACTGCCCCAACCATCAACCATCAACACTGCCCCAACCATCAACACTGCCCCAACCATCAACCATCAGCACTGCCCCAACCATCAACCATCAACACTGCCCCAACCATCAACCATCAACACTGCCCCAACCATCAACACTGCCCCAACCATCAGCACTGCCCCAACCATCAACCATCAGCACTGCCCCAACCATCAACCATCAACACTGCCCCAACCATCAACACTGCCCCAACCATCAACCATCAACACTGTCTCAACCATCAGCACTGCCCCAACCATCAACACTGCCCCAACCATCAACACTGCCCCAACCATCAACCATCAACACTGCCCCAACCATCAACACTGCCCCAACCATCAACCATCAACACTGCCTCAACCATCAGCACTGCCCCAACCACAACCATCAACACTGCCCCAACCATCAACACTGCCCCAACTCTTTCAGACACACACTTTCAGTCAACTAAACCAGAATGTGCATGCACTGCCCCAAACATCAACACACACTTTCAGTCAACTAAACTAGAATGTACACACACTGCCCCAAACATCAACACACACTTTCAGTCAACTAAACTAGAATGTACACACACTGCCCCAAACATCAACACACACTTTCAGTCACACACTTTCAGACAACTAAACTAGAATGTACACACACTGCCCCAAACATCAACACACACTTTCAGTCAACTAAACTAGAATGTACACACACTGCCCCAAACATCAACACACACTTTCAGTCACACACTTTCAGACAACTAAACTAGAATGTACACACACTGCCCCAAACATCAACACACACTTTCAGTCAACTAAACTAGAATGTACACACACTGCCCCAAACATCAACACACACTTTCAGTCACACACTTTCAGACAATTAAACTAGAATGTACACACACTGCCCCAACCATCAACACACACTTTCAGTCAATTAAACTAGAATGTACACACACTGCCCCAAACATCAACACACACTTTCAGACAACTAAACTAGAATGTACATGCACTACCCCAAACATCAACACACACTTTCAGTCAATTAAACTAGAATGTACACACACTACCCCAAACATCAACACACACTTTCAGACAACTAAACTAGAATGTACACACACTGCCCCAAACATCAACACACACTTTCAGTCACACACTTTCAGACAATTAAACTAGAATGTACACACACTGCCCCAACCATCAACACACACTTTCAGTCAATTAAACTAGAATGTACACACACTGCCCCAAACATCAACACACACTTTCAGACAACTAAACTAGAATGTACATGCACTACCCCAAACATCAACACACACTTTCAGTCAATTAAACTAGAATGTACACACACTGCCCCAACCATCAACACACACTTTCAGTCAATTAAACTAGAATGTACACACACTGCCCCAAACATCAACACACACTTTCAGACAACTAAACTAGAATGTACACACACTACCCCAAACATCAACACACACTTTCAGACAACTAAACTAGAATGTACACACACTGCCCCAAACATCAACACACACTTTCAGTCACACACTTTCAGACAATTAAACTAGAATGTACACACACTACCCCAAACATCAACACACACTTTCAGTCAATTAAACTAGAATGTACACACACTACCCCAAACATCAACACACACTTTCAGTCAATTAAACTAGAATGTACACACACTACCCCAAACATCAACACACACTTTCAGACAATTAAACTAGAATGTACATGCACTACCCCAAACATCAACACACACTTTCAGTCAATTAAACTAGAATGTACACGCACTACCCCAAACATCAACACACACTTTCAGTCAATTAAACTAGAATGTACATGCACTACCCCAAACATCAACACACACTTTCAGTCAATTAAACTAGAATGTACACACACTGCCCCAACCATCAACACACACTTTCAGTCAATTAAACTAGAATGTACACACACTGCCCCAAACATCAACACACACTTTCAGACAACTAAACTAGAATGTACATGCACTACCCCAAACATCAACACACACTTTCAGTCAATTAAACTAGAATGTACACACACTGCCCCAAACATCAACACACACTTTCAGACAACTAAACTAGAATGTACATGCACTACCCCAAACATCAACACACACTTTCAGTCAATTAAACTAGAATGTACACACACTGCCCCAAACATCAACACACACTTTCAGACAACTAAACTAGAATGTACATGCACTACCCCAACCATCAACACACACTTTCAGTCAATTAAACTAGAATGTACACACACTGCCCCAAACATCAACACACACTTTCAGACAACTAAACTAGAATGTACATGCACTACCCCAAACATCAACACACACTTTCAGTCAACTAAACTAGAATGTACACACACTGCCCCAACCATCAACACACACTTTCAGACAACTAAACTAGAATGTACATGCACTACCCCAAACATCAACACACACTTTCAGTCAATTAAACTAGAATGTACATGCACTACCCCAAACATCAACACACACTTTCAGTCAACTAAACTAGAATGTACACACACTGCCCCAACCATCAACACACACTTTCAGACAACTAAACTAGAATGTACATGCACTACCCCAACCATCAACACACACTTTCAGACAACTAAACTAGAATGTATATGCACTACCCCAAACATCAACACACACTTTCAGACAACTAAACTAGAATGTACACACACTGCCCCAAACATCAACACACACTTTCAGTCAACTAAACTAGAATGTACACACACTGCCCCAACCATCAACACACACTTTCAGACAACTAAACTAGAATGTACACACACTGCCCCAAACATCAACACACACTTTCAGTCAACTAAACTAGAATGTACACACACTGCCCCAACCATCAACACACACTTTCAGACAACTAAACTAGAATGTACACACACTGCCCCAACCATCAACACACACTTTCAGACAACTAAACTAGAATGTACACACACTGCCCCAACCATCAACACACACTTTCAGACAACTAAACTAGAATGTACACACACTGCCCCAAACATCAACACACACTTTCAGACAACTAAACTAGAATGTACATGCACTACCCCAAACATCAACACACACTTTCAGTCACACACTTTCAGACAACTAAACTAGAATGTACATGCACTACCCCAAACATCAACACACACTTTCAGTCAACTAAACTAGAATGTACATGCACTACCCCAACCATCAACACACACTTTCAGACAACTAAACTAGAATGTACACACACTGCCCCAAACATCAACACACACTTTCAGACAACTAAACTAGAATGTACATGCACTACCCCAACCATCAACACACACTTTCAGACAACTAAACTAGAATGTACATGCACTACCCCAAACATCAACACACACTTTCAGTCAACTAAACTAGAATGTACACACACTGCCCCAACCATCAACACACACTTTCAGACAACTAAACTAGAATGTACATGCACTACCCCAACCATCAACACACACTTTCAGACAACTAAACTAGAATGTACATGCACTACCCCAAACATCAACACACACTTTCAGACAACTAAACTAGAATGTACACACACTGCCCCAAACATCAACACACACTTTCAGTCAACTAAACTAGAATGTACACACACTGCCCCAACCATCAACACACACTTTCAGACAACTAAACTAGAATGTACACACACTGCCCCAACCATCAACACACACTTTCAGACAACTAAACTAGAATGTACACACACTGCCCCAAACATCAACACACACTTTCAGTCACACACTTTCAGACAATTAAACTAGAATGTACATGCACTACCCCAAACATCAACACACACTTTCAGACAACTAAACTAGAATGTACACACACTGCCCCAACCATCAACACACACTTTCAGACAACTAAACTAGAATGTACACACACTGCCCCAAACATCAACACACACTTTCAGTCACACACTTTCAGACAATTAAACTAGAATGTACACACACTGCCCCAACCATCAACACACACTTTCAGTCAACTAAACTAGAATGTACACACACTGCCCCAACCATCAACACACACTTTCAGTCACACACTTTCAGACAATTAAACTAGAATGTACACACACTGCCCCAACCATCAACACACACTTTCAGTCAACTAAACTAGAATGTACACACACTGCCCCAAACATCAACACACACTTTCAGTCACACACTTTCAGACAATTAAACTAGAATGTACATGCACTACCCCAAACATCAACACACACTTTCAGTCACACACTTTCAGTCAATTAAACTAGAATGTACACACACTGCCCCAAACATCAACACACACTTTCAGTCAACTAAACTAGAATGTACACACACTACCCCAAACATCAACACACACTTTCAGTCAATTAAACTGGAATGTACACACACTGCCCCAACCATCAACACACACTTTCAGTCACACACTTTCAGTCAACTAAACTAGAATGTATATGCACTGCACAAAACATCAACACACACTTTCAGACAATTAAACTATAATGTATATGCACTACCCCAACCATCAACACACACTTTGTCAACTAAACTAGAATGTACATGCACAAAACATCAACACACACTTTCAGACACACACTTTCAGTCAACTAAACTGGAATGTACATGCACTGCCCCAACCATCAACACACACTTTTAGCTAACTATCTAGAATGTACATGCACTGCCCCAACCATCAACACACACTTTCAGACACACACTTTCGTCAACTAAACTGGTCATGTCTATTCCCTGGCAGCCTGACAGCAAAACAATGACAGGCCTTGTTTCGTAGATACATAGAATGCATGTGATTGACTGACCTGCCTGATGTCCTAAGCATCTGAAGTCTTTTATCAAGCAAGAACTGGCAAAAATGCAACTTTCAAAACTGCAACAATCAGTACCCTCAGATCCCAAATGATTTTGCATGTTACAATGTGAACCAACATTCCTAGAAATGTGGGTGGGTCCCAGTAACCCTAATCTGGGCAGGGTACAGTCCTCCCTCACGGCTATTCATTAGGGTATGTGTGTGTATATACAGTATGTATAACATGTTTAATATATGTATGAACAGGTCTAAGGGAGGACTTGTACAGTAAAGTTTTTTTTATTACAAAAATATAATCAGTATAACAATTTGAGTAAAAACAAATTCAGAATTTCTTTGTAATTGTAAATAATAAATAGGTGAACAATGGCTGTAAATGTATTAACTTAAAACAAGCTTTAAATGATCAAACTCAGTGTAAAGGATAAGAAATCTGTACACTGGAATTGACATGGTCACTTTAGGAAATCCAATCTATCTTCTGCATGTTGTTTTAGGTGGGTGGAAATAACTTGTAAAAATGATTAAACTGGGCCAAATAAAAATATGTGATTACTAAATATTTTTATTATTATTCAATTATAATGTTATTATTTATTTTATTATTGTTAATATTATAATATAGTTTTTAGACCGCAGATAAAACCAGGGTGCGTACAAACAAACATAAAACCAACATTCATTTAAAACAAACTGAAAAGATTAACATAAAAAAAGACTCGACAAACAATACTAGAAAATTTCATAACATGCACCACTAGAGGGCGCTAAAACACAAGTTGTAAAACCAATGTAGCAGTTAATAACATTCACCACTAGAGGGCGCTAAAACACAAGTTGTAAAACCAATGTAGCAGTTAATAACATTCACCACTAGAGGGCGCTAAAACACAAGTTGTAAAACCAATGTAGCAGTTGATAACATTCACCACTAGAGGGCGCTAAAACACAAGTTGTAAAACCAATGTAGCAGTTAATAACATTCACCACTAGAGGGCGCACAAGCGTTATAATAAATAGTGAGTTTTGAAAATACAGCAGCAGAGATACTTGAGGAAGTTTTGGACAGAATAATTCTTTGCACCTCCATCTTCATCGAATTTCCCGTAAGCAAGAACACAATACCTTTTGTCAATCGTGCTGAATAATGATAAATGAAAAAAAATAATATCATAACCCGTGTCAAAGGGTCACAGAATTTTTTATAACAGAGAGAGGAGGAAAAGGTTGAGAACTGCTGTCTACCAATGTAGCAGTAAATAACATTCACCACTGGAGGGAGCTAAAACATAAGCGTTGTTATGAATAGAGTTTTGAAAATACAGCAGCAGAGCTACTGGTGGGAGTTTTAGACAAATTAATGCTTTGCATTTCGACCTTTATCGAATTTCTTATGAGCAAGAACACAACACCTAAATAATAAAAGGAATAACTCCTAACTCGTGCCAAGGTGGTATCAGAATTTATTTGAACACAGAGGGAGAAGAGAAAAAGAGTTGAGAACTGCTTCTATAACCAATATAGCTGTAAACAATGTTCACCGCTAGAGGGAGCCAAAACACCAATTGTAATTAATAGCTCGCTATAAAAATACAGCTGTGGAGCTACTGGTGGGAGTTTTGGATAGATTAATGCAGTGCTCCTCCACCTTCATCGAATTTCCCATGAGCAAGAACAAAATACCTTTTGCCATCCTTGCTGAATAATGAATAATAAAAAGAATAATATCATAAGCCGAAGGGGTCGCAGATTTTTTTTTAAACACAGACGGAGAGGAATAAAAAGGTTGAGAACTGCTGCTATAACCACTGTAGCAGTAAATAATATCCACCACTAGAGGGAGCTAAAACACAAGCGTTGTAATGATTAGTGAGTTTTGAAAATACAGCACCTGCACACGTGATGGAGGGGTGTGTGTTAGTCACGGCTCTCCTCGGTCAGTAGTGGAGGTCAACATCAGTAGAAAGGAAGCATAATGCAATCGAGTAATTGGATACAACTAGATTGGGAGTTAAACTGGGAAAAATACAAAAAAATATGGTCACCCCAGTTTGAAGCATCAAATCGAAATTCAACACCTTACCACCACCCACCTCCACACGTAATAACTCCACACTCTCACAACGACACCCTCTCTTCCCCCAGGCTGTTTACAGGGAGTATCATTTTTAAATGTGTGTGTGTGTGTGTGTGTGTGCTACACAGCTATGATAAGCCCATAAAATGAGAAAGCACGAGTACACCAACATCATCAGTGATTATTTAGTTCCTCTTCACCATATATTTAAACGCTTGTGCTGCTTCAGTACCGGAGTATGATGCACATCAGAGGAGAAGGAAGGAGGGTGATTGTCAGATAGAGAAATGAACTGAAGCATTCATTATTAATGTTGATTGAGACAGTCAGTGCTCAGGGCTGGAGAATGAAAGCTGATAGTCTCTGAAGAAAAAGCAATAAGAATCAGGGTCAAAACATGAACCCTGAGTGCACAAAAGATCGCTTCATCTCCAAAAAAAGTTGTCATTAAGCATCTTTACAGAAGGGTTATTACAAACTATTAGAATAAATTAAAAAACCCAAATAAGAAAGAAAATTGAGACATTATAGAAAATGCAAATAAAAATGCAGTGTTTATTACATTTAGACTTTTATTTAATTACAGACAGAATGAAGATATTTTATGTTTTTTGTCAAAACTTTATTTTATTTGTTAAATAAACATCTATTCCTGCATTCCAGGCCAGCAACACATTACAAACGTCAACACGTCTTAAGATGTGCAACAGTACGGGGTCGTCGTTGTCGGATTTTTCGTTTCAAAATTCTCCACACATTCTCTATTGGGGACAGGTCAGAACTGCAGGCAGGCCAGTCCAGTACCTGTGTCCTATTCTTCCACAGCCATGCTTTGTGTTCTCTGGAAAAGGACGTTGTCTTGAAGGCAGCGATTTATCTTTGCATTAATGCTGCCATCACAGCATCACACCTTTGTCAAGAACACGGACACAAACCCATACCATGACGTACCCTGGCTGAATGGTCCTTTACATCTTTGGTCCAGAGCACATGGCATCCATTCTTTCCAAAAAGCTGAAATACTGATTCATTTGACCACAATACACATTTCCACTGTGTGATGGTCCAACCCAGATGCCTCCGAACCCAGAGAACCGGCTCATGTGTTTATATCAGCTATTGATGAATGACGGTTCCTGATTTGTCGGTTCTAATCGGGTAGTTCTACATCATGTATTGCTGTGTGTGTGTGTTTTATGAGGTCACAATCCTGCCACTGAAAAGCCCCACACTGTGTCTGTACTTCTAAGATTGAAGAGCTTAAGCACATAATCCCTACAGCACTAATGTATTTCTGTACAAATATAGACTTACCCTTGAGAATATATTATCCTTATTCATAAAAGGTTTCACTGCTGAAGTAATTTAACCAGAGAGGATTTACTTAAGTATTAAACATACATTTATGTTTCACTTTTAAATGTATGTATAGATTTTTTAGACGCTACATGGCCAAATGTATATGGACACACTTACATGTGCGGCATTTAGCAGATGCCTTTATCCAAAGCGACTTACAATTATGACTGAATATGACATGAGCCCTGTGTTACAAACCTCTTAAGTTTCAGTTATAAACCGTAAATATTCCAGAAAATAATGTTAAAGAAAACGTCTGTTCGAGGTCACCACCTCAGTGGAATGCATTTGTACCCAAGAAGTAACAGTTTAGTGTCTATTTTTGTTGTCACCATAGGGCAAGAGTCTGTAAACGAAAACTATTTCTCTTCCTCTGATGACACCACACTCGTACAGCTTTTTTTTACCCACACAGGCAGTGTGCTGATCTCTGCTGCTGTGGTCGCTGGCCTCATCCTTTATAGCACCACATGGTGAGGAGCCAGATGCTCAAAGTGGGACACACAAGAGGAGGAAATAAACAGTCAGTGCAGGAGTGAGATGGGGATGAGGGAGAGATGAGAACGAGGCGTAGGAGGGATGATGGGGCTGCAAGGTCGTGTTCCATATGAGTAATAGCACCTTTCAGCACCACCATCTGTAATCAAACATTAATGAAGACTTACCCTGCCTGCCTCCATAAGCTAATCAAGTTCACTTCCTCTGTCTCCTGATTTTCTCTCCTCTCTCCTTGTCAGCTTGTGATATATACGTCTATATGATTTTTTTCTCTCTCTGTGTATATTTGTGTGTTTTTGTCTTTTGCCCACTTTGTCGTCCAGGCTGGCATCGTCTTTATAAGATTCCCATTTGTCGGCAGACCACATTAAAACAACATTGTCAGTAAGTAGCCTCATTTTGTATTCCGCAGCACCGTCCAGCAATCGCACTGTCATTCTCTCGTCCTCTGTCGAGGACTCTGTCCATTTTCCTGGATTATCTCCAGCAGCGGGTTCTTGCAGTCTTGCCCAAGTGCTCAACCTTGGCTCACCGCTGATCGATACTGTTACCCCGTCATTCAGATCGTACTGTGAAGCCAGCTAGAGGAAAAACTACTGCCAAAGATGTGTCTTCTTCTGTGTAAGTATTATACATGTCTGTATATATGTGTGCGCTAAATTTAAGGCATCATTTAAGCCAGTATGAATTTTGACATGATTCCCACTTTGTTAGTCATGATTTATGTCAGCTTTGTGTGTGCTAATGTGTAAAACCAGACATACTATGCATCTCCTTTGACAAATGTAAGTGTTGATGCCCTAGTGAGAACATACCTGAGCTACATGAACACACACAATGGGCCTCCCAGGTGATAAAGTGGCGCACTGACCCCTGCGTTTCTCCACTTCTGTACAGGCGTCTCGGGCTACTAATCAGGGTCCTTACACAGCGTCGAAGACCCCACTTCCTTTTTAGTCCCGTCTTTTCCCACCCAAAAGTGGCCAGTTTTGTCTGCTGCAGGCACCACCAATCAGCACTGGTGCGCTTCCACCTGTGCACTACACCTAAAAAGGCTGCAGACAGAGTCTGGAATTGCTTTCTTTAAGCACTTATATACCCCCCCCCAACCACCTAACCAACTTCCTGCAACTATGCTTTTATCCAATTTGTCACTATAGAGGTAATGGTGTGCAGTAGACAATATATCACAAGAAAAGCAACTTTATCCCTTTAAAAATATTTTCGAGACTATCTAAGTGGGCTCTGCTGCCATTTTGTCAACGATACATTATTGACTTATTTGTCAATGCTGGTAACTTAAGTTTCCCTTGAGTGTTTTTATAACCGTTGAGATCTTCTTTTCCATCCCGTTGCTCTTTCTTTGTTTCTCCCAGCTTACAGTGAAACACATTAAAATACGATGGAGAATTTAAAATGACGTATTTATGACACTGGATATGACACACTGGTGCCAGTGGGAAACAGAGACGCCATGCCGTCTCATTCTCTTTAGAAATACGCAAAAGAGAAGCAACAAATTCCCCCACACCGGTAGAAAACTGATAAGGTGCTGTTATTTAGTATAACTAACTAACAATAAATCCAACCTCATACAGTTTTTTTTAAATGTTTTTTTATTTAAAAATGTAAACAATATAGAAACAGGTGTGAGGGTGGCTCAGCAATACTATCGGCTGGCCGGGAGTCTACACAGACATGATTGGGTGGCTGAGGTGCTGCAGTAGATTGGCATTCTGTCCACTGTATTTCTGCCCTGCACCCAGTGTTTTTTTAGTGGATTCGGACCTGCCGTGATCCAGACCAGGATAAAAGGTTGATGAAAATGAAATAAATACATAATAGGAACATTACTACAGCTTATCCTCTTAAAAATAACATTTTTTATCCAAATAATTATTTAACGTTTGTGTAATTTGGCCAAGACTTTCATTTATTTATTTGTATTTTATTTTTAATCCTTTTGAAAACGCAGTTGCCTCTGACTGTTTTGGACACAGACCCGCCCCTCCATGCATGTCCCCACTCACATATACTGTACATACATTTCATATACTTCCAGGTCATACATCTGTAAAGTATTTTTTTTTTTTCCTTTTTTGTTTATTTGAAAGAATCTTTAAGTTTGTGTTTAATAAAGACATTTTATCACATTAATTATTACATTTTATTTCATTTAATTAGAATCAGCCATGCAAGTTTAGTTAACCTGCCTCTCCATGTTTTTTCTGTGTGGAGTTTGCATGTTCTCCCTGTGTCTGTGTGGGTTTCCTCTGTGAGTTCCAGTTTCCTCCAACAGTCCAGAGACATTGCACTAGGTGTGAGAGTGTTTTCTACCTTTCACCCAGTGAATCGTACCCACCGTGACCCTGAATGGGATGAAGCAGAGGTAAAACAGATAGAAAATGAATGATTGTTTGAGTACTTAGCAGATGAAGAATTTTAAGCAGAATTGTGTAGTTGATATATTTTACTGGATTCTGATCAGAGTAACTTCAGCAGCAGAGAGTCTTTACTACCCCATCAGGTAATAAATCGCCTCGCTTCTCTGCGCTAGGATAAAAAATCCGTCTGTGATGAGTCATGGAGCGTTTGTGCTTCTCATGCAGCTTTACTGCCTGCTCTGCCTCAGCTTTACTCTCTCTCAGCTTTAATATTAAGCGTTATCATGATGATGTGATTCACTTTTACAAGCAGCCTGATTCATAAGAGGCGTGATATATTTCTCCGAGTACAAGTGGCCGTATCTTGCTAAATCAGATTGAGAGTAATGTATTATTGCAGGTGTTATGCTAATGTAAACTCTGCAGACATTTATGGAGATGAGTAAATACGCAAATGATTTCCATGCTTCAGTTTGCTAAATTTATTTACGCTGCCACTGATTTTATGTTTTCTGGGACAGGATTTATGTTTGAGGTCAATTAGCTTCACAATGGTTAAGAACTTTTTTTTTTCTTTTTTCATACAGCAAGTCCTTTTAAGGGTGACGCATTTGCATAAGGCAAATTATATGCATAGGGTACCATTTAAAAATGTTCATTATGGGGTGCTTAGGTGGTGCAGCAAACTAGTTAACGTCCTAGCCAGGCACATTACAGACACAGCTGTCCTTGTCTGAGGTCTCTGTAAGAATCTGCTGCTGTCTGGTGAAAAGAAAGAATGGATGGATAGGTAGGTAGGTAGGTAGGTAGGTAGGTAGGTAGGTAGGTAGGTAGGTAGGTAGGTAGACAGACAGACAGACAGACAGACAGACACTGGCTACACACACACAGGTACGTGCATTGCTGTTGCACACATTAAAAGACCTAAGCCTCCTTAAAAAGGAAAGAGTGCTTTCTGTCCAATCTAGTATTTCATTCACTCTGCTACTGAACCCATAGTAGCAGAGTAGATATCGTCAAGATAATTTCTTTACATAGCATGGGTAATTGTTGTACTGGAAGTCTGACATATAAATGGTGACGATTAAAGGGATTAAAGATGAAAGATTCCCTGAGATGACTCCAGTGCTGCTGACCACCATCTCTGACACACAGTTCTGGAGTTTTACATATGTGGCCAGTTGGTTAAATAGTTTACAATCCCTGAAACTGTGAGGGTGTCTGTGTTTTCTGTATGTAGTAAACGATGAGCATAATTTTCGGATATATCATTACCTGTGCACAGGTATGCTTCTTTCTGGAGGTTTCCCAAATAAAATCTGCTTTATAAATAAATGTTTATGAGAAACAGCTTAGGCCCAGTTAAAGAAGCTCCTGTAGAAAAATTCTAGACATTTAAAAGATCATGTTAAGAACCTGTAAGGGCCACCCAGAAAATGCACTTTCTCTACCGCTTAAATGTCTGAATATGAATCATTTTCTTGCCCACCTTACACTGAAAATGCATTTTGCAAAAGCTGCATGCTCACTGGTACTTATTAAGCCTTCATTAACAGAACAAGCGAGCACACATTTGCAGAACTCTAAGAAGGGAACTGCTGTGTTTATTCTTAACAAGCTGCTTTTATCTGACCTTGCAGTCAAGTTACTAATGACACACCGCATGCCCCCAAAGTCTCTGTCTCGGTGGAATATATATGGTTAAATTTGCATACTATAGAAGTGTAGAATGTTTTCAACTCAGCAGTGTTTGCTGTTAGCAGTAGAATAGGAGAAAGTCCTTGGATGGAGAGTGAAGGAGGTTTTCTAGTAGATATTTCCCTGGTGAATTTTACTCCTGCTGGCTCTATTGCTCTTGCCTTTCCCATCTGTAGTTTTCTCTGTGACTTTCTCTGCAGCCTCCTGTCAACATCTCAGCCTGGCACCAAGTGTAGGACAGCTCAACAACATGCACTAGATACGTATTCTTTCACTCCAAAATAAATGCTATAAAAACGGACACAAACTTTAGTGTGTATCTCACATTTTTTAATTGATTATGGAAGAATAGGGGGTCTGACTCTTCTAATTAATACTTGAACCCCTCTCCTTTAAAAAAAGAAGTCAAAACAACAGTTCGGGGGAAGAGGGGTTTTATATACACATACATACAACTTTGGGTTGTCACTGTATAACTGACACACTCTGCTGTAATCACATATCTTATTGGACCCACTCAGCCTAATAAGTGTAAGAGTAAAAGATGAAAAAGCTGTAAATTAGTGTGAGCTAGTAAATATTTATAACGTAAATGCTGGAGCTTCTGGTTCTTCGAGGCTTTCCAAGGTGCATAAACAACCACTGTAAGCATTTGGCATGAATCTTTTATAAGTGCAGGGGTCAGAGAGAATGACAGACAACAAAAGGTTTGCAGCAAACACACACTGTAACTCTGAAATCAATCAGCCGTCGGCTCCCTGCTGCACTTCTTACAATTGTACAGTTCAAACCATGCTATTACACTCACACTGCTGTAGTCATCTTATAAGAGAATTTTGGAAACAGACATTATCCACACAACCTTACAAACACAACAGCAATAACTGGTCACGGACATTATAAAAGCAATACGCCAGTGTTTTCTGTGTAATCTCTACACTGCTTGAAGTGTATAGGCTGCTTCCCCAGACAGTTATTATTCAGGGTTATAACAGCTTATACATAAAATATCAAATATGTTCAGTTTGTAGAAAACAACACTAAGAAAAAAACAGTAACATTATGCCTCCATGTGAAACTGAAGGTAAATGACAAGCACATGTATTCTGAAAAAAAAAAGTGCCAGAAAAAGCTTTCACAGCAGTGCCATAGAGGAACAATATTTGGTTCACTAAAGAACTCTTCACTTTAATTGTCATCTACACTTGCTACACTTTCCAAAATACACATATCTGGTGTGTACATTATTGGTTAATTAATAAGCTTCACCTTCCTTACAGATGATCTTTGTGGATATACAATTACTGGCTGTAGCCTATCTATCAATAAAAAGGGACCCGTACTGACCAGATGTTATTTCTTAGCACTGCAATGACATTAACATGGTAGTGTTTGCTACACTACACACACATGCTTACTATTATATTATAGATAAATGGTACAGAATGGCACAGAAATTTTCATTTGCATTTAATTTCTTAGCAACAGAATTCCGAAGGTAAAGGTTCTGTAAAGTCCAAATTGTCAATTTATGCTGAAAGGGAATTTGTCTGGATTATTAAAAAGGTACAAGTACTTGAACATCGGTGACACCGTCCACAGTTAAGCAAACTTTGCGATGCCATGGATTTAGAAGCAGCAGTGCAAGACAAAAAGATCCAGCTCCCCTCCAGTTCAGGTCATCAGCTTCAAATAAACTGGTGAAATGCACTGAGAGCTATAATGCTGGACATTTTAAAAACATATTTATTTATTTCTCCAGGTACCTGCCAATGAGAAGGTTTCGCTGGAGGACATGCTACATCAGTAGTGACTCTTCTCACCCCTTCCACAGACTGGTCACCCAACTTCCATCTGGATGACGGGTCAGAAATCCCTGTGGCAGCACCAGCGGGCTCAGAGACAGCTTTCCCAGCAGCTGTTATGCTTTTCTTTCCAGTGCCAGGTCACATCTACACACTGATTATTCTTTTTGTCCCCAGACTTATTACAGTACATTTTTACAATCTTCTAATTTCAGCTATGATCAAGTACTGTTATGTATTGTTTACTGGAATGTTATGAACACTGCGTGTACCATAATTTTTTTACTTGTATATATCATAATTATATTATCATATATTATAGTATATCATTGTATATGTATCATATTTTACAATGAATATTCATGCTGATATATGCCAAAAACAGTGAAGTGGCGGCTCTAATTTGCCCCTAGGTGTAAGTAAGCAAGCATGTGAAGCCCTATAAAGGATTGGCATGTACTCCTGTGTTGTGTCTAGTGTCCCCAAACCAACTGCAGCCCTGATTGGCATGATGAATGAATAATAATGTGATAAAAATGACTAGAGGACAAAATAATAGCAGGCTTCTCTTACTGACACAAGAAGAAACAGATCAATTACTTCGATTGTGTAAATTGATCCCTGATTTTCTTTCATCAAAGGCTTTAGTCAGCCACAATGTAGACAACCCTTTTATGTTGTTTTATTATTTGGCTCATTAATCAAAGCATTATCGCAAAGTATATGATGGTCTGCATTTCACATTTCAGGGTTAAATCAAGCACACTTTTACTATCTACAAAATATGGTAGGTGTTTAACCTTCTGAAAACAGTCAAAATGGCAGGAAGCTATCAGAATTGCCATGATGTTTAGCCTCAAATATCTTTATCCAAGGTTAGACCACCTCCGATCTTCCTCTGCCGGGTCTGTTTTTGCACAGACTTATATATCAGATATGGACAGAGGTGCATTAAAGAGGCGTCCGGCTCCATCACAGCAGAGGGAGATTGAGAAACTACGGCAGAATACAAATAGGTAAAAAGAAATGGACTGGGTCTGTTATCTCTCGCAGTCAGTCTCCTGCAAATCAGTCAAAACTACAAAGACCAGGAGAAGCCATAGAGTTAGCTCAGCCTGACACACACACACACACACACACACACACACACACACACACACACACACACACAGACTCGGAGAGATAAAATCAGCCATCTCGCACTGAGTGTTTCCAAACTCTTCTCGCTTGTAATTCCGCTGCAGTGAAAGGCAGAGACGAGAGACTGCAGGCAGCCGTGTCTCCCGGGATTAGCACTGAAGAGATGATTTTCCATATTCAGCCTGCTTTTTAACAATGCACTCCTCTGCACTGTGTTTACACTTTCATCAGCGTGGCTGGGTTAAAGGACTGGTTCTAACCTTTTAAAACACTATTATATAAAAAGAAAAGCTACTGCTGCATTGATTGATGGTTGACTAGAATGTCATCCCTCTGACTATGAGAGCAGAGCCATTAATGCACTTTCGATCACTGATGGACTACGGTACTGTTGGTGCCTAAAGTTGGTATCTCCGAAACTAAATGTGTATGAACCTGACCTAAAAAGTCATATAATATAGATATCAGAGCCCTAACAATAAATAATTACCTATTTGATGTAAAACATTAATCAAAATGTTTTACTGTGAACATTAGTTACTTATGTTTTTGATCCTAGCTAAATTCACACACTTTTACAACAAGCATTATAATATACATTACATGGTCAGTTGTATCTGGACACTTCAAACTGGCTTTCATTCAGCCACACGTGATGCAACCAAGGACAAATGATTTTACTTGCTACCTGCATCACCACAGTGCAATTCTGTTTTGTGAATTTGTACATTCTCATACACAGAGGCTAAGCTATTATTCCTCTTAGATGTTTCCAGTTGTCTGAAAAGCTTTAGCAGTACAGAAACTTGATTAATTAACTGGTAAAAAGAAAAAGTAAGCATAGGATGTCAGTGAGAAGCCAGCGAGCTCAAAGGTTAAGAGCTAATCTACTGACAGTTTTTGTCTGCGGAGATTGCATGGCTGAATGCTTAATTTTATGTTTATTATCTTTAGCAACAAACAAGCCAGTTTAAATTTGCTGTTACATTGCGTAGCACACAGTTAATAGAAAATATGTCTATGTAAAAATGTCTATCTATTTTGTTGAGGTTTTGGGTTATTTTTAGCAGTGATGCCACATGGAATATATCTTCCGTGCTTGAGATGAAGTATGCTGTCAAACTGCAGAAGTTGGCCAGTGATAAAAAGACTCCTCTGCTTAATGAGGACACTGTTTTCTAGCAATGTCTCTGGAAGACGAGCTTGAGGCGAGGACTGCCAGGACATGGGATTAGACTCTGAGTGTCTGCCACTGCATGCTTATTTATTTATTTATTTATTTATTTATTTATTTATTTACTTTTACGAGACCTCAGAAATGTTCAACTTTCTAAAATATGAGGATTTATTACTCTAAACCTTCGCTTTAAATAAAGTTTTTATCACCTATATGGTAAAAAAAAATCAGCAAATGAACAAAGAAAATGAACGGTGTAACATTCAAGAGTAGCAGGATATTTAAATAACACTGCCATTTCACAATTATTTAACCCCTACATAATATTGCTCATCTTAAACTTGCTGTGTTATCACGAATAACATCACGGCTGTGATGATCTACGGCACTCGCCTTCGGCTCGTGCCTGCGACCGAATCACAGCCGTAATGTTATTCGCGATAACACACTCCCTCTCGTGTTCTATTGCTTAAATATAATACAGATATCAGAGCCCTAAAAATTAATAATTACCTATTTGATGTTCACTTTTGAACAGTTCAGTAACATTGTTCAAAACGTTTTACTGTGAACATTAGCTACTTATGCTTTTGATCCCAGCTAAAGTCACAAACATTTATGACATCAATTATAAGATACATTACATGGTCAATAGTATCTGGACACCTCAAACTGGCTTTCATTCAGCCACACGTGATTCTACCAAGGACAAATGATTTTACTTGCTACCTGCATCACCACAGTGCAATCCTGTTCTGTGAATTTGTACATTCTAATACACAGAGGCTAAGCTATTATTCCTCTTAGATGTTTCTAGTTGTCTGAAAAACCTTTAGCAGTACAGAAACTTGATTATTTAACTGGTAAGAAAGTAAGCATAGGATGTCAGTGAAAAGCCAGTGAGCTCAAAGGTTAAGAGCTATTCTACTGACAGTTTTTTTGTGGAGATTACATGGGTAAACACTTAATTTTATGTTTATTGTCTTTAGGAACTAACAAGACAGTTATGAGACAGTAAGTCACTTTGAATATAAGCGTCTGCTAAATGCCGAAACTGTAAATGCAGAACCCCTGGGTTTTGTTTTTGTTTATTAGGATTTTAACATCATGTTTTACACTTTTGGTTACATTCATGACAGGAAACGGTAGTTTATCTTCACACAAGTTTTTATCAGTTCACAAGTTTATATCAAACACAGTCTTGGACGATTTAGTGTCTCCAATTCACCTCACTTGCATGTTTTTGGACTGTGGGAGGAAACCGGAGCACCCGGAGTAAACCCACGCAGACACGGGGAGAACATGCAAACTCCACACAGAAAGGACCCAGACCGCCCCACCTGGGGATCGAACCCAGGACCTTCTTGCTGTGAGGCGACAGCGCCACCCACTTAGCCACCGTGCCGCCCAGAACCCCTGGGACCCAACGTTACTCCCGGTACAGGTGTCCGTCTGCACCATGCTGCCATCCTGCCCCAAGTGTCTTCTTTTTTAAAAACCAAAATATGGTCACCCTAACAAGGAGGTCTCTCTGTTTTAATTCTATTTGTTTATTAAATGGTATGTCCAACAATTTCATGGTCAAGTGTCCAAATACTTTAGGCCATATAGTGTATGAAAAAAGAGTATTTTTTCAAAATTATACATTAATTTGTACATAAACATACAATCATTTGTACATAAACGTTTATACTGAATGATTGAAACTGTTTGTGGTGGTTCAAATTAATTTAGAAATACAGTAGTATTACACAAGTCTATGGATAAGCGCTCGTTTCCTGACGTACACAAATCTATCCAATCATAGCGCAGATATGAGCGAGCTGGGCGATCTGATTGGCTGAAACTCGTGGCTTGAGTTCGTCGGGGCGTGCTCCCGTCAGTTCTCGGCGGATCTCGCGGTGTTTGTGATGTGGCGTGTTTGGGTGGTTAGCAGGGCTCCAGTGCGGACTGTGTTCATTGAGCTGTTGATACGGGAGCGGAGGGGCGGCGTTTTTGTTTCTCTGCTTTATTTACAAACTCAGACGTGATGTTTTTCATCTCGCTTTAACCCTGCTGTCAATGTTATTCTACTCAAGTCCTGCTGAGGTGAGTCTACACACAGAGGCTAAAGGTGTTGGGGTTATTTTTGTGTAATCTAGTGCTAACATGTCGACTAACTGACTGTCTGTCAGTGCTGCATGCTAACTAACATTAAACCAGCTGGTTAGTTTCACATATGTTGCTGTCTTATACCACGTCAGTCACTTGTTTTGCTGTCAGCTTGTCCTTGTGCACTGCCAATGATACAGAGAAGTTATCTTACAGTCCTGCTAGTCCAGAGTTGCAGAAGTAACAGAACTTCAGGCAGGGTTGGGTGATTAAACGATACCGTATCGATACCTCGATCTATCACACATGTGATACATTCCTGTGTACCGTTTATGTCGTAGAGTGCAAGTGCTTTCATTCCTGGTGTTGTGACAGGCAACATCCTGGAGGTTTAAGTCTGTTTGTACAGCTATTTTTGTTTATCCTCATTCATTCATTCATTCATTCATTCTGGTCCGGTCCATCACTTAGACACACTGAGCACAGGGCAGTAATACTCCCTGGACAGGGCACATTCACATCATCATTCACTCCTTCCTGTCCTCTGAGGAGTAATTCCGAGTAGTCAATCAATCATCTGTATGTTTTTGGGCAATACCTGGGGTGAACATGTCAAACTCCCTGATAGTGACTGGAGGTAAGGTTTAAATCAAGGCACACACCTTATAGTCTTATAGGCTGTGCCACAGTCCTGAATTAATTTTGTATAATGTGGCTTTTTTCTATTATTTGCAAAACCCAAACAACAACAGTCTAGATATAACTTACAGTCGTGGTATTTCATTCAGGCTTAGTGTTTCATACAATTGGCATTTTTAAATTCTATATCGATTTCATCCAGGTCAATAAAATAAATGTTCACTGCTGCATAAAGTGTGTCGTCTTTGTTCTGTACCAGTCAGGCAAGAATCCACAATTGTTTATTTCTATAATTTAAGTAAATATTGAATGAGCAGTCAAAACAGAAAACATGAGGCTGTTATTGAGCAAATGTTCCTGTAGCTGAGAGATGTATCTATTCCTTTTACTGCTTGTAATGTAATATTTTTTGAGTAAAATTGATTAAAAGCGTTTGTTTTTAATCGGGATGCAATTTTATCCTGTTTCTTTTAACCGATAATTGGTTGTATTAGTCAACGGTTACCATTACAGGACACGTTTAGCATCTCATTAAAATATAAAACACATCCCTGAGATTCATATTGATGTGACTTTATTATTTATTTTTTAAAAAGCAGAATAACATAACACACACAGCAGTAAGACGAACAAAATCATGTATTTTTTAAAACTGTTAATACAGCTAATTAAGATGCATTCAGTAACCTAATGTTCTTCTTGGCAACATAACTGTAATTATTATAAGATGACATTATGCAAAATATGAACATCGTTTTTTATAAATCGTCACACACAGATCTATATGTGCTGGTTAACATGCTGTCAGACTCCATACTGACACTAAAGTTATAAAAAAGTATGTAAAAATTGTGAGTATTTTATATGGTAAACCCAATTCTTACTGTTTTACTGTTTTGTACTGAACTAAGTAAAACTGTTGGTTTGTTTTGGAGAACAAAGTTACAAAGATACAATTTGCTGAAATATTTGATTAATATTTTTATGTAATAAAGGTTTAAGTAAATCTAATGTTGTGATGTATAAAACACACTGATTTTATTTTATTTGTTGACAGGCAGGTAAAATATAAACCAGCTGTTCTGCTTCTTTTTCAGTTGTCAGACACACTGAAGACTGTGATCGCACTGTCAGACTAGGTGACTATCTGCTCAGATAGCTGCTTCATATTATCTTTTTATTAGCAATACCTGGTATTATTATTTTTTCTAAAAAAGTGCTTAGTCTAGTTACATTTTTATTTCTTTAAACATCAGTCTGCATTGTTCCTACCAAAATATTAGTACTTGTTAATGATGTTAATAGCCTCTCACAGTGTTCTGTGTTCTGTTGACATTGTCTTGCAGTGTTCTTCGGGGTCCCAGATGAATTACGTTGAGTTCAGAATTAACCAAATTAATTAACCAAATTAACTGGAGAGAGAGATGTGGGAGATTTTGTAAAGGGTTCTCTCTCTCTCTCTCTCTCTCTCTCTCTCTCTCTCTCTCTCTCTCTGTGTGTGTGTGTGTGTGTGTGTGTGTGTGTGTGTGTGTAAGAGAGAGCCTCTAATCTTTGAGACCCCACACAGAGGTGTATAAATTAGGGGATGATTGGAAACACATCAATATAAAAATATTGTTTATTTGCGTTTTCCATAATATTATAAAAAGCTGTGAAGTATTAAGCTGATTGAAAGAGGCTAAGACGATTTTGTGAGCTGTTAAAGAGTCTCTGGGGTCTCATGGACTCCAAAGAGGATATAAGGGGTAAAGCAAAGTAAAATCGTAACAATGTGGAATCATCTCTCCCTTCGTATTGGGTCAAAAGACCAAGGCTGAGATCAATGCTGCAGTTCTTTTGGGCAGCTGTAGAGTTTGACACATCATTATTTCTCTGAATGGGATTGTTTGGCATGTTATATATTTTACTTTTCAATTACTTTTAAAAAATTGTTTATACAACTGTTTATAATTCTCCGACTCTCCATTTCAAGTTTCCAGATGAATTTGGCTTGTAAACGAACGTTCTGCCTTTAACACAGGCTGTGGGTTAATTCCAACAAGCAATTCACTAAATGCTGGCATTTTATCTGGACACAGTTATTCAGGTGTATCCAGGAGACGGTGTGTTCATCTATGGCAGTTTAGAACAGCGCATTGCAGAACATTCAGCTGATAGATAATCATAATCTTTAAAAATAAGTAATATTAAGTGTTGTTAAACTGCGTTCGCTTTTCTGCAGCGCTGCTGCATCGTCAGCACAAGCATTACCTGTGAAATTCACTAACTGGACCTTCAGCCTTAAATAGTAAATGTGGGACATTAAAATCAAGCTCAATCATTTAAGTTTTGAGCTAAATTACCAACCTTTCCTGCCGTCAATATAACCATTGTGTAAGCACGGCGTAAAACATCTACATAAATTAATAAATAAAATTTTGAGCTATAGCAATGGACTGCCTTTATGTTACACAAAAGTGATGGAAATGTGAACCGTTTATGATGAGGTCTGTTGAATGTACAAAGTACCTGTTGCATTTGTTTTGATTATTTGTTTACAGTGCAACACAGTATAATTTAGAGATATTTGTATTTGATTAAACCAAATAAAATCCCTGGACACTAATAAACCACATAAATCTATGGTCCTTTGATTTGCACAGTCAAACCAAACCACGTTATATAATTTGAAAGACACATTTGTTGCATAAACTTACAACAATCTCAGATTGTATGATGATCTGCATTAAAACAATACTTTGGGTTTCTTTGGTGCATAATAAATCTGTAATAAATGCATGCATGTGCAGCAGAGGTAAAGCAAACACAGGCTGTGTCTGAAACTGACTCTAGTGTGAAATATTTGACACCGGTACTAATTTTAAGGGGCTAGAATTCCTTAATGACAGCTCAGTGATTTAAAGCTAGTTAAAACGGATAAGATTTATTTAATATTTATGAATCACAGCGGTTTGGTTTAAATACACACTGTGTCTAATACATCAAAATTAAAGTTTTTACAAATTGCATATTTGTAATTATCATTGTAGGACGTCTGTCAAGGCTTACATTAATTCCTGCTCTTAATTAAGTAAAACTGTACCATTTTTTAGTTTACTCTTTCAACCGTTTACTTTTGGCTGAGCTATTTGTGTTTTGTATTTTCATAAGTACAGTGCATAATGGTTGATTAATGTCTAATGCATGTTATTAAGTTATTATAACATAAACCATATAAACAGACATTATTAGTTGATGTATCTTTTAGGTTGACATTCTGATGGCGTGGAAGCCCATCACGCTAGCCCACCACCCCTACAATTTTAAACTGGCGTTATCAGTCACACATGGCTATAGTTGAAGCTCTGCAACAGACTGGTCTAGGATGTTCTTGCCCTGCAAAAAACCAGACCTGCTGTGACCCTGACCAGAAAAAAGAAAAAAAAAAAAGATCTGTCAGGCCCTAAATATATGATGTTGTTATAATTTTAGTGTATAATACATTTCTGAATGCAGCCTAACTGAATCTGACACTGTTTGGTAACAACAATGCACACTATCTGGCACCTGGTTAAAACACGTGTGCTTGCTTGAAAGCGTTTTGAATAATCAGACGTCTGAGTACTTTAAAATCTGCATGAGCTTACCGGAAAGCTCACACTAACAGTATAAAACATTCTTTGTACTCAGAGAGGCTTAAACTTTAAGAGCGGAGACATAATCTATTGTCTCGTTCTCTTTTTTATTATGATGTCATGGTTACAGGTCTACGTTTTCATGTATTGTGTAAATAGAATTTGCGCTGCAAAGTCTTTAAAGAGATAATATAAATCCACATGTCTAACCTTTACAATAGGCTGTTTTATTTTGCATTGTTTCATGTAAGTGTTTATCAGTCGGCAGAACCGGTGTGAAGTAAAGACTTACTTTGTTAGTGCAAAGCCAGAAGCCAGAACAGCTTCATTTATTTTCATTCATATAATTAGTAAGTTATGAAACAAAGCCTTACATGAATGATACCACTATCATTTGTTGAGAGCTTCACACACCAAGTCCAGTCCGTAATGCCCTTCATACACCAAGTCCAGTCTATCATGCCCTTCACACACCAAGTCCAGTCTGTAATGCCCTTCATACACCAAGTCCAGTCTATCATGCCCTTCACACACCAAGTCCAGTCTATCATGCCCTTCACACACCAAGTCCAGTCTGTAATGCCCTTCATACACCAAGTCCAGTCTATCATGCCCTTCACACACCAAGTCCAGTCTGTAATGCCCTTCACACACCAAGTCCAGTCCGTAATGCCCTTCATACACCAAGTCCAGTCTATCATGCCCTTCACACACCAAGTCCAGTCTATCATGCCCTTCACACACCAAGTCCAGTCTATCATGCCCTTCACACACCAAGTCCAGTCTGTAATGCCCTTCACACACCAAGTCCAGTCTGTAATGCCCTTCACACACCAAGTCTAGTCCATAAGTCCAGTCTATCATGCCCTTCACACACCAAGTCCAGTCTGTAATGCCCTTCACACACCAAGTCCAGTCTGTAATGCCCTTTACACTCCAAGTCTAGTCCATAAGTCCAGTCTGTAATGCCCTTCACACACCAAGTCCAGTCCATCATGTCCTTTAAATACCAAGTCCAGTCTGTAATGCCCTTCACACACCAAGTCCAGTCTGTAATGCCCTTCACACACCAAGTCTAGTCCATAAGTCCAGTCTGTAATGCCCTTCACACACCAAGTCCAGTCCATCATGTCCTTTAAACACCAAGTCCAGTCTGTAATGCCCTTCACACACCAAGTCCAGTCTGTAATGCCCTTTACACTCCAAGTCTAGTCCATAAGTCCAGTCTGTAATGCCCTTCACACACCAAGTCCAGTCTGTAATGCCCTTCACACACCAAGTCCAGTCTGTAATGCCCTTCACACACCAAGTCCTGTCTATCATGTCCTTCACAAACTTGGACCAGTGTTTTGTTGTGTCCTGTACTCTGGCAGTATGTGTAGTTTTATACTGATGAGCATCATTTCATGCCTGCGGTGTTTGCTTGCCAGTAGTTCAGTTTTAATGTCCATTTATCCCACGTTAATGTGCCGTTTATTGCTGTGCCAGCTCTACTGTCTGCAGACAGAAACAGACGGTCAGTTCAGGCTGCTTTCCACATTCGTTCATAGCATAAAATCTACTTCACGTCCTTTAAAGTCTCTGCGTGGTTGACAGAGGATTAATCAATCCGGTATAATCTCAGAACATGCTGTAGTGTGTAAAATTTCTCCACTTACCAATGCTCGGCTGTGATTTATCCAGACGTCTGAGGGTTAAATCCCCCCTTACTATCAGGATGATACTTAGTTTTCAAAAATGTAATACCTTTTTAGAAGTTAAGATTTAATTAGCTTTGATAAAACTTCTGTTGTTACTAGTTTAATGAGCTAGAAAAAAAGGTTTGAATAAAGCCAGTCAGGCATTTTGATGATTTTATTTTAAATAGATCACGTAGAAAATACGGCTCCCTGTGGGAATGGCTTGTAATCATCCTGGTCTGTCCTTTAAAGGTGTAATTAAAGACAGAGCACACCTTTTGTATGCTTTTGACTCCCCTTTATCAGTTTTTATTACAGCTGTGGAAACTCAGAGCCGGTTGATTTAAGAGGGAATCCTCAGTGGTGATTACAGCTGAAGGTTTTCTGGGCTTTTCAAGGTTGAGGGTGCACACAGAAGAACCAACGAAACTACTCTGGCCCACAGTTGCTAATAACAGTGTTGATGTATTTTATATGTGTGCGCAGTCCACCATTATTTTCCTATTCTCCCATACTTCGGTGGATTTGTACGTGAGGTCGGCTTAGCGTACGGAGAGCCACGCCCTGATCTCTGCACTCTTCCACTTTCTGTACAGGCACCCTGGACAACCAAGGTCCTTACACGGTGTTGATAACCCCCCCACCCCTAAGTCCTGTCTTTCCCACCCAGCAGATTGGAAGCCAATTTTGTCTGCTGCAGGCCAGAGGGCGCCCAGCCGACCGGTAGCAGAGCCGAGATTCGAACACGGTAGCTCAGAATCTCAGCGCTGGTGGGCTAGATGGGCGGATTATCCCGTATAATAACACGCATGTAACCTTTAGCTACCACAATCTAATTGTAACCTTGAGCTTTCCATGAACGTTAGAGCCTACGCTGTCTCATTACTGTCCTTCTCATTTATATGCTTAGCATGGACAGTTTAGTGTGCAGCTCTGACCACTGTATCCCTGATTCAGTAAAATGTGTGAAGTCCATCTAGCCCTTAGCTGGACATTTCCTGAAGCCGCTGGACAGCGAATCCGTTCAGGTAGTTTGGATTACTTGGATGCCCTCGACGAGTGGCGAGCCAGCCAAGGATCAGTGCCGCCGGGCCCTCGGCCAACACGGCTAATCCACTGCCGCTGCTCTCTCGCCTCTACAGCGTTGTGTTTAAAGCGAACACGAGAGAGAGAACTGGCTGTTTCCTTGCAGGGACACAATGCACTATGCATGTAAAGGCCGCTAATGGATTTCAGGCGTCTGAGATCAATAAAACCTGGAGACAGCACCGGTTTATGGCGTCCTTGTAATCAATATGCAAGCTGTGTTGTGGGTTTTTTAGATACGTGACTGGTGATATTTTTTTGCAGCTGAGTGTAGTATCGTGTACCAGAACGATGTGTCTTCTTCTGTAAAATGAAATGTTTCTTGTCGCACACAACATGGCTTAACGAGATGAGAATATATATATGACACACGTCTGGACTTCCGTAGTACGTGCTTAGCCCTGGGTGGAACTTTTAAGGATTTTTAGTGTATTTTTGTGCTTTGTAACTTTGTTAAGGAAGAAGGGCCAAACATGTATAAACTACAGCACCAGTCTCTCACATCACTTCAATTCTTTTCTTTTCAAATGGCTACTGCTAGCTTTGGCTCTTGATGTCTACAAAGCTCCTTTTGTTTAGGGCCGTGGTCTTGGGGCCACTGTGTCACCCTTTGACAAAACTGCTGCTGTTTGAAAAGCTTTTGTGAGGGTCTTTTGGCACAACAAGGTTCAAGTGATGTCAAACTTAAAATAGAGTTCAGATTTAGTGGAGCAGGGCAGAATTACATTACTGACATAAACTGTCATGTTCACTATCTATAGTTACACTGTTTTTTTTTTTTATTAAATGAAGCATGATTTATATTTTAAGTGGCAAAATTACACACGTACATTCATTTAATTATTTAAATGAGTAACAGCTAACAAACACATCACTTGTAGTAATTAAAGACGACAGAATATGAAATCTGCATATTAACTGTTATTACTTCTGCCGGCCGGAAAACTAAATCCACACGCTTGTTAAGATTTAATTTACTAATTAATCAATCAATTGCTTTAATGTAATAGTTAATCAACATTTCTTAATGTGATTGCTCGAGCGGTGGCTACAATTAAACAGTGATATGCAAGTTAAGTGAGTAAAATGATAAATTTCGAAAACATCGAGGGCAGACGTGGCATTAAAAACTAAACACTCATTATAGCTCGTTGAAAATCAGACCCGGCAGATTGAAATACTTCCACTTGCAACCTTTGCCCCCGCTGCTGCTGCCCTTCAACCCCGATTGAGGAGGGCTGCAGACGGTCAACCCCGGACGTGTGCATCTGCTAGAGGCACAGAATCGCATACGGGGAGCCACGCACTGCCAACCGCAATCAACCACACACTGTGCGACCGGCCAGCTGAGACTGTGATTACAGGAGCAATGAGAAATCCCTGCTCGACCGCTGTCCCAAACCCCATGAATGGTCAAACCAGTGGTGTGTTCTTGTAGGCGCCCGGCTGATCGATAGCACAGCTGGGATTCAAACTTGGATCTCAGTGGTGGTGGGCTAGCAAACACGATTTCTGTCCCAACCAAACATCCCATATTCCTTATTTCTATTTTTTTTCTTTTCTTTTTAACAGTGTACTTCTCTATCTCAGTGATGTGACTGTTGGACCTTATTTATGTGTTTATTTATTTATTTTATGCCCAATTTGTTTGTTTATCTGGTGTGTCCTTCCCTTGTGGGTGAATCGGTATCATGCTCTGTTTGCTCTGGGTTATGAAGTCTGATGGGATCTTTGGTTTTGAGGCTGTCAGGGATTTTGTCCTGCTGGTTAAATCCCTCGCTGTGTCAGCTCAGAGGCACCCCAGCGCGCTCACACACACACACACACACACACACACACACACACTTGTTTGTGTGAACATTTTAGACCCCAAAATTCTGTCTGTCTGTCCTGAGTGCAAAACGAACTGGTTTGTGATCGTTATATTTTCTACATAGTTGATCGTATCAACTAGTGAATGAGGGAAGATAATAGTTTCTGCTCTCTGGTTTATATTTGGCACTGCTCGGACCGGCCAGACTTTTCCCACACAATGCCAGATTTGCAAAGCAGCAAGAGTGATTTCAGTGATCAGACTTTCTGGACCGTGGTTCTCGGTGAGAGGTGGGTCTGTCTCATCAGCCTGCTGTGCTCCCTGCTGTCCAAAATACTGCCAGGCTTTTGACACGACTGTTGGATATGTCTAACCCCACCTGCTTCCTTTCTTTGTCCAACTGAGATCAGGTCTGTCAGCCTTTGGGTTTATCCCAAATCTTTTACTTTACTTAGTATAGTAATAATATACGTAGAATCTTCTAGGGAACCGCGTGTAAATAGTCATTTGGAATTTTGGTTTTGTTAATTTGGTGTTATAAACCTTGTCAAACATTTGGCTTTAAAATTAAAGGACACCTTGATCATTGTTTGACAAAGAGAATTGCTTTTGCAGTGCCCTTTAAAATGTGATTAATTTTTTATTTCAGTTTTCTTCCAATTACAATAGGGAAATAAATACCATTTCCCTTTTGTAATTATTTTTGCCACGTTCACCATGCCGTACCGGCTGAGGAGACCTCCAGACTTGCTGCAGAATGATCTAAATGTACTTATAAGCAACCAGGAACCATCATGTACAAACAGTTACAGCCCAGGAATAAATACAGTAATAAGGTTCACTGTCAAAAGTGTCCAGACATCTTTTGAATTTGTTTTTAAAAAATGTGTCTTCTTTATTGGCGGCAAATGGCTGCAGTCCCGAATAATCCGAATGAATTGGCATGAACAACCCAACAGCAGAGCTGGTTTGAATCCCAGTCGTGCTATTAACCGTCCGGGCAGCAGGAACTGTGATTGAAGAACGGTTCCCCGTCGCTCCTGCAGTACGGCTTCTGCTGGCTAGTTGTGGCGGCTGATTACAGATGGCAGTGTGTGCCAAGATGCCGTCCCTGGCAGGTGAAAAGAAGTGATTAGGGGCTGCACGTGTGCATGAGGGGGCACTCGATTGGGATTTGGGTGGCAGCGGAGATGAGAGAGAGCTCGGCTCAAATTGGATAAGATTGGGTGGAGAAGGGAGAAGTGAATGAATAGAAGGTGAATCTCTGCTTATCATTGTATAGTAACTACGCTTATGTTGTCAGGAATAGCTTTAAAGTACCGACTGCATCTTTATAAATCATGAATGGTACGGCTTTCCTGAAGCAGACAGGGTTAAGGGCTTTGCTCAAGGGCCCAACAGTGGCTGCATAGCAGAGCCAGGATTTGAACCAAAAATCTTCAGACTGATAGTCCAAAACGCTACCCACTAGGCTACAACTGCCCCATGATTCTGGGGAAACCGGACCCACCGTGACTTTAATCAGGATAACGCAGTGATAAAACATAAAAGTGATGATGACCTTCTCCTGTTACCAGTTCTGATCATTGTGTTATATTTCAGAATGGTGTAACTTAAATGTTCTATAACGCTTTTGATTCAGATCATTTAGTCACATTTAAAAAAAAAAAACAGAAGTTTGTATTTTACTTTGTCTGGAATGTTTGTGATGAATTGGTGAATTCATTCCTGCATTTAGAATAAAAACATCTTCCAAACAAACTCATATAAATGTAAATATCAGCCTGGTTCAGATTCAGATATCAGGATATACAGGCTAATCAATGGAAATGTATCTGTTCATATTGATTTCTATTTTTATTCCGACTGGAAGAGGGACGCCCGGGCTAGATATTCAATTATTTCAACAGTGTCTGAGGTAAAAAAAAAAAAAAAAACCTTGGTGAAATATTCATGATAAAGTGCTTCTGCGAACTTTCTTCTTCTCGTCTTTGTTGTAAGAAAGAGGGTTGTCAGGGAAACATGTCTTAAGAAAATCATTTGCTGACAGATTAGGAACAAAACTGTCAAGCTGAAGCCACGTTTTATCTCCAGCTGTGAGATGCTCTTTAGATACGTCGCTCTTTTTTTGTTTCACCCGCAGACACAAGAGCACGGCTGTACTGAAGTGCCTCGTACATACTTTATAATTCCGGTTTAAATCTGAATACTTTAGAAGGCTTTTATTTGTCATATATACATTTACACATGTACAGTACAATGTGGTCCAGGGTCTGCCATTGCACAGCACCACTGGAGCAGACAGGGTTAAGGCCCTTGCTCAAGGGCCCAACAGTGGGCGCATGGCAGAGCTGCGATTGGAACTCTCAACCTTTCAATTGATAGCCTAAAGCCTTACCAACTAGGCTACCACTGTCCCTTGATTCCAGGGAAATGGGATAAAATAGTGATAAAAAATAATGATGATAACCCTCACATGTTACCAATGCTGATCATTGTGGAACGTTTTATAATGATAGAAGCTTTAAATATATAAACATAAACAAATTATATCTATTACTGTAGGGATGTAAATGTAAACTAATCTAAAATGTGTTATAATAACAATTATAAATGAATTCGGTTATTTGAATTGAAGATAATGCTGTGAAATTGGCCTGGTTACACAGTCAGACTGTCAAGTTCTGTTCATTTGAATTTTTCACCTGTTCATCACAACCCTTCTCTTTATGTGTCCCTTCAACGGCCTGGTTCACGTACCACCACGCACCCTCTGTATTTGTGTCGGCATGTCTGAATACTTTTGCCCATGTTGCACGTGTGTGTTTTTTCCCTGAAGGCAAATAAATTTAATCAAGAGACAAAAAACCAAGTTGTGCAATTAAGAGACGCTTGCAGTGAAGTTCAAAGCCTGCAATGCAGCAAATAACCAACATATTGTGGACCTTTGTTCTCAGAACGTTCTGGACTCGCTTTGATGTAAAGTGCAGATAATTGAAAGGAAATCCAGCCAGCTCTTCCGTGTACACAGTACGCTTCAAACGAGCAGATGGCCAAGGTGTTGCTCCTCTTCAAACGGGGGCACGTTTTGCTTGGCTTGGTTTGGTGATACGAGAGCAGATTCCAGATTGGGAGCTGACAGAAAAGGAGACGAGTGCAAGATCCTCATGCTTGTTTGTTGTACCATGCATGTTGTGTGCGTGGGCATGCAAGCATGTGTGCCATGATACGTGTTTTGTGACTGGTAAATAGGTGGGCACAAAATGATGATTACAGCGTTTTCGGGCCAGTACTGACTGCCTTTTGCTAACGAATATAAATGAATATATGAATACATCAAACCACTGAAATCTATGAACTTTTAGATGTCAAACCACAATATTACCACAGACGATTTGTGTTTTTGGTCAACAGAGATTTTTAAAGTTAAGGTTTATACACTTTGGTTACATGTATAACAGGACTGGTAGGTCAAACACAATCATGGACAATTTTGTTATCTCCATTTCACCTCACTTGCATGTCTTTGTACTGTGGGAGGAAACCGGACCTCCTGGAGGAAAACCACACTCATTCAAACATTCATAGCATGCAAACTCCACACAGAAAGGACCCAGGCCGCTCCTCCTGGGAATCGAACCCAGGACCTTCTTGCTTAGAGACGACAGTGCTACCCACTGAGCAACCGTGCCGGCCACACAATGTTTTAGTTAATCTAAATAATAACATTGTCTTGGTAAATATTAAATATGGATTAAGTATTCAATAATAAAGTTGGGCCAGTATAGCCATACACATACATACGTTTCTAGTAGAGCTAGATAATGGCATACAGTTCTAATAGAAAATCTTCATACCCCTTTGAAATTGTCTAAAACTACATTAACTGGGTTGGAAACGTGATCAGTTCCTGATGTAGTACTTTAATTGCAGCCGTCAGTCTGTTTGGATTTGTTGGATCTGTTGGATCTGTTGGATCTGTTGATGTGGTGCAGCACGACTGGATGAAGGATGCATTTGTAAACATGCATTTCATAGTTGAAAGAGAAAATCATAATCAGAGCAGATAAATATAGACTTAAGTGGGCTATTTGACTCGTTTTCGTCTATGATGTCGAATTCATCTCGTCCATTTTCAGTGCATTTTAATAATTTACTTGGTCATCATTTAACAGAATCATACTTATTGCGAACTGTAAACAAATACGATATTTAGGCATAGAAACCTAGCTGATGTTTTGCACTTTGTTAGAAGTTTGTTTCCTAATTAATCAATGGACGGTACCACCAGCTTTGGCAATATATGTGTAGCGCTGTAACAACAGTTTAATGTGCAGGAGTGTTGATTCGGTGTTAAACACTGATGTACACTTACTGCCCAATTTATAATACACTCCCTCTGATTCCATCCTGGTTCTCTGCATTACTTCAGAACGCTGATACTATCAATTCTTCTTTATGGATCAGAAACAGACATGTACCATTTTGTCTGTATATCGATTACACCCAAGTTAATAACGCATGGTCTTGCATGTTTGTTCTGACAGTGTACTCAGTCGGTGCTCTGCGCTGGGGTTCTTTTTTACCCAGAGGTATATTTGGTGTTTGGAGCAGCGTGCAGGCCCTGTAAGTCCTGCTCAGAGTTTCACACTTGCCTCTTAAGAGGATTTTCTCCTTGATGCCGGTGGTGCCAGGTACAGAGGTCAGGCCTGGCTGAGCATTAAAAGAGCAGCTATTTTAAAGTCGAATGCTTGGAGAGAACTCGGCTCGGCTTGGCTTTGTAGAGCCTGACTGGTGTTTTTAATAGAGCCTCGGCTTCTGCTTTTGATCTTTTTTAGAATATTTCAGATAAATATTTATGAGCTTTGTTTATTTTAAGACACCTTGTTATTTATTAAGCAGAATCCTGCATGTTGGAAGCATATGGATGCTGCTTTTCAGGGATTTTTTCCAAGCAAAACATGAGCTGGAGATTTAGCCTGTTTCACTGTCAGTATATGCAAATCCGAGCGGCAGGCAGACACAGTTGCTGCTGTTCATACTGGCCTGTGGGAACTTGCCATATGCTGCAATAGCATCACATACCAGGCTTTAAATAGAAGGAAAAATTGATCGTGTGGCTTTTTTTTTTTCTGTTATGCCCATATGATTTATTGGTGTTAATGGTTATTAATGGTGCAACTCTTTGTTTGGACTTTGGAGTCAGTAGCACTGCTCATTCTAATCTAACATATAATCAGAACAAGACATGTAACTAATATAACTAAAGTTACACTGAAAGCTCTTTACTTGATTGCTGTTACCGCCTTGTGCTTCCCAACAACACTGGGTCAGAACGATTAGCAACCAATTACTCAAACAAGGGGGGGTTAAAAATAAAAAGTAGGACAAAGAAGCCTAAATTCCAAATTAAACACATGCTAAGCTGACTGCCACATTTATTGTGTATCATGTCTGTTGTGTCACACTCTTACTGACTGCTCTTTCCAAACAGCAATGCTGGTTCTACATCTAATCAGACCTCAAATGTATTGTGACTAAAATGATTTGACACTGTGTCTAATTAATTAATTAATTGTATTTTTTTATTTCATCTCAGACTGAGCTATAAATTAAATCCTCTTTTTTTTTTTTTTTCGCTATTGTTTTGCATAGCCATATTGTCTTCTGTTGCTGCAGACCCCGATCGTGTCCGTGGAGGGTATATTTGCATGACACGTGCTTCCTCTGACGTGCACAGTCCACGACCTTTTTTTATTTGCCTGTGAGGCTAGTTTCATGGACGGAGAGTCACGCACTGACCCCTGTGCTCCTCCACCTCTGTACAGGCACCTCGGGCTACTAACCAGGGTCCTTACACAGCGTCGAAGACCCTGCTTGCCTTTTTGTAGCAGATTATAGTGGCCAGTTTTGTCTGCTGCAGGCACTGCCAATTGTGCCTACTAGGGGACCGGTAGCGGAGTTGAGATTCGAACCGCAGCGCTGGTGTGCTGGCATTTAAGCACCCCTAAATGCAACAAAAGCATGAATACACTTCTGAAGTGTGACCATATGCTGACAATGTAATCTCTTTTTTTTAATCCTGAATTGACTCGGGCGTCATGTCCTTGTTGTTTAACCGATCTTCATTTTCAGTCGTTGCGTTTTTTGCCATGCCCCGCTTGTTAGTGCTGTGCGTTCAGCTGTTCTTTCCGAGCCACTGAAGCTGCCTTCATTTCTAACTGCGAACACATCCTGGCATCGGCGTCTGTTTAGACACGGTGTCAAATCATTTCAGTCATAATGCATTTAAGATCTGATTAGATGTGGTACCAGCACTGCTGTTTGGAAAGAGCAGTCGGTGGGAGTATGACACGAACGACACGATACACATTAAATGTGGCAGTCAGCTTCACATGCGTTTCATTTGGATTTTTTTTTTTTTACTTTTTATTTTTAAAACCCCTTTGCAAACAAGAGTTGCCAGCAGGACACAAAAACAGAACACCCTAAAACCAATTTGATGACTGCTGACAACAAAATGATAAATATGATGCCTTTTTTTTCAGAATATGGCGCTATCATGGCGTTTACAATAACCTCTTTCTTACTGAACCTTACTGAAGTCTTAACATTGTATTCTTTGTCCTTTGTTTTCTTTTAAAGAAAGTACGGCTCACAGCATCCAATCTAGCATCTTTGAAGTGTTTTGGCTGAGCTTAATTATGCACCATGTTACAAAGCCCAAGTCTTTGCAAACTGGTTTCATGGATGACAGTAAGTGTTTTGATGGCCTTCCCAGTCATTGAATCCAAATTTAAGAAAGCACCTTTGGTGTGTGGTAGAACGGGAGATTCTTGGCATGTTCTAGTTTGGTGTTCCTAATAAAGTGACCAAGCTGAGAAGCTTCAGCTTGTGTTTACGTTAGGCGATAGAATAGGAGATGAGAGGCTTATCGACTCACATTAATATTTAAATATTAAAATCAGGCACCTAAGTAAACACACGGTGCGTGTTTCAAATATGTCCGTGTAATGCTATCCCCTTTTTCTTCATATCGCTATTTGCATTATAAATAGAGGACGCGCAGAGCTTCCCCGACATGTGATCAGCATCGAATTTATGCTGCGTCTGATCTGAGACCGCTCACATGCACAAGACAGCAGAGGAGACTGATGGAAAAGCTCGGTTCAGATCCGGCTGGCTGCTTCAGATCACTGTCAGCCGGTACGCTTCAGACGTGGAAGAGGGGTGATGAATGTCCCGAAACAGCCTTCTTCTGTCCCACTTTCTCTGCATCTCTGATTCTTTGCTTTCGTCTTTCTGCCTCTTTAAGCCTGATGTCTTTTTACGCTTCCGTGCATCGCTCTCCTCGCTCTGACTGATTCTTTTTGTGGAGCTGAATCAGAAATTCTGATAAGAAAGGAAAAGTCTTTGATTAGGGTGTAATATCTTGCTCGGATGCACAGTGGAAATAAGGGTGACTAATCCTTTTCCCTTTTTTCTTGGAGTAAGCAGATAGAAATATAATACATATCTTGCCCAAAAAATCCAAATAAATAAAATATATATCTTATTACAGATGACATGATATTGCTTAGACATTTTAAAGAATTTATCGTTAAAACGCTTGCTCACCGCTTAATATTTGAAAGATTCAGCATTCATTTAGTTTTCCTTTGATCGTAGCTCAGCTTTAGAGTCTAGGCGAGTAAAAAACCAAAGATTTCTGCCTTGGCAAAGCCCCCGTGTGATAGTCTGTCCTCACAGTGGGAGTTTTGCAATGAGTAACACACTCCCTGGGCTTCCTGATGGTCTGTGGGTATGTCAAATGCCATCGCTGAGCTCATACGAGCCAGGCTTTCATCATCAACGTTTACTTGCACACGTGCCAGCGTTCAGCCTTACGACTGGTAGCGTATTTGGCTCGTTTGACTTTTTTAATAGTGGCAAGCTTCAGAGCTCTGCCGCCTCTCTTTTCCTACTATTTTATTTATTTATTCTTTGATGTCAGGCTATTGGCACGTCGCAAGATGCAATGATTCAAGATTAAGCTTTGATTTTGCTTCTTCTTGTCTGAGCTCCTGGGGTTCTGTGTTGGTTTTAAGCCAAGTTGGAGCTCTGACAGGTAAGCGCTGATGTTAAATCCTTAAATTTCCCTAGATAAGAGGGTTAGGAGTCCTGGAACGATCCCTCGGAGGTGGCCTAGTCAAGAGTTTAGTTTAATAATAGTTACACCAAGATTTTCTTTGGACTCTTGAATGGTGCAACGGGCTACCACATTACCACACGGTGTTCGAACTTGAACTTGAGTTTGAATCTCAGCAGAGCCACAGATCTAGTTGACATCCACACGAACACAATTGGCCGTGTTTGAGTAAGGGAAGCTCGGACAAAGTCTATCCCGCTGCCTCTGCGATATCCGTTTGTCCTTGATCAAATACGGGTGTGCAAATGGCAGTGGATTCACGACCGGGAATCGGAAATCCAGAAACAAGTAATGAAAAACGTTTGTGTTTAGCGATTTAACATTTTTCATTCACGTAGCGTTCGAGTTTCTCACGTTTACTGGTTAATCTGCGCTATGAGGCGTCCTAGCCATCCTACGGCAATTCAGTTAGCAATCGGTAGAACCGATGCTACCAGGCTCAATGCACATTCACACTACCGTGATCCTCTGACCTCATGAATACATTAGTAAAAAATGAAAGCTCGTCTTTCGCCGTTTCAATTTCTCGTGATTTTTTGACACTTTGCAGTATCCTGGCGTGCTCTTCGGTGCTATTTGGCACTTCTGTGCAGATGTAAAGGTGTCAAGTCTCCTATCTGCTGAGTGAGAGAGGGACGACTGATCATGAGCACTGGGCCAAAAAATATATTGCTGGAGGCAGCGTGGTCATTCCACAGTGGACGCTCGGGCCTCAGTTGCTAGGTTATTAGGTACGTCGGTCCGTTACTAAGGTAAGGTAATCTAACTTCTGATTTGATGGCAGCTGGCTGATTCCCCACATTCTGTCTAGTTAGCTAGCGCGATAGCTTTGCATATTTCTTATGGGAAATAAAATCTGGTCATGAGGCGTTAAGTACGACAGCAAATTGGCATGGAAGTACCAGGGTAAATTTGTTTAACTTATTATCCAGATATTGATATCCATACAGATTACATGTTAATATAATATGTGTAAATCAGACCGCGGGTCCCTGAGAGCCGGATATTCCACGCTACATCTCCCTGACCACACCACTATAGCCTTTCATCCCTGCTTTTGTTTGCATAATCTACCATGACTTGGCAAAATGCTTTTCCGGGGTCCGAGGGGAAGACACTTTATTGAGGCCACTTTTATGACCAGAAGGGGCCGAGGGGACGCCAATTCTGGTTCACACAAAGAGCTCTTTCTCCATGATTAAGCACCATTGTTGTACTGTTCTATCACCATTGTTAATGCCGGTTAAAATAGTTAACTGGGGCTTTAATGATGTCCGAGTGTCTTCTTTCCAATCTCTTCAATAGGCGTGTTTGCTCGTTCTTTTCTTACAAGTACATGTTTTATCCCCTTTATGTGCTGAAATATTAAGTGATTTAACTGAACTCAAATGATATCAATTGTAATTATGCCACATGTTGTCATACCTGAACAAATACAGCTGTCTTGTTTTTTTTATATATAAATGCTGGGCAGTCTTTTTTTAAGTATAAAAACTTGCTCATATGAGACTATTGTGATGTGTTTTAAATTTTGATAGGACAATTAATGACGCTCGGTTATCAGGTAAAAGAAACTGCTGGCGCCCAGGTGGCACAGTGGGATATTCCGCTGACGCACCAGCACCGAGTTTCTCCCGGGTTCGAGGCTCGGTGTTGCCATCGGTCGGCTGGGCGCCATCTGGCGGGGATAATTGGCCACCGTATCTACAGGGTGGGGACCGGGACTATAGGGGTGAGTCTTCATGCGCTGTGTAGGGACCCTGATTAGCAGAAGAGAGAGAGAGAAGAGGAGGGCTGTACACGTGTAAAGAAGGCGCGGTCAGTGGCGTACTCTCCTTGGATGCAAAAATCTGGTGTCTGTCAGCAGCGGAAGACAAATTGGATGCACTAAATCGGGAGGGAAAATGGGGAGAAAAATGCATAAAAAAAAAATTAAAAGAAATTGCTCAATTGCGCCTCTGCTTGACATCAGACCGAGTAAGAAATGCCCTGCCTCTTTGTGAGGTCTTTCGGTTTAAATTAATTCAAATGTCTGACGTTTAAGTCCCTAGTCATATTGATAGAAAAATCCCAGGCTTATTAATCGTGCATCCAGTATCATCGTAGTTAGATATTTCTGCACTTGTGCCGTTTCCAGATTTGCTTATGCAAAAATACATTAGTGGTAAATAAAATCCTCCACCTGTTATTTCTCACTTTAATTTTAGTCTGATTGTACCAGACTCTCCATATGGCTCGATTACAATAGCATTAAGAAGTTTTTGTAGGACTGTTTTTACAGTCTCCGTCTCTATCTGACAGACCTTTAAATCAAGAAAGGAAAGTGCAATCTGTCCAATTCAAGTGCACATCTATTATTAACCGAGGCATATTTTATGCAAAATGGAAATTAGCTGGAAGACACTCTCTCTCTCTCTCTCTCTCTCTCTCTCTCTGTTCTCTTTTTTACTTTGGTTGCATGATTTAAAAAGTGAATGTCTTGCTTTTTTCCACTCATTTAAATAAAACTCAGTTTATTTAAAAATGCTGGGGAGGCACGGTGGCTCACAGCAAGACGGTCCTGGGTTTGATTCCCAGGTGGAGTGGTCAGGGTCCTTTCTGTCTGGAGATTGCATGTTCTCCCTGTGTCTGCTTGGGTTTCCTATGGGAGCTCCGGTTTCCTCCCACAGTCCAAAGACGTGCAAGTGAGGTGAATTAGAGATACCGAATTGTCCATGACTGTGTTTGACATTAAACTTGAACTGATGAATAAAAATCCTAATAAATAAATAAATATTGCTACTGTAGTGATGCTTTAAGCGTTTGTATAGATAGAATGTTGTTTAATCTGTTCTCATCTTGTTTGTGCTCATCTTTGTTGTGGTGGTTGTAGTTTCATTTAGATTCGGGTACAAGAATGCATTACGCTGCCGCCCGCCTGTCTGCCAGCGTCGTCTCTGCCACGTGCCTAATCAGGTTTTGTGTCCACGCTGAGCTTTTCTTTCTCTCTGCGTCCGTCTGTTTTTGAGCTACAGAAATAGCTCGGTGAATCCGTGCCTCGGCTGTAGTCGAAACACCCCTATGAATCTTTGATGCTTTGAAACTGAAGGGTGGAGGTCTGTAGTATGTAGCCGATCGCTGAGAACGCTCGTCTCCACGTCAAGCTTATTTAAGAAGCGTGTGCTATTAGGAACCGATACTTCTTCACACTTGCCGTGTGGAAGGATACGGATCTCTGGGACTTTCGTTAAAGCCGAGGTATGTTTCAGACTCATCTATTGGATCCAGTCCAGATGGCGCAACAGGGAGCTGAAGTGAGATGTTTACTCTCAGACGGGAGGCTTTCTGCTCGAAACAGCTCAATCGACACTGCTGTGAAACATATTGTGCTTGTTTTTTCTCTCTACTTCGCTGGTGCGTCTCTGTCTGCTCTTGAAGGATCTTGTCTGGCTCTTGATGATCTCTTCACCCGTTAACAGCTACCATCTGGGCTGAGGGTTGAAAATTCAATGCCAGTATTATGATACAGCAAAGTGCCTTATAATTGGACGCCCAGGTGGCGCAAGTGTCTGATACTACTGACGGCGAGGCGGGTACGAGTCTCGGTGGTGCTATCAGCCTGGCAGGGTACTTAACAGAAAAAATAGTCAATTTCAGAGGGAGGGGAGGGCTAATGGAGAGTCACCTGTTTGTCGCTCAGTCTGGTTGAGAAGGGGGGTTTGGGAAAGTTTTTGGGTGCACGGAGGGAGACGTTAGCTGGTATGCGGGTTGTGCCGCCTCAGCGTGTTGGTTTGAGTAAGCTAAAACTGCGGTGGTGCAATTGCCATAATCAATGTACAAGTAGTGTGTCTAAATAATCTGCCTTATAAGTTTGATGTCTTATTAGAATCCTCTCTACTGAGGCAGCTGATCAACTAGGCAGCAAGGCAGCTCTCTATGTTTTCAGACAGACCCCATAATCTCAAATTGTCCCCCTTTTTTCGTTAATGACTTCAGTGTTGGTGCTTGTTAAAGGCTTTCCTCTCCTTGCGCCCGTGCTTTGATTTTAATTGCTGCAACATGCTCGGTCCTGTTAGTGTGCTAACACTCAAACGGCAAAGTTTAAACACCCTCAGTACCAGCAGATGCACATACCAGAGGGAGGGCAAGTTCTCAACAGGGAATTGCCCTACGAGCACGGGGAGTTCGTTCACGTCTCACACTCTTTCTGCTCAGACTTGCCTTGGTTGTATCGTTCTGTCATGCTGGTCAAGTGTATTACCAACTGTATCTACGGTGTACTGGATTCTTTTTATCATAGTGTGTAAAAAAGGAGTAACTGCTCCGGTATTTATATAAAGGGTCACCACAGCAGATCTGGTTTGCATACCAGACTTGACTCTGGGTTAATGCTGGATAAGGGTGGCTCGGTGGGTAGCACTGTCGCCCTACAGCAAGAAGGTCCTGAGTTTGCATGTTCTCCTTGTGTCTGCATGGGTTTCCTCTAGGAGCTCCAGTTTCCTTTCACCCTACAAAGACGTGCAAGTGAGGTGAATTGGTGATACAAAATTGTCTATGAACTTGAACTGATGAATCTTGTGTAAGCAGTAAGCACCTGTCCTGTCATGCATGTAACCAAAGTGTGTAAGATCCTAATAAAATAGAATCAAAGAATGCTGGATGATCTTCTAGTTTTATCTGGGCTTGAGACACCTCATAATGATTAGGCTGTTCAGCCATCCTCCTACCCCGCCCACAGACACCAGCCAATCGTGTCCGTGCAGATGCCCAACCGGCCGATAGCACCGCTGACATTCGAACCCTGGATGTAGTTGTTTGGTATTATTACCCAACTACATAAATTGATTTGCTTTTGTCTCAGCTTTAAAGTGATTTTTTTTTACGTGTTCTAAAAAAGCAGTGACTGGGTTTTGGTGTCTTTGCAGCACTGCTACCGCCCTGAGCGGAGGCTTAATTTCATGTAGTGCATGTTAAAGACTCTGTGCCGCGCTGTAGCCCGGGGACTCGTCGTGTTCCTCCACGAAGGTAAAATGAGCTTCGCTAAAGTCTGTTTGATCTACTGAGGACAGCTGGGCCGATTGAAAAGCCTGTTTAATGTCACACTCTTCAAATGCTACTGCAGTGCCAGAGCGTAGGTAATCGTAGCCTACAGAAATGCTTAAATAGCTGCGGTTTTATCACTGACCAGCTGTAATTTGGGTGATAAGGCAGAAACGAGAGACGCGGCTGGGATTGTAGCCACCTCAAGTGTAGGTAAAGGAGGTGCTCGGAAGTGCTCTGATTCCCTTAAGCATTATAGGTCTGTCCAGAAACCTAGTGAGCTGCCTACTGCTTACCTGAGTAGTCTTACGTGGGCAGTCTACTTTCTAATGTAATTCATTTTTAGGGTGCACGTATCTCCTCAGTCGTGAGTGGAAGTCAGCATCAGTAGAGAGGAAGGGAAATGCAGTCTGGATACGACTAGATCGGGAGGACAGTCGGGTGGGGGGAAAATGCAAATAAATAAATAAAATAAATAAATAAATGTAAGTCATTTTGGGCACTCGTGCTGCCCCCGTTGTTTAGATCCAAGTTCCAAATAGACAAGGGTCCGAAGTAAAAGCGCTCTGTGCCACATGTACTGTTAAGGTCCTAAAAAGTTTGACTGTTATGAAATAGGAATCTAAAATGCACCTCGATTGTCCGAATGATTAATAAGCCTGCGATAAAACTATCAGGACTGACTGCTTGTCTAATCATGCTCACATTTTTTATTTCACGCCGTATAACACCGTTCTAATTGCTGCGCCTCGTACCCGACAACACTATACATTTTCTAGTGCTGGATTCAGCCCAAGTGCTTTGTCAAAGTCAATAAACTCATTTTATTAAAAAAAAAACTCCCTCTGCTTATGATTTAGGGTAGCAGGCCCCTCCCTGGGTGCTGGTTGAAGGGTATAATGTGGAGATTAATTGGTGGGTAAAGAGGCTCAGTCAAGTCCTGCATATTGTGCTTGATTAATCGTCAGTAAGGTAATGATTCAGCCGTCGCAAGGCCTTGAAGTCATCAAAGCTGCTGTATCACATATGTATTTGTTTTTCACTGTGGTTTATGGGCTGTTTAATGGGCTTTAAGTCAGCGTACCTTGATGTGAAGCCGGTCAGACTCCATAATGACAAAACAGCTTCTGTTTGTGATTTTATTGTGTAATAGTTCTGTTGTTTATGTTGTTTCTGGTGAGTGAAATCGGCAAATTCACGACACTGTGGACGATAGATCATTAGTCACTCAAATAAAAAGCAAATAAATTGTTAATAATCAGGTAGGTCTGTTATAATTTCATTTGTTTTATTATAGAAGAGCCTGTGGCCCTGTATTTGCATATTTTGTACTCCATCTGACCCCCCAACAAGAAAGGTTTGGACACCCCTTGATTAGAGGGTGGTGTCAGTTCATTGTATGGTAGGTGTAGCTTTTAATAGAATTCATGAATGTACGTACATGCCAGATAGGTGTACCTAATAAAATGCTCAGTGAGTGGATATCATGCAGCTCTATTTTTTAAATGTTTTTTACTTTTTGTTGAAGGAAAACAAACACAGACAGATGAAGAACATAACAAACCAGACACTAATACCAGGCTGGTAGTGAACCCTGATTCTTGGGGCTGTGTACCATCAACACTACATGCTTTGTGATAACCATTGTTGTCGTTCATTGCAGGCTGAACGTTGAGCCCTCTTCCAGATGGACTAAGAGGGAACCCAGAAGACGAGGACAGGAGATGAAGCCTCGCTCGCGTATTCTCTTGTGAATGGAGCGGGGTATGAATCCTAAACCACTTACTATCCTCCTACTCCCTTAACTGTTCTTTAATTGTGCAGCGTAGGTGTACGGCTGGAACCCAGACTGATTGATGCGTGCAGTCTAAAGCCAAGCCTCCGTATCTCTTAATCCTACCATCCTGGTACTTTCTCCTAAAGAAAAAAGGGAAGAAAAGCTAAAAGTGCCGTTCATTAGCACAGCCGGCGCTTTGTCAGGTTTGTCCTGGCGGTGTGTGTGGAGCGATACAGCTCTGGCTGATTAAAGTATAATCCTCACACTCCCCGCAGGTCCAACATGTCATCCACGGGAAACTGTTATGAATTACCTCAGTGTGCCAGAGTGGCTAAAAACGTCCAATAGTCTGGACTTCCGTCTAGGCTTGTAGGGCTTCTGGGATATCCCAACTCTCCAGTACTCTGGCAAAACCATTTGACCAGTTTAATTCGGTTAAACAATTCAAACATGTGAACACAGCACCATATCAGTTTATCTACAGGTCTCAAATCACAGGTTTTAACCACGAGCAAGCACGAGGAGGAGCTGTAAAGTGGGGCGAGAGATGACGTTTGTATCGCACAGGCTCAGACGTGAATAAAAAAAAGAATGAACCAGTGTTTCTGGTCATTAATTATTATAAGCTCACTGAGAAATGCACCACCCAATGGCTAGGCTGTGTGGCCACCCACTCCCCCCTTTAGACTTTAATCATGTCCGTGTAGACGCCCGACAAGCCAATAGCACGCTGAGATTTGAACCCAAGATCTTGTAGTCTAATTTTTTGTCTAATGTTTTACCACTGCGCCACCTGAACACATTTCTTAAATATGTATTATTCCTAAATGTGTACATTTTGTATATATTTCTATTTTTACCTGACACTTATCTGTTTCTTTGGAAATTTTGGGGTGTTTAGTACTGTAACTGTGGTTAAATGTATTGTAGTATGTCATTTAAACTCGCTGTGATTATTTTTAACGTGATTATTGTTAAAGTATTGATACAGTGTTTGCTTTCACCTGTTATTATTGCCCGTTAGTACTTTAGCCCTTATGTTTGTGGATGGCTTTTAGCTGTTTAAAAGTCGTTATAGGTGACATATAAACACTTCTGATGAAGCATTATCTGGATTTAAATCCTAATCCAGAAGCAGAATGTTAAAAAACGTTAACCCCCCCTTCCCCAACACAAAAACTCTCAAACACTCTCAAACACAAATAGGGCTCACGGATGGTTACAGCTCTGTAGGGCAGTTTGTTTCTCACCCATCTTGAGTTGATGAGAAATGTGTTCTGTTCCTCTCCCCAGGCCGTAATATGGTAAGCTTTGTGCTAATAACAGTCCTAATCCCTTGACTACTGATGAATTGGATGAAGGGCATTAGCTTCAATGTAATTTTCTCCTTCCTCCCAGTGCCCCGAAAGATAATGAACACAGTTTCATTGTGCATTACTAATTTGAACTGACATTTATGTTTGGCCTGTACATCTGTAGGAGGGTTTGCATTTATATCACTTAGCAAAGTTGTTCCGTGGTTCATTAAAAGATAATCCTTGTGCTCTTTAAATATTTGCTTTTAGGAACCGTGCATTTATAGCGCATCTCTGCCAACCTGGTGCTAACGGTGGTGCCTAATATGATTCTGCTTTCTGCTTTGTAAAAAAAAAACCTGCATTAGTTTCTGCTTGTCAAAGACCTGCCAGTATTACATTTCTCAAACTTATCAATCTGATAATGTTGTTTGCGATGCTAGTGCTAACAAGATTGAAACCTTGTTCTCAGATGATCGATTGCATTGGTTCCAAACTAGCTTCGGATGATCCACGGCAGGAATGTGTTTGGCTTTTCGTCTTGCTCCAAAGCTACAGCAGAGAATTATTGACTTAGCTCAGATCACTTCCTGAAATGAACCAGAGATGGACTGACGTCAGGGGTTTAGTAAGTGCTGACATACTTCAGCTCAATGCACAGCCAGAGCTCACCTTTTTTTACCAGCTACCTACCAAAAATATGACTTGTGAGATTTCTGCCGTGAGCAGCATCTGCTCTTCTATACATAACACAGGTGAAATACTAAGGTCTTAAAATAATTGTTCATTTTTAAGTCAAGTCAAATGTATTTGTATAGCGCTTTTTAGAGTAGACTTTGTTTCAAAACTTGGAGGGAAAACAGACCAAAAACCCCTGTTGAGCAGCCAAGGGCGACCGTGACAAGAAAAAACTCCCTTAAAATCACAGGAAGGAACCTTGAGAGGAACCAGACTCAGCAGGAACCTCCATTCCCCTTGGGTGGTCTGGAGGATGATGTAAATGAAGAGGATTTACACAAATCATACATTTACAAAAATAATTTCAACCAAAAGTTATAATTAGTGAAAATAATACACACAAGCAATTGGAGTTCTTCATTATTCAGTCTAGTGTTAGTGAGTCCTTAACGTGCAAACACGCCAGGTTCCCTTCACATCTGTTTTTAGTAGAGTTTGTTATTATTTGTCCATGTGATTAGTACTGTATATAATATTTCAGCTACATATGGTTGCCCTTCTTTTTTAGGGTATTAGAAGGTTGTTCAGAAGATTCAACATCCCATAAGGTTGAATTTAATCTCTTGAGTTGAGGAAACTTGACACGCTAAGCTGATCAGATTTTCAGGCATCGAGACACATTTCTCACAGTCAAAGCTAAATCTCAAGGGGCTGTCTGAAAACCTAATGATCTCTCTACATAGACGGTATTTTACGTCATCCTACGCTCCCGAGAAGAGGGCGTGTCTAAATTCTTATACACCTTGACATGTTCCTACTGAGGCGCCTTAATTCTGAGTGATGATCTGACTGAATGACGAGGGAGCGTCCGATGCTTCCCTGCAGTGAAGGCAATCCAACATTCATTGCGGCACAACTTTTCTCACAAAAAAATGACAAATATGGTGGATGAATGCAGAACAACGTCACAGGTTTTTAATTTGTGTAAAGATGTGTCATTAATTTGTAAATTCAGGCTCGTCAGGGACAGTTTAACCATTTTGGGTGCGCGGAGGGAGACGTTAGCTGGCAGGCCGGCATTGGTTTGAAGGGCCTGAGACTGTGTACTTAAATACAAGTACTAATTGTTGTTGTACTTGTATTCAAGTTCGATACAGCAGTACAGCAGTACAGCTTACAAATGCATATAGCAAACTAGCTAATTACGTTAACATATAACATTCGTCAAAAGACGTCTCTCTTTAAAGTCAGTTTATTTCCAGTTCCTGTGCGAAAACTGTTTGGCTTTTTGCTGGAACAATGAATTATACATCACTGGAATGATTTAGTGTAGAGTTCTGATGGCTTTTACTTTTCCAAACTATTTCTGGTATGCTTTCAGTGTGTAGCATACCTGCTGCCACACAATAATTCCTGCCTTAAGTCCCAGTTTTAGGACTGTTGTGGGTCTAGTTTTCAGCTTGGGACTCCTCGCAGCCTTCTGTGTGAAGTGAGTGCTGGATTTATTCTGCGGAAAGTTTATTTTAGGATTTAAATCGTTAAAATGACAAGTATTGTAGCGTTCATGATTTTTCTGCAAATTTGCTTCGAGTGAAGTAATCAGCCCCTGTTTGCACTTCACGATGGTTTCTTAATTATAAAGGCTCATCTTCTATTGAGCAAAATTGGTTGTGATTACCATAGCGCTCCTATTTTACGCATCGGGCTCTTAAAAACAATGCAGCTGTCAGTGCGAGCATTCCTAAGGCTGAGTTCACAGACACAGCCTTAAACCCCGTCAGCATTATTTCTGGGAACGTAGAAAGCGCGCTGCCGGTTTGAGTGGATGGGACAGGCGTGCAGACTCTGGTGTAAATCTGTGGGGCCGGTGGTGCCATCTAGTCTGAAAGCTAGGCATTCACTGATCCCAGTTCCTCTGTGCCAGCTCCATCCTCAGTTCCCCCACTGGCAGCCATTATCAGTACACAATACGACCCAGTGTTCCCAGAACCCAGACTGCCAGGAGCGAAGGACGGTCGGTGGTGCTGGAGCCGCAACCGGGTCGCTCAGACGTTTGGCTTCTTTTGGTGACCATGTATCAGGATATGAGGTAGCAGGGCGAATTAGAGGGTGAAGGTGATGGATCTGTGGCTAAGTAAGATTCACTGGATGTAAAATAGAAGCGCGTGAATCAGACTGGTGAGGTTGTAAATACAGTGGGGCAGCTTTAGTTCAGTTTACATTTAAAGAAAAGGAGTTCTCAATCCTAATAAATAAATAAATAAATTCCATGTTTCCGTGCGTAAAACTTTGCGGTCATCATGTTCTCTGCTTTTCAGACTGAAGTTCGGCGTGCGGGACACATCTGTACACGTTTCTCATTTCGGGATTACACAGGGCTTGCCTTCGCTCTGGATATAAATCATTACGCCGGTCGCAGATGCCTCCTGCCCTTAGCTGGTCAGCTTCTTTCTCCAGAAACAGCCTGGTCTGACTCCACCAGCTTCCGTCCAGCACTCAGACATCCTGTCTCCCCCACCCCCACTGCCGGGAGAAGCGGTGGAGAAGTGGTGAACTCTTTTCCCGAGAAAGCAGCGAAAAGATCAGATTATTTATAGTTCTTTAGAAAGGAGCCGAGCTGCTCGTGTCTCTCCGTGCCGCCGCCTGAGCCGAGGTTAGAGAGGAGAAGGAGAATTGGATTGTAGATGAGCAAGCAAGAGGTCATCCTGCACAGATCTTTCCTTTCTGGATCTGCGGTGCCATTTTATTAAATACAAGTCATACATTTTAATGCAGGAGTATTTGACGATCTCGGGCTCTGGCAGACTGGGTATAAGCGCTCGCCCTACTTCTGAGCTGGGCATGGTTCTGGTTTAGTGTACCTCCTGAACCACTAAAGACGGGGATATTAAAGTGGACTTTGAGTCTTTAGCTGCTGAAATAGCCACCGATTTTCTGAAATGAAGGTTCATGCAGTTAAACCTCCTATTTATTGGATTGATTTAAAGGTGTTGGTTGGATTAAGGTCAGGGCTAAAGACACTGGCTGCATGGGAACCTTGTCATAATTAAGAGGGTTCGAGGGCACTTCATTCTGGGATCGATCCTTCACTGCTAAGGAAGCATCGGACGCTCCCTCGTTATTCAGTCCGATTATCACTTGGAATTAAGGCACCTCAGTAGGAGCATTTTAGGCAATCTAGGAATTTAGAAATGCCTTCTTCTCGAAAACGTAGGATGATGTAAAATGCATATATGTAGAGAGATCACTATTTTGGTAAAGCTATTATCCTTAATGAAATTCTAACTGAAAATTGCTATAAAAGCAACTGGAAGAAGTGATATTTTTCCTGTCCGGGAACCAGCAGTGGAAAACCACAGTACAGTTCCAGGTTTGACACCTGCTAGGAATCCAGCCCAGGCACCTTGTTGATTGAAAACTGATGTAATTTACGGCCTACGATGCCACTGTGGATTAAAGTGAAGCTTAATTGCTGTCCAGCAACAAACCCCTGGCATGTCTGTCATTGTTATACTCTCAGCTAATCCTCACTCGCTCGTTAGCTAAGCCTCCCAGGTCAATCAGTTTAATTTTCTGTGTACAGTTCTCGTGGTTTAGCTAGATGGATCGAGCCCATTGTGTGATTGATGCTCAATTTCTGGCTGCTCACCTTAGGCCTGGCTTAGCCTACGCACAGGCGCGGAGCGTAACGATTTTCACAGTCACAGCCTTTGTTACTGGCGTATTTGCACCGCATGAGCCAGCTTAGTAATTAGCAGTGGTGGGAGGCAGCAGTGTTCAGACTATTGATTTTTATTTCTGGCCAGGCAAATGAAATGCCAGGAAGATGATGGAAGGTAAAAGCCGCCGCCAACGATTGACATTGTTTGCCGCCTCGTTCGTATGCTCGGCCGCTCGGAGACCGAACCAGAGCCGCTGTTTGTCATCAGCGAGCGGATGAATTTAAAGCAGCTGGAATCGGATCCGTCGTGCCATTCGTCTCGCTTCTTAGAGCCCTTTATTTCTGACAAGTTTTGGAGACCGCTCGGTGCCTCTGACCTGATGTATTTCCAGCCTCTTGTCACTGGTGCAGCTGTAATTTGGTCCCTTGTGAAAAATGTCGTTCTGGTTGAGACTTTTCGTAGACACCTTCGCTCTCCGATGCTCTCCGTCAGATTTAGCGAGCGGAATAATAACCGACTGACGCCGATGGCTGCTACCTCTGTATAAAACCGCTCGCTGCGCTGCTGAACGTTTTTGTTTTCATTCTGCCCTTGCTCATTACGTATTCATGGGCTAAGAAGTGATATTGATTAGACCTTTTAAAGCATGCGTAATATGATGTACGTCAGGGGTGTCCAAACTTTTCTTGTTAGGGGCCAGATGAAGTTAAACATACACAACAACGGGCCACGGACTCTTTTGTAGTAAAATAATCATCGGATCAATCAGATATGCAAAGCAGAATGATTCGCTGTGGTGACCCAGAAAAATACAGGTGCAGCCAGAAGAAAATGGATTAAAACATAAAAATACACTTGTTTGTGGATTAAGTAGGAGTAATCGTGACATTTATCGAAATGAGGCCTTAATTTTTTTGCAGTTGCATATATTCAGTAAAATGCATTCCATTTAGCTGTTGTGCAATGCTTACGTGTGTGTGTGTGTGTGTGTGTGTGTGTTTTCCTCTCAGGTGAGCAGTGAGGATGCGTTGCCTTGCCTCCCGGGTCCACTACAAGACCCTGATAGTGATTTGTGCCCTGCTAAGCCTGGTTACGGTGGTGCTGTGGAACAGGTGCACCAATGAGAAAGCGCTGCACTCGTTGCCTCGGCCTTTTTTGCCACCGACCAGCACCGGATCCGCCAACCTGCAGCAGCAGGCTCAGCCTCCCGAGGCGCCGCCCGTGGTGGGAGGGGGCGTCAGATACGAGGAGATAGACTGTCTGATCAACGATGATGTCACCGTCAAAGGCAGGCGTGAGGGCGCCGAGGTCTATCTGCCCTTCAGCTGGGTGGAGAAATACTTCGAGGTGTACGGCAAGGTGGTGCAGTACGACGGCTACGATCGCTTCGAGTTCTCGCACAGCTACTCCAAAGTGTACGCTCAAAGGGAGCCTTACCGCCCCAATGGAGTCTTCATGTCCTTCGAGGGGTACAACGTGGAGGTCCGGGACCGAGTGAAGTGCATTAGTGGTGTGGAAGGTATGTTTGTTTCTTAATTACTAATTATAAAGAGGAATTCCTGATTAAGTTTTGCCATGTCATAGTTATATTAGAGTTACATTTATCTTTAAAAAAAAAAAGCAACCTCAAAACATTATCGCTACAGTCTATAATCAATTTTTTTTGTAAATTTCACTTATCATAGAAATGTCAGTATCATATTTACAATACCTGTGATTAATTAGCATCATGTCCAGGTGTTCCCTGCCCTGCGCTTAATGTTTTCCAGTGTTCTTCACTGTCATGTTAGTATTATTTACTTCTGTTGTGCAACACCCACCGTTGATGATGCATCTTTGGCTCCCAAAAACTGGTGTAAACGCTGGTTCTTTAAAAAAGCACCAAGGTTCTAAGAAGCTATCTGTAGTAGAATATGGTCTGATTGAGTTTCTGGATGTTGTGAGTGCCATGGCAGGTTCAAACCTACACGTCAGAAAAACCTTGGGTTAAGAAACCCAAGATGTCAGTTGTGCAGAGTAGTAGGATGAGATTTCGATATCCATAATTTTCACAGCGTAATAACTAAAAAGGGAACCAGAAGGTGCCACAGCCCTGAGGGAGGGCTCTCTCGGGACATCGGCGCCCACCTCCGCCACCATCGACAAGTGTGTTAAGCATTGCACAGATCTGTTTCTTAGGGTGGAAGCCTGCATTCTGAACAGGATGTTAAACCTAGACTTTATTCTGTTATGTAGGTGAGGAGAAGTAGAGCAAAACAAAAGAGATGAAGAAGGGATAAAGACAGAGGCCGGCCGGAGGCTGCTGGTGGCCATTAATAGTCGTTTAGCCCTGTAGCCCCGGTGAGGATTTTCCAGGAAGACCGGCTTAAGTAAATCCACCCCTAGCGTCTCATGAGTAATAGGCCGTCAATGGACCCACATTAGGCAAATGAAACCGTGATTGATCCACCCAGATTACAGGAGTTGATTGTGGTAACCCCAAACCTAATGAAGAACCTTTTTGTTCTTGTACGAACATGCATCTTCTATTTCTCCGATTATAAGCAAGTAAAAAGAATAGTGAAGGAACGGGAGAAGATCAAGAGATTGATCAGAGGAATCTTTTCCATTGCCGAATGCCTCGCACCCTAACTAGTTACTCGGGCTGATTGAGTGTCTGGACGTTGTGAGTGCCATAAGCAGGTTCAAACCTACAGGCTTCAGCCTCAGGTGGGTGAATAGGTACACGTCAGAATAACCTAGAGTTAAAAAACAAAGGTGTAGTTCAAAAAAGAAAATATCATTACAAATGAGACGTCAGAGTTGCAGAGTTGTACCGTGAGGTTTCAATATCCGTAATTATCACAGCGTAATAACTAAAATGAGAACCAGAAGGTGCCACGGCCATGAGGGAGGGCTCTCTCGGGGCATCGGCGCCCACCTCCGCCACCATCAGCAAATCTGGCGATCGTGTAAAACGAGTCAGTAATCGTGAGTAAATGTGTAGCTAACTTTATCATTATTGCAGCTACAAACTGCTAATGAAGAAAAGCTAGTTGGATTTGAATGCTGAAATCTGTGATGCAGAGAACGAACGAACAGAATCTTGGACATGAAGAATTCTGCTAGTTCTTTATTTTTTCCAGGTACAATAGCGTCTGTGGTCCATCTCAGTGTCCAGTAAAGTGTGTGATGGACCACGTCGATACAGAAGAGCTCAGACTACAGCACACAGGTTTTGAAAACATCGATTACTGTTGATTGGCCGTTCAGCAAGTAATCACTCAGCCGCCACTGAAAATGATTTGTCTGTGTTTACGTTGCTGTCTAAATTGCAAATCCATTTTCCTTTAGCGCTGCAAATCCTCCACATAGAACAGAATATGACAATAAAATGTTGCCTAATATGGCATCATATTCAGAATGGTGTTTGGGAGTAAAGCGTTATTTGTGTAGCTTTTTTAAATAAAAAAACAATGAGGAAATATTTCTCTCAGCTTGCATCCAGCCATTGGAAAAAAAAAAAAAGACATGGTTTTAAAGAAGAAGCATCTATTATTTATTTACAAGGGTCTTGCAACAACCACAGCTTCTCATTTGTTAACGTGTTGTTTATATTATACGGGTGATTTGTGTTTAATACACATATTACGTAGAACATAGCACATTATTTACTGTGGCTACAAAAATTACTGCATTGCTATATTATTTTGCAAATGCTTTTGTGGGAAAAGCAACAATGCCGTTAAGCACAATCCTTTGTTTATGTATTATGTTAATAAAACAACACTGACTGCAATTTGCAGTTAGAAAACAATAAATAAAATAACTGCATGAGTAAAACTATGTTGGCTGTATTTCACAGTAAACAATACAAATATTATGTGGGTAAAAAAAACAGTAATAAATAAAATAAAGATCACTTTTAAAATAACAAACCAAAAAATAATAACTGTAAAAAATGCTCTTTTACAGTGTTATTTTACGGGATCTAATAAGAGATCTGCAAATAAAGTGGCTAACATACAGGTGCTTTACACTATAGAAACATAAGTGATAAAAATAAATTTATTTATTTACCTGACCATGAGCTTGTTGGTATTACATTGAGTGACAAACAACAACAGATATTCTTCTGAGAAGGCTTCATACAAGACTTATGAAGTATGACTATGGGAATTTGTGGCTATTTAGTCAAAACAGCACTTGTATGGCTGGTCACTGAAGTTGGTCAAGAAAGCCTCGATTGCAAAGCTGTTGAGTGGGGCTGAGGTCAGGGCTCTGTGCGGGACACTGGAGTTTCTTCACACCAAGCTTTTCTTCATGTTTTCTCTTCGTGTCCCAATACTTTTCTCCATAGTGTAGAACCAGTTTAATACATTTGTATTTAGATAATTGTTCATTTATTAGCTGCTTCTGCTTTTTCACTTTGTCTCAGAGGGATTGCTCATATATGGGAGCGTTTCACATTTAATGAATTTAATCCCTGGCATGTGTGATCGTGGACTTTTTCGTTTCTAAATTGCTCTAATTAGGATCATTTTTTATTTTTGTTTTCTCAGTTGAGTCCAATTTTTTCTTCCTGTCACTTCGGTGTTTTAATTAACTCACTGAAATATCAGTCGGCGCATCTTTTCTGGCTCACATAACTTCTTAGGAATTGTCAGACCTGAGATGTCGACTTGCGTTGCTCACAGTTGGAAAACTTCCCCTCTTACACACCTGAGCCTTGAATTAGGGTAAACCTGTCAGTAAACCTGTCTGTAAGCGGTTCTGTATGACTGGAGTGTTATACCAGGCCTGCGCTAGGCTTATTTCTAGGCTTGAAGGTCATATCTTTATTCATTACTCTGTAGAAAAATTGTTGAAGCCTAAATGTATTCAGCCAAGTTCTAATTAGCAGGCACTTTATTCAGCAATTCAAATATACATTTCCTGCCATTGTGGTTTTATCTTAATAGAGACCGTGAGATTATTTCTTCACATTTCTCTTATCAAATTTGTGCCAGTGCGTTCGGAGTGCTGAATGGCTGAGCTTCTCCTCCCTGCAGTGGAATCTTACAGAGGCCGGTCTGTAACGTAATCTTTTGTGTTTGATGGAGAAATTGGGTCGTCTTATAACGGAGATGGATTTAATATCTGGGCGAACCTTATGGAGCGTAAACGACTCCAGTGTTCTCATTTCATCCCTGGCCAATTTTGTGGGTGCGTTGGCATGTTTTCCCGTGCCACCCATACTCATTGCGGTGGATGTGGGCTTACGGACCTTCTGTGAGTTTTAAAAAGCTGAGCTGTATTAATTGCCGCACTGGGGAGGTGGAGGAAGATCTATGAGGGGTTGATTTGATGTTTGACCCAGTTGTTCTCTGTGAGTAACCTATTTTGAGAGATCAGGTTGCAAATGTATGCAAGAATGTGTGTTACTATACTGGTATTTAAAATAAAATGATTTTATTTAACAACATAGGGCAGGGCAGTGCTTTCTTGGAATTAGGGTTGTATGTAGGAATATTAGAATCACTGAACATGACAGTAGTAGAACAAAGCAGGTCTACATGCACGTATTTGAATTAAAACTAGAGACGAAGTGTGTGTTCGTAATACAGGAGACGAGAAAAGCGGAGAAGGAACAAACGTGTATCGGTAGAAGTGACCTCTGAAGAAGAAGCTCCAGCGGTGGAGTGGTGGAACTGTGTTTCTTTACTTGAAGGTAATAAGACATTAGATGCAGTACTGGGAGCTGGAGACGTTGATTATTAAAGCTGGAGCGTGGTAGGATACACACACTCTCCAGGCTCTGCTGCTAAATGAGGAGAAGGAAAACACAGGAGAAGAAGGGGTGGATAATGAGAAGAATATGGAAAAGAAAATTTGTAAAATAGAAGCGAGATGAATCAAGTCTCTGTAACTGTTCATGACAAATGGAGCGCTGGAAATAGAATCTAGGCCAGACACCTTTTTCCACGGCCTGTGTTTAACTTCTAACGCCAGCCTCGTGTGTGTGTGTGTGTGTGTGTGTGTGTGTGTGTGTGTGTGTGTGTGTGTGTGTGTGTGTGTGTGTGCTGGTACACATACACAAATTGCCTTGAGGAATGCAGTGGATCTCATTAGAGTGTTTATGTTCTCCTGCTGTTCGGTCTATTTATCTGCGTCTGTCTTCTTTGTCGTCTTGGATGGTGTGTGCTCCTAATGCCTCAAACAAAGTCATAAAGCGGTGACGTAGCTTATGTGTCCTGCCTTTGGCTCGTTATTTATTCGGACGCTCTGACAGCTTCTTAAGCTAGGTAAGGGAGGCATCCTTGAAGCCTGATTTATGCGGCACTACAAACTTTAAAGCTGTCAGATAATTCATTCGGTCAGAAACACCTCTGAAGGCTTATTACAGCTCAATGTTCCAGCCACAGCCATCTTCTGTTTTTTGGAGGCACCTTCTCCTTTCTAAAGCACTGATTTCAACACGGGTCAAGTCAAATTTACAGCGGTACCTTGACACTCGACGTCAATCGGTTCTGGGAGTGGCATCGGGTTTAAAGGACGTCGAGTTTCAAGGTATTTTTCCCCGTAAGGATGTTTGGGAAACCTGTTAATGCGTCCCATGGTCCCGTAGAACTGCATATATTTTAGGCTAATCTAATACAATGGGGTGTTGTTCACACTAATTCACTGAAAATAAGACAAATATAATAAAATAAAACATTGAAATACAATTGAAAAACAGTTCAATCTTACTGCTATTGTTTTTGGCTATTGGCTGTGCCGTTGTTTCCAGGACCGACAGACCAAAAACTCAAAAACGTACTGTTTTTATCAGTGAAGATAAATAGCTAGCTAGTTGGAATTTACTTTAGCCTCTGCTTGCATGCCAACAAAAAAATAATTGACTGCCATACCAGAATGCCGCTGAGTGTAATGACCGATGAAGTTTTGATCTGTACACATTTCACGCTTGGTCCTGGTCCTGTCCAAGCAGTGATTTTTGTAATTAGTTTTACTAAATCCTTGAAATATCTTTCTGTATCTCTGTGTCTTCTGCAGGAGTTCCTCTGTCCACTCAGTGGGGTCCTCAGGGTTATTTCTATGCCATTCAGATTGCACAGTACGGTCTGAGTCACTACAGTAAGAATCTCACCGAGCGAGCGCCCCACGTGGAGGTGTACGATACGGCTGAGGACCGAGACAGCAGACCGACCGCATGGAGCGTCCCCAAGGGTTGTACACTCACGACGAGCTACGACAAGACCCGCGCATCGTCCATCCGCCTCTTCAACGCTCCAGGTACTGGCACAGAGGCTCCTTAGCGGCGTCCATCGCTTTCTGTCTGTTTACTTTTCTATTTCTTATGCCCTTCCCATCTTCTGCCTTTCTACAACTTGTTTTTACGGCTATTTAAAGAAAACGATAGTCTTTTTAAATTGTATGTGCTCGGGTGGCACATGGGTAAAATGCGCTTGCCCACTCCTGCTAAGGTTCCGGGATTCAGTGGTGCTGTCGGGCGTCTGCACAGACATGGTCGTCGGCCAAAACGGCCTAGCTATTCAGAGGTTCTCAGTGCTGGTCCCAAGCTCAAATCAAAATAGTAGGTTTGTGTCAGGATGGGCATCGTGTCTGGATTGGGGATCCTGTCCGAGTGTAGATGTGCGTTGGCGAGCCTTTAATACCGCAGTAGCCAAAAAATTGTTTTGCTTTAATTGTTTTGTATGAAATATATTAGGAATAGATGCCCCAGACCGAGGCTCTCAGGTGGTGCAGCAGTAAATTACGCTAGGATCCAGGGTTTAAAGCAACCCCAGCCGTTCTGTCGGCCGGTTGGGTCTCCCCATGCTGACTTGATTACCATTGTATTATTTTTAATTCTTTGTCTTGCTGAGGGTTGCAGTGGGTCTGGCTATTCCAGAATCACTGGGTTCAAGACATGAATCGTCTTTAATGGACAAAATGCTATTTACTCATTATCTGAGCTCGCTACTACCTTCCTCTTACGCTATAAACCAGGCTTTTGGTGATTTCTTTCTTTACATTAGCATTAAATAATATATATAAATCTATTAAAAAGACAGTAAAATGTTGAACTGTCAATGGACTTGTATTAGCTACAGTATGGAGTTGCTTATAGGGGTTTGTAGGGTGTCTAGGTCATTTCTAAATGGATTTATTCCGCTTGCGTTGTGAGTCTTGGAACAAATGAATAACATAAGGTGAGGAATTACAAAAGGTCCATGCCTACTTTCTTTATACAACAGTCCATTTTTTTCTCTGGTCCTAAATGTTAAAGCTTGACTTTTAATTTCTCCCAGCGCTCTTTGATTCTTATAATTAAATTCTCCAATCAGCAGCTTTGCGTCACATCTCTCCCACAGAATCGATATCTTCAGCTTAATAAAACTAGCACACACACACACACACAATACCAACCACCAGCCAGAAACAGAGGCTCCAGAGGCGCCGGCGCTCGTGCTGGCGATGTGTATTTGCTGCTGATAATACAGCGTGGCTTTTTAGCACAGAGCTAATCGATAGTCGTTAGAATTAGCCTATTGCGCGGGTGGCCAGTAATTGGTGTCGACGCCTAAAACATTATTTTGTGCAAGGCTTGATGAGACTCACCAGATAAAGAACTCCTGCTTGATTAATTTGCCGTTCACTGCTCATTTTCTCTCTCTGTCCCTCTTTATTGACACAGGTGGCAGTGATGTGGTTTAGTTTTAATTTTCCACTGAGCCCAGTTTTAAAATAATCGTGACGTTTTATCATTGTGATGGACATCCTAATGTTTTTTTTTTTTAACTGCACAAGGAGTAGATTGGGTCTTGTGTATGTGGCTTCATCTGTTCAGTCTCATACGAGCAGTAGAATTTTAGTGCAAAATGTAAAACTTGTAAATAATAGGAATGTGTACAGTAATAACTCCACCTACATCATTTAAACGGTCGTCATTTTTGACTTTACAGTGAGTTTGTTGTATACACATAATATATATATATATATATATATATATACACATAATAAAGCTGTCATAGCCTTTGCTTAAACTTCTGTGGTTTCTCTGTGATTGTACAGAGAACTCGGAGGGCGTCTCTCTTCCTCTCGGCAACACAAAAGACTTCATCATCTCCTTCGACCTGAAGTTCAGCTCCAACGGCAGCGTGTCCGTGGTGCTGGAAACGACCGAGAAGGGCCCTCCGTTTGTGATTCACTACGTCACTACCACTCAGCTCATCGCCTTCAAAGACCGCTCCATCACTTACGGCATCGGTCCGCGCTCGACCTGGACGACGGTCACTCGCGACCTCCTCACCGACCTGCGTAAAGGAATCGGCCTGTCCAACACCAAAGCGGTCAAAGCCACCAAGACCATGCCACGGCGTGCGGTCAAGCTGGTGCTGCACGGCCGCGGTGCCATTGACAACATCTCCATCTCTACTACTGCACACATGGCTGCCTTCTTCGCCGCCGGCGACTGGCTGGCGAAGAACCAGGACGAGAGAGGCGGCTGGCCGATAATGGTCACTCGCAAGCTCGGCGAGGGCTTTCGGCCCCTGGAGCCCGGCTGGTACTCTGCAATGGCACAGGGTCAGGCCATGTCCACACTAGTAAGGGCGTATCTGCTGACGAAGGATGAGAAGTACCTGAAAGCGGCACTGCGTGCTACCGGACCCTATAAGGTGCCCTCAGAGAAGCACGGCGTAAAAGCCGTGTTTATGAACAAATACGACTGGTACGAGGAGTACCCCACGACGCCGGGTTCTTTCGTCCTCAACGGCTTCGTCTACTCTCTTCTCGGCCTCTACGATCTGGCACAGACGGCGGGCGACGAGGACGGGAGCGAGGCATCGCGGCTCTACGCCAAAGGCATGGAATCTCTCAAAGCCATGGTGCCGCTCTACGACACCGGTTCAGGAACCATTTACGATCTGCGCCACTTCGTGTTAGGGACGGCACCCAACCTCGCCCGGTGGGATTACCACACTACACACATCAACCAGCTGCAGCTGCTGGCTTCTATCGACGACTCGCCGATCTTCAGAGACTTTGCCAAGCGATGGAAAAGCTACCTGAAAGGAGGACGAGCCAAGCACAACTAGAGCTGAACGGGCTGTAATGGACCGACGCCTGCTCAAATAGCCCAGATCCCCGTGGGAAGCCGAGTTAGCCCTCGGAGTGACGGCCGAGGGTAAATCCCACGGCGAGCTAGCCAACCGCTGCCGCGGTTTCCAGCCGTGGTACGCGGTCGGTTTTTTAGGGTTTAGAACGAATGTGCTTGAAGTACAAATGCATCTTTTGGTGCACCGTGTGCACGCGCGATGGAATGGTTCGCATTCCATCAAAGGGTTCGTTTAACTTTATCTGCAGGGTTCACTGACAGCGGTCCAGTGACGTCAGTCGTGTTTGGAGTCAATACAGTCAGGATTCTTCCGAAATTGCCTCCGTTCATGGACGTCTAGGGATAGTAAAGAGGTGCTGTTTATAAGTATCATTAAAAAAAAAGTTAAACTTGATAGGGGGAGCCAAAATATTTGTGTATTTTAGTGCTGATGGATACAAGACTGGAGTTTTGATTTTGCTGCATGCTTTCATTCATTTGAATTCTCAAAAAAAAATCAAACACAATAGAGAATGGCATTTTTGCCCCCACCCCTTTAATATTCAAAATACGTCGTGATGCAAAAACAATAATGCGTTATTAGAACAAGTGCGGCAAGTAAAGTTACGGCGAGTAAAGTTTTGGCTCCAGCTCAGCTGAAAAGAATCGACTAGGTAAAGGAAACTCCAATCCACCTCACGTTGTGGTGTTCGCCTCCACCTAATCTGCTATAGTCTTATATGAAACACTTTGTTGACCATTCTTTATTGCTTTCAGATCACATCTGTCATTATTTTATTTGGATAAAACAATAAAAGGAATAAAACAGATTTAGCAACTTTTTCACTTAAACGTTTATACTTAAAAGAACAATCATTAATAAAAAGCTACAAAAATAATGAAATGTTGCGCAGAGTGAAAGTGGTCCTGTGCCAATAGCCTAGTAGATTATATTATCTGGAGCAGATCTTTAAAGCTGCAGGATTGTTTTCTGGAAATGGTAAATTGCGAACGAGTGAAATACATAAAAAATGTGAAAAGCGGTCTTTATTACCCCAGCCCAACCCCGCCTTGTTCGGCATGACCTACCGATCATGTGACTTCTTTTTAAATAAATATATTAAGCTGTGTGTGTATACAGCATCAAAGCACAACCACAAAGTTCTGTTAATTTATTTTCATTCTCCTCTGTGTTCTCATCCGAACCACCACGATGTCCATCACGTTTTCTTAGAGCTACTGTTCACTGTGCGTTTCTTACTTTTTGGGTTCTGCGGTGGTTTTCCAAAGTCGAGGTGGAAGAGATAAATCACACAAGAAGAATCGATATATGCAATAAAAAGGTGAGAGGGCGTGAGCCCAGAGAGGCTGGACACAGTTTGCAATGCAAGCACAATGTGCATATGCTACCATTTTTATTCAGGAACAAAAAAAAGTTTATATAGAGTTCATTACTTGTGCTTTAAATTGCTTTTTGTGAAATAAAGGCATTTTGTAAAAACACATGTATCTCTGTGTTATGTTACTGTTGATATAAAACACTGACAACAACCTCACTGTTGTATATGTATCTTAGTAAGTTGCTATGAGGTGGTAACCGGTCGACTGCAGGACAGTCGGTTTAATATTTAATGTTGGTTTTATATTCAACAGTGTTTAATGTCATTAATAAGAAGTGCTTACTTAATTAAAAGTTAAACTGATGGAGTACAGTCACTGATATCAGCAAACCAAACAATTCTCAAATTTGAAAAACTTTAAATCAGCGTGGTATAAAATCTGAGAGATAGGGATGGGCATCCTGTCCGGGGTTCGTCACTGCATTGCGCCAAGGGACTTTAACACTTTTCCTAAATGTCTGTGCGTGTGATAAATGACAGAAACTTCTGGAGGGGAAGCTTTTGAAAAAATGGATCCCTGCTGTTAAGGTCCGTTTCAAAATACAGTTAAATTTGTTAGTTTCTCCATTTTTCTCCTGTGTTCTTCGACTGGAAATGGACCTCTCTCCTCGTTCCTTTTTCAGTCAGTACATTCTCTTCTGGATTTTCGTGTAGTTCATCGTACTGACCTCGTGTTACTTAGTTTAACGACTAACCGATCAGATTATCACCTGCCTCGCCCCGACATCAGACTCTGCGTCTCTCGGTCGGCGGAGACGAGAAGAAGACGGTGAGGGATCAGGGCGGCGAGGTGGTGGTGGTGGTGGTGTGCGAGCAGCGTGCTAAGTGGATTTATCACACCTTACTTCCTCAGCACCGCAGCAGCTTTCACAGAAACGGCCATCAGACAGAACACTCGCTCACAAGGCCTCGGCATCACCGAGTCTCCATATACGAAAATCAAACACTAAAGATCGTCTATTTTCTGCTTATCAATTCAGTGTTCAAAGGTAATGAAGACAAATCGTCCAGCACCATAAGTATACGGACACTTAAAAATATCTAACACTGGCCATGTCTGTGGAAGGAGGGCAGAACAGCCTAATAATAACCCCAGATTTTCGTGGTAGCGAGCTAGCGTATGTTACCACTGCACCACCCAATTAAATAACCTCATCAAAAAATAAAATACTTGTTTCCTACTCATCGCTGATTAGCTAATGACACAATGTGAGTAAGAAAATGTAAGCAGCTTTTCTGATGTTTTTATGTGGCCTTCCAATGTATGACTAGAAATATAATAATTGAATTAAACACTAAATTGGCTCCATCTAACCACTAGGGTGAATTTTGGAATGATGTGCATTAGCCTATTTTACGAATGCACTTGTGGTTAATTAAATCCCGTTCCAAAAGCTACTGGAAAGTCTCCACAGCAGAGCGTGTTTAATAATATTTGTCCGTGAATAGTCTTTCCTCTTCCTGTACTCGATAGAATCGGAGCGGTTTGTTCCCTTTTAACGGGCTCAAGTGAAAATGAAAAAGGCGGCCCTGGCGTTCGATGGCGCCACGTTGTCCCTGAGGTTATTTTGCAGGTGTGGAGAGAGAGGGCATATCGTGCGAGTGTCAGCCCCGCGCCCTCCGTGGCTCTTAACAGGTCAGTCAGTGTCTGGCCTCCGAACTGCCGCCGCTTCGTTACGCATCGGACCGAGTCACTCGCACGGGCTGAGCTGAGCTTTCTCACCCCGCAGCACACGTGCTATTCCGACACTCCCGAGAACTGAATAAACACCTCAAGCCCGGGCGCAGAGGGCACAAACGATAGGAAACCCGTTAGCCAGACGTCTGATAAATCTGACGAGACTCCCACTACAATTGCCAGTGATCGACCCAAACGCTCAACTTTAGACCGACAGCTTAATGGAATTTTGACAAATTGTTGAACTTGACCTCAGAATATGCGATCGCAGGTTTGCCCGTGTGTGTACGGGGGACGTCAGCTTCCTCAGTAGAGTACAGAATGAGATAGAGAGAGATATTTTTCTGGTTATGGCCTATTTGAACAATTTCATTACTCAGCAATAGCTTGTGTGCAGCTTAATAGTTGGACTTGCTATGGGTGTTGTGAGGTGAGAAATCATTGCAGGAACACAAGTACTGGGATTCACTTTACAGCCAAGTTTACTCCTCAAAGCACCTAAATGGAACGGATTAAACAATTCAGTGTATTGTTGCATACACGTGCTATATATAGTAACATTAACCGGCTGCATTTTCATGTTTACCACTGCTTTATCCTGGTAAGTGCCCCCCCCCCAGAGACAAACAGACAAAGCCAGTCATGTCGATAGGACTGGCCGATAGCACCACTGGGGATTTTAACCTTAGGTTGCAGCGGTAGTGCCACCCAAGCTCTTATCCGGCTTATTTGGAGTCTAGAGTCTTCAAATTTCCTGCGATTTTTTTTATATATAATGCTCTGTGTGTTTTTATTGTAAACATCTCTAATTCTGGACTCTGACTTGCCTGTTTCCTTTTTCAAAATCCTTTGTTATTGTTGTACTGGTGTGTTTTGTGCATTGTTGTGTTTTCCAGGTTCTTTAACTTTAAGAGCTCAGAATCTCAGAATTTGTTTAACGTTTTTTTTTACACGGCGGACCACCTCTATAACCCACTCTATTTTAATTTATTTTATTAGAACTCGGATAAGGATCAGACCGCATTACAAAGGCAGAAATATAATGTAGGCAAATCCTAAAGGTGACATAAATTGGTTTCTGTGCGCTGGACGGTAAAGGCCAGACCCGGCCTTTTCCAGACTCGCTGCACCACTCTGCTCCTATTTCCTCTCAGAAAAAGATGAGATTGTGAGCACATAATGAGACCAGGTGTAAAAGAAATATCCCTCGATGCCCTTAAACGGTTTCCCCATCCTTCAGACTAAGCTCCACGCTGCTTTATTACATTCCGAGTGGGTTTGGCTGCAGCACAGTCTTTGTTCAGACTGGGAACGGTCGTTGAGATTTACAGTGAGGTGTGTCTTTTACCGAACTATTCGCCTGACCAGTACTCAAAGTAAAGGTCACCGACGTGGAGTACACTCCAACACCAGTCATTCTCTGCAGGAATAAAGGTCAGACCGGTGGACTGAGAAATACAAATTCACCGGCTTCATAGCGTATGTTAACGACAGCATTATCTTTGTGGTTTATTTAGTACATTGTACTGCATATCAGATTCATTCTGCTGTCAAAAAGTGTATCTGCACTTGCAATTGTAAATCATTAAAATAAATTATGTAATATAGTTGCTCGTTTAGTACTCTGATGCCAAAGGATAAAAGTATACACGCCCAGGTACATCTCTACAGCTTAACCAACAAAAAATCCCCAAATCCGTCTTTGTTCATTACTATAGAAACTTAATAGAATTCCCGAGTGCTTCTGTTTTAATATCAAGTCTGCTCGAGTGCTTGAAGGGTAAAACCACAACAGTAACAATACATATACAGTATATATAAGCTTGTATATGTTGTTTTATAATTTCCTTTTTTGCCCATTTTATTTTTTATGTTATTTTATTAAAATGTCTTAATGTACTCTTAAATGAAAACATATAAAAAAAGTAAACAAAATTAGTAAAAATAATAAACCTGGGTGGTGCAGCGATAGAATATGCTAGCCCACTACCCCGGTCCTCAGCTGTGCCATCAGTTGGTCAGGTGTCTGCATATCTCATGATATTTTACTCTCCAGTGGTTAATATTTATATCTATTTATTTATTAGGATTTTAACGTCATGTTTTACACTTTGATTACATTCATGACAGGAACGGTAGTCACTCTTTACACAAGGTGATATCGAACACAGTCTCGGACAAATCAGTGTCTCCAATTCACCTCACTTGCACGTCTTTGGACTGTGGGAGGAAACCGGAGCACCCGGAGGAAACCCACGCACGCAGACACGGGGAGAACGTGCAAACTCCTCACAGAAAGGACCCGGACCGCCCCACCTGGGGATCGAATCCAGGACCTTCTTGCTGCGAGGCGACGGCGCCACCCACCGAGCCACCGTGCCGCCCTTTAATATTTATGAACACACATCTTATAATCTAATAGACTCGGTGCCCAAACAGGCACGATCGGTCCCGTCTGATTGTGAACGGTGAACGGGTCTCATTGCCGCAGTGCTATAGCGCCCTCTGCTGTCTGATCGAGGTGCTTGCAGACACTCTTACTTGGACTACATACAAAATGATATTTAGAAATAGCTCTTCAGATGTCATTCATATTTGTTACCGTCCTCCTCTTACTCCGGGTCCAGGTCCGGCTCCGGATCCACCGCAGGAGGCGGGTGTGGACGGTAGGGACCCGGGCTGTAGGGAGCGAGTGCGTGCGGCGCGATTCCGAACACCACCGTGTGGGTGACGCCAGCGGGGGGTCACCGGAAGTGGCGCCTCGCCTGCAGGTGCGTGTCGGCGGTGTGTTTGGAGCGTGAGGTGCAGGACGATGAATCGTTATTTTTATTTACCGTGTTTACGGTTTTGATCGGATTTTATGTCAGAACGTGAATAATGAAGAATCCTGCAGGGAGACGCGCGCTGATCTGATCTGATTTGATCTCCGCAGGTAAAAACGACGTTCAGGATTCGTGTGTGTGCAGTAACGGTGTTCCGTACAGGCGTCCATACATCAGTCATGTTACATAGTGTAAGCTCAAAACCTAGTAACTAAAACCTTATTACCTAAAACCTTATTCCTCACCTTATTCCACACCTACTGCAGAGCTTATTTTTGGAAAGAACGTTTGTAATAAATCTGTGATCGTTTGATATGAATAAATGTATTAAAGTCTCGTTTAATGTGATTTATTATTGTAAAACTATATTTTTTTATATACAGACAGACATCGATGTTCCTCATTTACTACAAACTGTGTTGTTAGTATTTGTGCTATTATTATTATTATTATTATTAGTAGTAGTAGTAATATTATAGCCATTACTATTACATTAGTATATGTGCTATTATTATTATTAGTAGTAGTAGTAGTAAGATTATAGCCATTACTATTACATTAGTATATGTGCTATTATTATTATTAGTAGTAGTAGTAGTAGTAGTTATTATTATTATTAGTAGTAGTAGTAGTAGTTATTATTATTAGTAGTAGTAGTAGTAATATTATAGCCATTACTATGACATTAGTATTTGTGCTATTATTATTATTATTATTAGTAGTAGTAGTAATATTATAGCCATTATTATTACATTAGTATTTGTGCTATTATTATTATTAGTAGTAGTAGTAGTAGTAATATTATAGCCATTACTATTACATTAGTATATGTGCTATTATTATTATTATTATTATTAGTAGTAGTAGTAGTAGTAATATTATAGCCATTACTATGACATTAGTATTTGTGCTATTATTCATCTCAACTAGATTTTTTTATTTACAGACATTGATGTTCCTCATGTACTACAAACTGTGTTCATTGTTTTATTGTTCAATTATTAGAATTAATAGTTCAAATCAATAAATGTATAATCATTTTATATGGGAAATAAATAAATACATCTATCAAAGTCTTGTATGTTTTCATTTGTTGATGTCAGACTATGATTCATACACACACACACATATGCCACATATCGTACACCACGAACCTTTTTATTTCAACATTTTAGATATTTATTCTATTTTAACTTCTAGTTTAGATCAATAATTAATTATGTTTCCAAAATAATAAAATGAGTTTGATGTTAATAAATAAAATCACATGAGACTTGAATAGATGTATCTGTTTACACAATAAAAATGATTATAAAAGAAATACAAAAATTATTTCCAAAAATAATGTAGAATGTGTCTATAAATGATATTTATATAAATTATATAAGATATGAAGATTTATTTATTTATTTATTTATTTGCACAGTGAAATTATTATACAGATGTTTTCATTAAATAGTTTGACATCAACAGATGAACACATTCAAATGTTTCTCTCTCCAATATAAAAGAACGATCATACGAGACTTTAATAGATCTATTCATATAATTATCACAGATGTAGTGATTGTTTAAAACGAATAGAAAATAAACACAAAAGTCATTTGAAAGCAGTCATGTTTGTAGTAGTCGAGGGACATCGTTTGTGTTTTTGTGTAATAAATAGTTTGACGTCGACGTGTCAAATTATACAAGACTTTAATAGATTCATTTATTGGAACGCTAAAATAATTTTTCAAATGGATTGAAAACTATTATATGTTCACAAATTAAGGTTAGTAGTAAAAGAGGGCCGTTAACGATCGAATGTAAAAATAATTGGACTTTAATAAATAAAAGCAGACCAACACATGAGCAATAGTTTGACAGTAATACGTAAAATCACATTAGACTGTGATGGATTTATTCACATCCAGTACAAAAGTATTATACGTTTATTGATGTTATTATTTTATATATATATATATATATATATATACTGTATATAAACTGTATATATATATACTCCTGTGAACCTTTCTCACCTTAACATTTCATCCTTTGAATTTCATGCTATTACTGTTTAGGGGTAGGGGTTTTTGTATCTGTTGGTCCTGGATTTTGTAAAGTTGCTTTGAGACAATGTATATTGTAAAAAGCGCTATATAAATAAAGTTGACTTGACTTGACTTGACTGTTACTTTTCCAATTACTCTACATATCGTTGTCATCTACAGACCACCTGGCTCATTGGGAGACTTCATAGAAGAGATGGATGTTCTTCCGAGTCTCTTCCCTTCAGATGGAACTCCTCTGACTCTTCTTGGTGACTTTAATCTCCCTACACTTCAGTCCTCCTGTCTTCTTCCTCTTCTTTCATCTTTCGACCTCCTCTTTAACCACAGCCCTCCGACACACGAAGGAGGCAATCTTCCGGACCTGGTCTTCAGCCGTCCAGCTTCTGTTCCGGACCTCACCGTCACCCCACCTCACCTCTCCGACCATCACTTCGTGTCCTCCTCTCTCCGTCTCCCAACTCTTTCTACCTCCAGACACACTTACACCCTTAAAACACGCCCCGATCTTCACTCTTTATCTTCCTCCCTGCTGATCTCCAATATCCTAACTTGACTACCGAACCCTGACATGCTCGCTACCCTTCCGCTCGACTCCGCGACCAATACTCTACTCTCTTCTCTTTCAACATCCCTCGATCGGCTCTGTCCTCTTACCCTGAAACGAGGAAAACCTTCTCAACCTGCTCCTTGGCTTTCAGATGCACTGCGCAGCAGCAGAAGAGAATTGAGGGCAGCTGAGAGAAAGTGGAGGAAATCTAAGCTCGGTGTCGATCTCCACTCCTACCACGATCTGCTGTCCAGGTTCTCGTCCGGCGTGACCGCTGCAAAAACATCTTTTTACAAAGCCGAGCTCGAACAATCCGCTGCTGACCCACGTAAGCTTCGTGCTATCTTTTCCTCTCTTCTGAACCCTCCTCCTCCTCCTCCCCCACCCGCCTCTCTCACTGCTACTGACTTTGCAACATTCTTTCAGGACAAGATCGACAAAATCAATCAATCCTTCTCTCCGACTGACCACTTTCAACTGACCCTCAACCCACCAACACACTCATCAGCTTCACCCCACTCACCACGGACGAGGTCACACGGCTCCTCTCATCCAGCAATCCCACCACATGCACACTCGACCCTCGATATTAGTCCACCATCCTCAAAGACATCTCGCAGGACCTGATCCCCTCCATCACACCCATCGTCAACGACTCCCTGACATCAGGTGTCGTCCCTACAGCTTTTAAGAAGGCTCAGGTCATTCCCCTTCTTAAGAAACCTACACTAGACACTACAGACATCGACGACTACAGACCCGTCTCACTCCTCTCTTTTCTATCCAAAATCTATAACCAACTATCTGCCTCCCTCACTCGGAATGACCTCCACGATCCGTACCAGTCTGGCTTCAAGGCAGCGCATTCTACGGAAACGGCACCCGTAGCGGTTACCGAGAAGCTTCGTGCAGCCAAAGCAGCCAAACCGTCGTCGGTCCTCGTTCTTCTCGACCTCTCTGCAGCCTTCGACACAGCGAATCGCGGCATTCTCCCGTCCACTCTCTCCGACCTCGGAGTAACGGGTTCAGCATGGCAACGGATGGCCTCCTACCTCGAAGGGCGCTCCTACCGAGTGTCACGGAGGGGATCCGTAACTCCCCCATCCACTCTCTCGATCGGTGTTCCTCAGGGCTCTGCACTTGGCCCACTTGTTTTCTCTATCTACACCCGCTCTCTGGGTAAGGTCACAGCCTCCCATGGCTTCTCCTACCACTCCTATGCAGATGACACTCGGCTCGTTCCGTCATCCCCTCCTTCAGACACACGAGTCTCGGCTCGCATCTCGGCACGTCTGCGAGATATCTCACGACGGATGTCGGCTCATCATCCGAAACTTAATCCCAGCAAGACAGAGACGTCGCTCATTCTCGGAGATCAGTCTCAAACCCAGGACCTAGTCGTCTCTCTCGATGACTCCCAGATCAGACCGTCCGATGAGGTACGAAGCCTCGGCGGCGTCCCGGATAACCAGCTGACCTCCTCTCCTCATATAGCCCACATGACGAGATCGTGCCGGCCCCTCCTGTACAACATCAGGAAGATTCGGCCATTTCTCTCCAGGGAAGCCACCCGGAGAGAATCACTCGTAATCTCACGGTTGGACTACTGCGACTCCCTCCTGGCAGGAGCTCCCACGTCCACTGTTAAACCCTCGCAGCTCATTCAAAACGCAGCTGCCTGTCTGGTCTTTAACCGGCCCAAACGCCGCCACGTCACCCCACCGCTGCGTCCTCTTCACCGGCTTCCTGTAGCTGCACGCGTTCGGTCGGAAACACCGACGCTCGCCTACAAAGCCAAAAATGGACCGGCCCCAAGCTACCTTCGAGGCCTAATCAGACCCCGCTCCGTACCACGCGACCTCCGAGCCACCGGTCTCGCTCGACTCGAGCCTCCACCCAGGACCAGAGGAAGACGAGCATCAAGGCTCTTCTCTGTTCTAGCACCCAAGCGGTGGAACGGACTTCCTCTGTCCGTCCGAACCTCTGAGTGTCTCGCTGTCTTTAAAAAACGATTAAAAACCTTCATCACCTTTTTACTAAACACTTGAGCTGACTTGTACCTATTTACTAACATTTTTTCCATTTCCAAAAAAGAAAAAAAAAAACTTTGGTTCAGGTTCAAAAAAACAGGTTTCAGCAGATTCGTGTTCTTTGACTGTCGTTTACTAAAACTTGAGAAATGAAATGTTTACTATGGAAGCACTTCTGTAAGTCGCTCTGAATAAGAGCGTCTGCTAAATGCAGAAAATGTAAAACGTGTATATATATATATCTCTTTATGCATCTCGTCCCCTTTTTCTCCCCCTTTTTTTTAGCACGTCCAATCGCCCCATCGCGTCACGCTTCCTCTCCACCGACGCCGATCCCCGCTCCGATCGAGAAGAACGAAGCTATCCCACGGCCCCTCCGACACGTGGCCGGCATGCCGTAAGCGTCTTATCACCTACACTTTGACGAGTGCGGTGCAGCTGAGCTGCGTGTACGGAGGGACACACCCTAAAAGCACTCTTTTTTTTTCTCATCTGCGTGCAGGTGCCATCGATCGGCCAGCAGAGGTCGTAATCGCACCGGTCATGAGAGAGAGAGAGAGAGAGAGAGCGAGAGAGTACGAGTACGTACCGAGCCGCCACAGACGATCGGTTTCTGGGTGTCGGTGAGGGAGTCCAGGGTGAAGTTTGAGAAATCTGCGGTAGTACCCCTCCCGTACGCGAGTGTGTTTCGGACACCCGCGAGGAGTCTGTGGAATCGGGTCGAACGTTTTTGTAAAGCGAGTTGAGACGATCGATGGACGTGTCACTATCTGGAACGAATGGCTAATTCTTTATCATCGTCTTGCTTTCAAGTGTTCCAGTTCTCCCAGAAGCTAGGTGTGTTTACGGATTCTTCTATTGGAGTTAGTGGAGCTGTTTTGGTTTCGAGTACGCTTCGATATGATTTTAATACATCACGATATCGGAGGCGTAGATGAACCTTTTTTGGGTCGGAAAGGGTCCTCGGTCACACCATATCGCCAAAAGTATCCGCTCGTCTGCCTTCACCCGCACATGAACTCGAGTGACCCGAGTCCCATCGTTAATCCACGGGGTTTAATATGACGTGGGCCCACCCTTCGCAGCTATAACAGCTTCGACTCTTCTGGGAAGGCTTTCCACAAGGTTTAGGAGTGTGTCTATGGGAATCTCTCACCGTCTTCCCACAAGCGCATCCGTGAGGTGAGACGCCGACGTGGGACGAGAAGGCCCGGCTCGCGGTCTCCGCTCTGATCCGTCCCAGAGGCGTTCTATCGGACGGAGGTCAGGACTCCGTACAGGTCGGTCAAGTTCTTCCGCACCAGACTCGCCCGTCCACGTCTTTATGGAGCTCGCCTCGTGCACCGGTGCGCGTCCGTGTCGGAACAGGACGGGGGCCCGTCCCCGAACTGTTCCCACGATGTCGGGAGCGTGAAATCGTCCAAAATCTCTCCGTACGCCGAAGCGTGGAGAGTTCCTTTCACCGGAACCGAGGGGCCGAGGCCGACCCCCGCGAAACGACCCCGCGCCGTGATCCCCCCTCCACCGAACGTCACACTCGGCGCGACGCGGTCAGACGGGTACCGTTCTCCCGGCGACCGCCGAACCCAGACCCGTCCGTCGGATGGGCGGACGGACAAGCGCGATCCGTCCCTCCAGAGGACACGTGCCCACCGCTCCGGAGTCCGGCGGCGACGTTCTTTACACCGCCGCATCTGAAGCTTAGCATCGTGCTGAAAGTCGGCGTCCACTCCATCATACGACCCCCGGCAAAAACGATGGAATCGGCACTCTTGGCGGATGTCGTTTCGATTGTCGGATGTAGTAAAAAGAAAATACATCACAGACGTGCCACAAAACTATCATCGTTCAAAATTCCAACTTTATGGCATCAAGAAACAATAAAAAAAAGAAACCAATATAATTGTCGTGGTCAGTCGCAATTGCTGTTTATTTTAGATCAAGTAGAGGACAAAAATATGGAGTCACTCAAATGTGAGGAACAAAAAAATGATGGAACGATGAGAAAAACACAGTTAGTACTCTGTCGCACCACCTCTGGCTTTTATAACAGCTCGAATTCTCTAACTAATGACAAACAGTATCATGTATCGATATCGACCGTCTCTCATCGCTGTCGCCGGATCGGCTTTGCAGGTCGGAGCCTCGTCCCGCCGAGCCGAGAGATGTTCGGAGAGATCTTCGACCGGATCGAGATCCGGACCGTCCGCCGGCCTCGCCGTGGACACGATACGTCTTCGTTGAAGGCAAAATCTGACGTCCTTCGCCCTACGGCAAGATGCATTATCGATCGTCCTGAAAAATGAAGTCATCGTCACCGAACGTCGTTTCGACCGATGGAAAGTTCCACTGAAAAGTGTCCAAAATGTCAACGTAGACTTTGGCGTTCACCGAAGACGTAACGACCGCCATGTCCCCCGTGTCTTCACCCGACACGCAGGGCCGTATCGTCGACGAGTGCGGAAACGTACACGTTTCGTTCGGGCGGTTCTCTTCGTAGATGTCATCGGAGCGACACCAAACCAAAGTTCCAGCATCATCGTCACCTGGCCCGATGCAGATTTGCGATTCATCGATCGCAGAAGATGACTTTCATCCAGCCCACTTTAACCTCGTCGTGTTCTGTTTAGGTGTTAATGATGGCTCGTATGTAAATCTCATTTCTCGTAGGCAATTTCTTACAGTCGTGTCACAGACGCGGAGTCCACTCTCCGCCCCCTTGTTTTTTCATCTGTTTTGTTGTGCATTTTCTGTTTTTTTTAGGACATATGGCTCGAAGCGTTCCATCTCGACGCTTCGACGTGTTCCTCGGCCTACCGGTACGCTTCCCTTTCACGACCTTCCCGTTCCGTTTGTACTCGGTCCACATCTTAGGCCCGACCGACTGGGAACGACCGACGTCTCCAGCGACATTCCCCGACGATGTACCTTCTCGAAGAAGTTTTTTGATCCTCTCCTTTGTTTCAACCGACACGTCTCGTGTAGGAGCCCCGATTCATGTCGATGTGCTTTGTGTGACAGCTGTCCAAGGTGTGAGCAGTGTTTTCAAACTGCAGAATAACGAGCAAATGTAATCTGCGGCAAGTATTTATTTTAGAACCGCAAACGACCGAGCGATTCCATAATCGTTCCCTGAGATTCGAGCGATTCCATATAATGTTCTTGTACTTGATGTAAAAAAGCAATTGTGACCGAGCACGACAATTCTATCTGTTTCTTTTTGTGATTGTCTGTTAATGCCAGAAGGTCGGAATATTGAAAAGTGATATTTTTGTGGCACGTGTGTGATTTATCGTCTTTCTACAAAATGAAACGATCGAAAGAAAATCCTCCGAGAGTGCCGATTCCATCATTTTTGCCAGGGGTCGTAGTACCACCGAGAGCGACCCGTTCATTCGGTAACGTCTGTAGAAGCGGTCTGCACGCCTAGGTGCTCGGTCTTATACACCCGTGGCCACGGAAGTGACGGGAACGCCAGAACGTAACGATTCGGACGGCTTCTCCCGTATGTCCTCCCTGTGCTGTCGGTCGTCGTTCCTGGTTCTCGGTCATCGTTCTTCCGGCAGGGCGGGAGTCCAGACGAGGTGGAGCCTGCGACTCGAGTCGACACATCACCGGGTGAAGTCTGTCCCTACACTTACTCTGTTCCTTCTTTACTAGAAGATGAACTTTTGTAGTCGTCTGTCCCTAAAACCATTGTTATTTGTTGAAGTCCACTTGTCTGTACCCACATGACAAAGTGTGAAACGGCATCGTCATAGTTTCCACCGTAGCTACACCTACGTCGCCACGTACGACACGGACACACAGTCCGTCCGTCGGTCCGTTTATCAGGAGCGTGACGTCACGTTCGACACTTTCGGTTACGTTCATGACAGGAAACGGTAGTCACTCGTCACACGAGGTTCATGGGGTCACGAGGTCATATGGAACGTATCGGTGGACGATGTAGTCTGTCCAATTCACCTCACTCGCACGTCTTTGGACCGTGGGAGGAAGCCGGAGCACCCGGAGGAAACCCACGCGGACGAGGGGAGAAGGTGCGAGCCGCACACAGAGAGGACCCGTACCGGCCCACCTGGGGATGGAACCCAGGACCCCGTCGCCGCGACGTGCCGGCGCCACCCGCTTAGCCACCGTGCTGCCGTACAGACGCACAAATAGAAGAAATTGTTCAATGTAGTCACCGATCCCCTTCCCTTTTATGTAGTGATGACTAGTAATAGTAATGAATAATATGAAATGTGTAATATTAATAATAATAGAGTAATCATCTGTGTCCCTTTGTAGTGCTATTGTAAATAATATCAATATCACAGCTTTATAACAAGTGTCCGGACAGTACTAGAATATATAAGTATCGAGCCAAGACGTGTAGTTATAGTAATGTAGCGTTAGAGCAGGGTTGAATATGTGTAGTTAGGGTGGTTCTAGTAGTGTAGTGTTAGAGCAGGGTTTAATATGTTTATGTAGCGTCGTTATAGTAATAGAGTGAAGTACCAGGGTCGAATGTGTTTATTTAGGGTGGTTCTAGTAGTGTAGTGTTAGAGCAGGGTTGAATATGTGTAGTTAGGGTTGTTCTAGTAGTGTAGTGTTAGAGCAGGGTTTAATATGTGTAGTTAGGGTTGTTCTAGTAGTGTAGTGTTAGAGCAGGGTTGAATATGTGTAGTTAGGGTTGTTCTAGTAGTGTAGTGTTAGAGCAGGGTTGAATATGTGTAGTTAGGGTTGTTCTAGTAGTGTAGTGTTAGAGCAGGGTTTAATATGTGTAGTTAGGGTTGTTCTAGTAGTGTAGTGTTAGAGCAGGGTTTAATATGTGTAGTTAGGGTTGTTCTAGTAGTGTAGTGTTAGAGCAGGGTTTAATATGTGTAGTTAGGGTGGTTCTAGTAGTGTAGTGTTAGAGCAGGGTTTAATATGTGTAGTTAGGGTTGTTCTAGTAGTGTAGTGTTAGAGCAGGGTTGAATATGTGTAGTTAGGGTTGTTCTAGTAGTGTAGTGTTAGAGCAGGGTTGAATATGTGTAGTTAGGGTTGTTCTAGTAGTGTAGTGTTAGAGCAGGGTTTAATATGTGTAGTTAGGGTTGTTCTAGTAATGTAGTGTTAGAGCAGGGTTTAATATGTGTAGTTAGGGTTGTTCTAGTAATGTAGTGTTAGAGCAGGGTTGAATATGTGTAGTTAGGGTTGTTCTAGTAGTGTAGTGTTAGAGCAGGGTTTAATATGTGTAGTTAGGGTTGTTCTAGTAATGTAGTGTTAGAGCAGGGTTGAATATGTGTAGTTAGGGTTGTTCTAGTAGTGTAGTGTTAGAGCAGGGTTTAATATGTGTAGTTAGGGTTGTTCTAGTAATGTAGTGTTAGAGCAGGGTTGAATATGTGTAGTTAGGGTTGTTCTAGTAGTGTAGTGTTAGAGCAGGGTTTAATATGTGTAGTTAGGGTTGTTCTAGTAATGTAGTGTTAGAGCAGGGTTTAATATGTGTAGTTAGGGTTGTTCTAGTAGTGTAGTGTTAGAGCAGGGTTTAATATGTGTAGTTAGGGTTGTTCTAGTAATGTAGTGTTAGAGCAGGGTTTAATATGTGTAGTTAGGGTGGTTCTAGTAATGTAGTGTTAGAGCAGGGTTTAATATGTGTAGTTAGGGTGGTTCTAGTAGTGTAGTGTTAGAGCAGGGTTTAATATGTGTAGTTAGGGTTGTTCTAGTAATGTAGTGTTAGAGCAGGGTTTAATATGTGTAGTTAGGGTTGTTAGGGTTGTGTTTATTTAGGGTGGTTCTAGTAGTGTAGTGTTAGAGCAGGGTTTAATATGTGTAGTTAGGGTTGTTAGGGTTGTGTTTATTTAGGGTGGTTCTAGTAGTGTAGTGTTAGAGCAGGGTTTAATATGTGTAGTTAGGGTTGTTCTAGTAGTGTAGTGTTAGAGCAGGGTTTAATATGTGTAGTTAGGGTTGTTCTAGTAATGTAGTGTTAGAGCAGGGTTTAATATGTGTAGTTAGGGTTGTTCTAGTAATGTAGTGTTAGAGCAGGGTTTAATATGTGTAGTTAGGGTTGTTCTAGTAATGTAGTGTTAGAGCAGGGTTTAATATGTGTAGTTAGGGTGGTTCTAGTAGTGTAGTGTTAGAGCAGGGTTTAATATGTTTATGTAGTGTCGTTATAGTAATAGAGTGAAGTACCAGGGTCGAATGTGTTTATTTAGGGTGGTTCTAGTAGTATAGTGTTAGAGCAGGGTTTATTATAAAACTTGTTTTAGTTGCCATGGTGATGGTGGACGCTGGCGCATTTGGCTGCCGCTACCGTTACCGTATTTTATTGTATTTTTATCGTTTTTCGTTTGCATCTTTTTACACACCTTGTGGATCTATTTCTTTTATGTTACTTTTGATACTTTTATTTGTTCTTTTGATACTTTTTGTTCTTTCTACTGTACATCGCGTCTGCGGCCGGTGGTGAACGGTGGATGAGTTTTCCTGGGATCGGCACGATGTTGAACTATTCCGTTGACCAGCTGAGGAAGTTCAACAATTGCACTACTCCATCGTGTATTTCAGTCATCAAACAGCTTGGACTCCTTCGCCGGCCTCGTTATATTCACAGGGGCTCCCGGAGAAAGCTTGTTTATCTTCGAAACGGTAACGCTATTCCATCCTTCTGGTCAGCCGTGCGCACTGTCGGTCCGCAAACACGTCATCAGAGCGCTGCTGCCTTGCACACCAGTAGCGGTGTAGTCTCCATGACAACGCTGTACACGGAGTGGGATGGGAAACGCGGAGTGGACTTTGCAAATCTCCGTTCTCTTCCTCGTTCCTCACAGCCAACTACACAAAAATACCACTTGAAAATGGCATTGCTTAATGTTCGTTCACTCGACACAAAAAGTACTGTACTCAGTGAATTTATATCTGACAGTGAACTAGACTTTTTCTGTCTCACTGAAACTTGGCATAAACCCTTGGATTATTTTACGTTAAATCAGACCACGCCAATGGGATACTCGTATATTGATGAACCTCGTATGGAAGGGCGAGGTGGTGGTGTTGCTGCAGTCTAGAGGGATGATATTAAAATAACCACTTTGTCTTTTCCTGCTGCTCTTTCTTTTGAACACCTGGCTTTCAAGTTGTCAGGGCCTACTCCTCTGGTCACCGCTGTAGTTTATCGTCCGCCAAAGCCAAACGCTTCCTTTCTCTCTGATTTTTCAGATTTTTTAACCCAGCTTAGTGCCCTCTCATCCTCTGTACTGCTTATGGGTGATTTTAACATCCATATTGATGACAACAACTGTAAATTTGCCAGGGAATTTTTGGAATTGTTACAGTGTTTTAATTTCACACAACATATACATTTTCCAACTCATAAAAAAGGTCATACTCTTGACCTTGTCTGCTCTACTGGTGTCCTAGTTCATCAGCCGTCCAGCCATGACCTTACTGTCTCTGATCATTTGACAATCATCATGGACATTGAGGTCACTAGGCCCATCACTAGAGCTAAACGTAAAATATCCTTCAGGAATCTTCAATATATCTCTCCCTCTGCTTTCTCAGATTCTCTTGTTAAAAAGATGTCTGTCTGTCCTGTACTGTCTAGTAATTCATCTGACCTTGTCGATTACTATAACGACATACTCGCCTCATGTCTCGATGAGCTGGCTCCTTTGAGAACCAAATTTGTTTCATTTAGTCATTCCGCACCATGGTACACAATCGAGCTTCACCAAATGAAATCCCGTAAACGCCAGCTTGAAAGACTTTATAAGAAAACCGGTCTAACAGTACATTATCAGATTTATTCTGATTATCTTCAACATTACAAAGACGCTCTTACGGCAGCCCGATCCACTTACTATTCCGAACTCATACATGCTGGATCAACAGATCCTAAGACTCTCTTTTCCACAATAAATAAACTTCTCAAACCAGTTGACAATACTACCGATTCCTTTACAGTTGACAAGTGTAACTCTTACCTCTCATTTTTTCAAACAAAAGTTGAGAATATCCACAATTTTCTGACAGTTTCCCCTGTCATGTCTGTTTCTCTGCCTATCTCACCTCAATTTATTACCCAGCCTCTGTCTCAGTTCTCACCTGTGTCTCATTTGGACCTATCTGAGATCTTGACAGGGATGCGAAGCTCCACTTGTGTTTTGGATCCTGCTCCATCAAAACTTGTTAAGGGTTGTTTTCCAGTTATCTCATCACTTATCACAGAGATAATCAATTCCTCTCTTAGTTCTGGCTCAGTCCCTCAATCACTCAAATTGGCTGCTGTTACTCCCATACTTAAAAAACCTGGACTTGACTCTAACATTATGAGTAACTTTCGGCCCATTTCCAATCTTCCATTTCTGTCGAAAATACTGGAACGTGTTGTTGCCTCACAGCTCAAAGATCACCTAAATTCCAATAATCTATTTGAATCATTTCAGTCTGGTTTCCGCCCCCAGCACAGCACTGAGTCAGCCCTCCTCAAAGTCACAAATGACCACCTTCTTTCCTCAGACTCTGGACAAATTAATATTCTCGTCCTCCTTGATCTTACTGCAGCTTTCGACACCATTAATCACTCCATTCTTCTGTCCCGCCTTGAATCCTCTGTCAACATCACTGGTACTGCCCTTTCGTGGTTAAGGTCATATCTCGTAAACAGACAACAGTTTGTTAATATCAACAATTGTAGTTCTGCCATTGCTCCACTGTCCCAAGGCGTTCCCCAAGGCTCAGTGTTAGGTCCCCTTTTGTTGATTCTTTATATGCTCCCCCTTGGTGACATCATACGTCGGCATGGTTTACATTTCCACTGCTATGCTGATGATATTCAGCTTTACATCTCCTCCAAATCCATTAATACTGAACTTCACTCCACTCTGACAAATTGCATCACTGAAATGAAATTGTGGATGAAAGCTAATTTCCTCAAATTAAACTGTGAAAAATCTGATATGATCATCGTAGGTCCTACAACCCTGGCGAAAACCACAAAAAAGTTTCAAATTACCATTGATAATGACACTTTGTCTCCGTCTTGTAACATCCGAAATGTCGGTGTAATTTTTGATAGCAACCTCTCTTTTGACCGCCATGTAAATCACATGACCAAAACCACTTTCTTTCATCTAAAAAACATAGCACGTCTACGTCCATCGCTCTCCTTTTCTGCCGCCGAAACCTTGATTCATGCTTTTATGACATCCAGAATCGATTATTGCAATAGCATCCTTTATGGTACATGTAACAAAATCCAAAAAAAACTTCAGTATATCCAGAATTCAGCTGCTCGCCTCCTTACTCGTACTCGCTCCCGTGATCATATTACACCTGTTCTCCAAAAACTTCATTGGCTTCCCGCTGCTCAACGCATTAAATTCAAAATTCTTCTATTCACTCACAAAGCTCTCCATGATCAGGCCCCATCCTACCTCACCGACCTGCTCCATCAGCACATTCCCTCCCGTAGCCTTCGCTCTTCTGAGGCTAACCTACTGTCCATACCCTCTAGGACCAAGCACCGGACCTGGGGTGACAGGGCCTTTTCCATAGCTGCTCCATCTTTATGGGATGCTCTCCCCAAACACCTACGAGATTGTCCTGACCTGTCCAAATAGAAGTCACTTCTCAAAACTCATCTATTGAAAAAGGCATTTAACTTGTAACAACACGAAATAAATGCTTTTATTTTTGCTATTCTTTTTAATAGTTTTTATACTTAGATCACGACAGAAATGTGAAGTCCTAGATCCTAAAACGTGTAAAGTTTTCAGTTTCCTGATTGCATGTGAATCTGTCCGGTTTCTGTCTAATTGTAAGAAATTGTTCTATATTTGTTGTTCTCTCTCATAATTTAGCTAATTTTTAATGAACTGTCTTATGCTGCTCTCTTTGTTTTTATCTTAAATATTCTTGATGTTGATGTACTATTTTGATTTTGTACTATGATTTGTATGGTGTATGTACGTATTAGTTTTGATTATTTGTCTTATGTAAAGCGTCTTTGAGTATCTTGAAAAGCGCTATATAAATAAAATGTATTATTATTAGTAATATGTGTAGTTAGGGTGGTTCTAGTAGTGTAGTGTTAGAGCAGGGTTTAATATGTTTATGTAGCGTCGTTATAGTAATAGAGTGAAGTACCAGGGTCGAATGTGTTTATTTAGGGTGGTTCTAGTAATGTAGTGTTAGAGCAGGGTTTAATATGTTTATGTAGTGTCGTTATAGTAATAGAGTAAAGTACCAGGGTCGAATGTGTTTATTTAGGGTCGGTTATAGTATGTTTGTTTGGGGGGAGGTAGCATCTTTGCAACCCGGCGGCCGCTTCCTGATCGGGAAGGACGGGTACAACGGTCCTCCTCCGTCCTTCAATTCTCTCACACGTGGCTCCGAGCGCCGTACCCGGGACCTGGCCTCGGCAGGCGTGCTAAACCACGCGAGGGAGCGGTGGTTACACGGCACCAGCGGGCAGCGTAAATGTACGTCTGGGGTAGAGGGAGCTCTTCGGGCCTGGTGGGAAGCCCTGTAGGACAAGGAAGCGTGCAGTGAAAGTCGTCACCGAGACGTCTCGCCCCGGCCGTCGGCCGTCTCGGCGCCTTTGCGTCGGGCCGACGCCCAGCCCAGACGGAGCCCCAAACGAGCGGGCCGCAGAGAAGCGAGGGAACGGTACCGGAGCGTCGACGCTCGGGACATGTGTACATCTAGAACTGTCTATGTAATTCATGTGATGGCATATGCTGGATGTTCATGTCCATTTGTTACGTATATAATGTCCTATCGTTCTGTAGTGTTTGTAGATGGTACAAAACAGCGCACCTTTGGAAACTCACAATGTGAACGGCACACGTCGACGTTTACAGGTACGAACGTGTGTGTTAAGGAGAGAGCGAGGTGTGCGAACAGGATGGTGTTTATCGTACAGTGTATCACAAAAGTGAGTACACCCCTCACATTTCTGCAGATATTTAAGTATATCTTTTCATGGGACAACACTGACAAAATGACACTTTGACACAATGAAAAGTAGTCTGTGTGCAGCTTATATAACAGTGTAAATTTATTCTTCCCTCAAAATAACTCAATATACAGCCATTAATGTCTAAACCACCGGCAACAAAAGTGAGTACACCCCTTAGTGAAAGTTCCTGAAGTGTCAATATTTTGTGTGGCCACCATTATTTCCCAGAACTGCCTTAACTCTCCTGGGCATGGAGTTTACCAGAGCTTCACAGGTTGCCACTGGAATGCTTTTCCACTCCTCCATGACGACATCACGGAGCTGGCGGATATTCGAGACTTTGCGCTCCTCCACCTTCCGCTTGAGGATGCCCCAAAGATGTTCTATTGGGTTTAGGTCTGGAGACATGCTTGGCCAGTCCATCACCTTTACCCTCAGCCTCTTCAATAAAGCAGTGGTCGTCTTAGAGGTGTGTTTGGGGTCATTATCATGCTGGAACACTGCCCTGCGACCCAGTTTCCGGAGGGAGGGGATCATGCTCTGCTTCAGTATTTCACAGTACATATTGGAGTTCATGTGCCCCTCAATGAAATGTAACTCCCCAACACCTGCTGCACTCATGCAGCCCCAGACCATGGCATTCCCACCACCATGCTTGACTGTAGGCATGACACACTTATCTTTGTACTCCTCACCTGATTGCCGCCACACATGCTTGAGACCATCTGAACCAAACAAATTAATCTTGGTCTCATCAGACCATAGGACATGGTTCCAGTAATCCATGTCCTTTGTTGACATGTCTTCAGCAAACTGTTTGCGGGCTTTCTTGTGTAGAGACTTCAGAAGAGGCTTCCCTCTGGGGTGACAGCCATGCAGACCAATTTGATGTAGTGTGCGGCGTATGGTCTGAGCACTGACAGGCTGACCCCCCACCTTTTCAATCTCTGCAGCAATGCTGACAGCACTCCTGCGCCTATCTTTCAAAGACAGCAGTTGGATGTGACGCTGAGCACGTGCACTCAGCTTCTTTGAACGACCAACGCGAGGTCTGTTCTGAGTGGACCCTGCTCTTTTAAAACGCTGGATGATCTTGGCAACTGTGCTGCAGCTCAGTTTCAGGGTGTTGGCAATCTTCTTGTAGCCTTGGCCATCTTCATGTAGCGCAACAATTCATCTTTTAAGATCCTCAGAGAGTTCTTTGCCATGAGGTGCCATGTTGGAACTTTCAGTGACCAGTATGAGAGAGTGTGAGAGCTGTACTACTAAATTGAACACACCTGCTCCCTATGCACACCTGAGACCTAGTAACACTAACAAATCACATGACATTTTGGAGGGAAAATGACAAGCAGTGCTCAATTTGGACATTTAGGGGTGTAGTCTCTTAGGGGTGTACTCACTTTTGTTGCCGGTGGTTTAGACATTAATGGCTGTATATTGAGTTATTTTGAGGGAAGAATAAATTTACACTGTTATATAAGCTGCACACAGACTACTTTTCATTGTGTCAAAGTGTCATTTTGTCAGTGTTGTCCCATGAAAAGATATACTTAAATATCTGCAGAAATGTGAGGGGTGTACTCACTTTTGTGATACACTGTATGTCTCGTGCACTGCAAGACACAGCAAGTGCAGTTTTGGTAAGTACACCGGATGTGTGTGTGACCCAAAAGAAATGCATATCACGTGTGAGGATACGCGGCCAACGACGTCATTTTACAGACTGGGTGGAATATGAATGTCAATTATTATTATTATTAGCATCATGATGATTATTATCGTGTGGTAGTTATAAGTGTCGGTCCGTTAGAATGTCGTGTCTGTACGACGTGTGTCAACGATCCTCCAGGTCACCCGAAGTGGGTTCTCATCGGCCGCCGCGGTCCTCGGCTCGTTCGACGGGGGAGGAGCCGACAAGGAAGTCCCGAGACTCGAAGAGCGAGACGATGCCACGGGGCGCCGCGGATCCGTCCTCGTGGCCGGCTCCGTGCGTAGGCGAAAACGTGCGGGACGGCTTTACTCGGCACAGGTGAGCGTTCAGGTGTGTAGCCTTACGGTGGATGCCGGATGGGAAGTGCACGTGGTAACGGCCGTGTCTCACCCGCTAGGGATCATCTGTCTCGAAACGAGCGGAGAGTCGTGTGGCGGACAGGCGGCAGACGCCAGCAGTGGCCGCGGACAAAGGAGCGAGATGCGGCTCCCGTGGCGTGGACGACCTAGTGCGGTGTACTCCATTCCAATGCTTGCAGAGTGTCAGAGCAGCGTGGGTGTGTGTGTGTGTTTCGACAGGTGAATCTGGGCTCAAGAGCAGCGCTGGAGTGTTCCCGAGAGAAGGTGTGTGGCCAAACGTGTGTATCTGTGTGCGGGGTAAAGCACGAGAGTGCCGTACATGAGCCGGTCAGCACGGTGGCACCGCTGTGGCCTCGCAGCAAGTAGGTCCTGGGTTCGATCCCCAGGTGGGGCGGTCGGGGTCCTTTCCGTGTGGAGTTTGCACGTTCTTCCCGTGTCCGTGTGGGTTTCCTCCCACAGTCCAAAGATGTGCAAGCGAGGAGGAGCGGTGAGACTAGATAGTCCATGAGCGTGTTGAATAAAAGCATCTGGACTCGTGGAACGACCGATCTTGTCTTGAACGTAAGCAAAGTGTAAAATGCGAGGTTACCATAGGAACGAACCAACAAACAAACAATGATGGGGCAGGCCGAAAAGGGAAGGTCGTTATTGAAATAACTGGCAACATAATGGCTGAAAGTCAATAACAGCCAGCCAGGCAGGCAGGGGAGGGTGTGGTGTGTCATCCAGGAGAGCTGTCAAAGCTCTTGACGAGTTCTGACACGTCATGCTGACGGTGTGGGCGAGCCCACAGGTGGCCGGACCAATAGATCGCTCGCTTTCTGCTTAATCCATGAAGCCGATAGGTCAGTACCAGAGCAGGGAAGGTGTTCTATAGGACGATGTCAGACTGTCCGGCCAATAGATCGCCGCAAGTAATCGAATGTGATGTGTCGCAGGTGTGTCCAGGGCTGGAGGATCATGGGAACTCATCAACCGAGGACTATAAAAGACGGCTCAGTCCATCCAAGCGGCAGCTAGGAGCGGCAGTCTCCTGGAGCGGTCGCCTCTAAGACCGAGCTCGCACAAAGACGTCGAGCCGCCATTGGGAGTCCGCCTGCGGGAGTCAGCCGAGGAAGGGAAGACGAGGGAGGAACAGACGAGGACAGGCTCTGCTGTGCTCTTTCTTCTGCCCCCTTCACTGCTGCTTCGCCTGGGGTAAGCCTGGGTCCAGCTCCCCTGCTCCTGCTGCTTCAGCTCTGGCTCCTTCCCTGGGCCTGCCAAACTGCTGCCTGCCTGGTCTACCTGCCCTGGTAATCAGCTGGAGGGAGGCTGGGAAGGGGGGGAAACCCCCCCTTCACCCCCCCCCCTCCCTTCCTCCTCCTCCTCCTCCTTCTAGGTTCTCCATGGTTGATCACACCCACTAGACCCCTGTCTATGGCTCTGCCCATTAACCTCCCCCCCTTTCCTTACCATGAGAGTCAGACCCCCCTATGAGCTGACTCTTGGGTGGAGGGACCACTTCATAAGGCCCTCGGTCTCCGCCCTTGGCCAGGTCTCCTCACCTGTAGATGCCACTAGCTAGGCATCACTCGTACAGAGTGTCAAGTGCTGGCTGGCTGAATGGATGGCTGAATGGATGGATGGATGGCTAAATGGATGGATGGATGGCTAAATGGATCGATGGCTGAATGGATGAATAGCTAGCTGCCTCAATGGATGGCTGAATGGATGAATAGCTGGCTGCCTCAATGGATGGCTGAATAGATGAATGGCTGGCTGGCTGAATGGATGGCTGAATGGATGATTGGCTAAGTGGGTGGGTGGAGCTCTGTCCCTTCTGACAGCCTCCTCCACTTCCTACCGCACGTTCGGCCACGCGAAGCACTCGGCTGCACATACACCACCGTCACACAGGGGCCGCTTTTCAGTCTCTTTCTTTATTCACACATCAAAACACATTGAACCACATCGTCATCGTCGAGCCTCTTCTTCGCCGCTCTTCTTCCGTCCGTCCGTCCGCTCGGCCGGACGAGCCTCCTACACATTGACACTTTTGCCGTCATCTGAGCCAGAGCTTCGCCACACCGGACGCTCCGTAGCAGCCGGGGAACCGTCAGGTGTCCACCCCTAACAGATATGAAAGAACGACCCGTTAGCGAACGATCACTAACAGACGCGACCAGTGACTACACGTGCCTCGATATCTACAAGTACCCACGCTGACCTCGTCACGGCCGATACATATCTCACGACTTTCACCGACCCCTTCGCCCGACACACACGGACACGGATCGGCCGCGTGTCGACGTTCGAGTCGCTGCCACCACTGTGCCAACCACACGACGTACCATGCACAGACTGTCCCAAACGCTTCGGCTGGGGAGGAAGGGGACAGCCAGCAAGTCACAGAGCGTGCTCCACCTGGATCGCGCAGACACACGATATACAGCCGACCAGGACCATGACCCACGCGTGACCTCGCCGAACAGGCCGCGACAGTGCTCGCCCACCTGCTAGGATCTCTACGACGCCGACCGAAGCTCGTCGACGGACTACACGTGGGTGCAGGGTGAAAGACCACGACTGACCCCGCTGGCACCTACAAATGGACAGAAGGCACGCAAACCCACAGACTCTACGCTACACGATACAGCACCGAAGCTACGATAGACACACCAAGCGACAAAAAGCTACGTCTAAGTACCCCCTTCGAAAACAAAATACATACATAGAACTGCGTAGGGCGACATACGAGATCCCACTCGGCCCCCCTGAACTCCCGAGACCCACGTGATCTCTCCTTCGTCGCTTTGGAAGGCCACGGCCCTCCACATACACGACCACAGGCGACGTGTGACCGTACGTGCGTTCTACAAGTCCATCGCGCCGCATTTCTGATGGGTCGCCAGCGTTCGCCAGTACACATGGGAACACCTGCCAGGAGGGAGTCGCGGTACTCCGACCACGACATCACAAGCGACTGGACCACCATCTAAGTAGCTTGCGTGTGGACAAATGGCCACATCCTACGTATGTTGTAGAAGAGGGACCGGAACGATCTCGTCCTGTCGGCTACGCGACGGGAGAAGGCCCCGAGGCTTCTCACCTTAGCAGGCGGTCTGATCTGGGAGTCGTCGGACGACACGGTCCAGGCTCGGATATTCATCTCCGGCCATGAGCGACGGCTCCGTCTCGCCGGGATCGAGTCGTACGCGACGAGCCCACATCCGTCGTGACGTATCTCGCAGACGTGCCCAGACGCGATCTGACACCCGTGCGTCCGAAGGAGGAAAACACACGACGAGCACGGTGTCACCGGCTCAGGAGTGCCAAGAGAGGCCATGGGGAGAGGCTACAAACTTACCCGGAGAGCAGCCGTACATAGAGATAACGAGTGGGCCCACTACATGGCCCAGAGGGACACCGGTCCAGAGAGTGCACGTGACGCTCAGTGCGAGCGCCCTTCCGGGTAGGAGGCCGTCCGTCGCCGTGCCGGTCCAGACGCTCCCAGGTCGGAGAGGGTAGACGAGAGAATGCCGCTATTCGCCCTGTCGAAGGCTGCAGAGACATCGAGAAGAACGAGGACCCGCCGCGGTTCCGCCCCTTCGGCCGCGTCAAGCTTCTCGGTGACCGCCGCCAGAGCCGTTCGTGTAGAACGCGCCGCCTTCAAGCCACACCGCTACGGATCGTGGAGGTCGTTCTGAGTGAGACAGAAAAGAGAGGAGTGAGATTGGTTACAGAGTCAGTAGCAGTGACAGAGGCAGATTTGTGTGTGGGGGGGGGGGGGGAGGAGGGTTGAGGAGGAGGAGGAGGAGGGTTTAGAAATGAACAAAAGATAGCATGACACTTACGTCGACCGTCAGCGCACTCTTCCAGCTTGGCTTTGTAAAAAAAAAAAACATCTTTGCGCCTGTCGCGTTGGACTACAACCCAGACGGCGGATCGTGGTAGGAGCAGACGATCGGCCCGTCGTTCGGCCACGTGCAGTACTAAGCCGGATGGAGTCTCTCTCTCTCTCTCATGAAAAAACAAAAAAATGTTCTTAGGGTGTGTCTCTCCGTACACGGCGCTGAGCCGCACCGCATTCGTCAAAGTGTCGGTGATGACACGCGTATGGCATGCCGCCCACCTGTCGGAGGGGGCTGTGGGTTAGCTTCGTTCTCCTCCGTCCGACCGGGGATCGGCGTCGGTAGAGAGGAAGCGCGACGCCGTCGGGCGATCGGACGCGCCGCGAGTGAGAAAGAGGGGATCGCGTGCGTGATGCCTTTTGAATGTGACACACACCAGTCGGGGGAGTAGATACAGCAAAGATTTATTACGTTTCGATGATCGCCCCAGCCTTTTCTACAAGTTTTCTCCTCTTCTCCAGAGCATGTACACGTTACACAGTTTCTTTATACAGTTTCTAGCTCACTTTTCAGGAGTATTTCTTGCCTATGAATAATCACCCACCAAAAGAAAAACATCATACGGACCAACACACCCAAACACTTTTACATACAGGATACACTCACTCACTCACTCACTCACTCTCTCTCCCACAAACACACAAATTGTCCTTTTTCTTGTTCGGCTGCTCCCGATTGTACATGTTGCCAAAGTCTGCATACCCGATTTGACACGGTTCCTTTCTCGCTCCGTCTTTTCTTTGCCTCTGTCTCTGTGCTGCTGTTTTTGCCATTGTGATTTCTGTAACGGTGACACATAGTACAGCATTAAGGATTGTTTTCAAATGTTCATACTGGGGTCTACATCTACCAATAAGTGTCACACATTCGAACCTTACGACAATTCAACCCCTCGAGGTCCCAGAGCAGTCGTGTGACTTGAGTGCTCTCACTGTGGGTAAAATGTCTTCCAGCCTCTGTATCCCTGCAAACATGACAGTAAAGAAGCATGATAAGGTGCATCATTCCTGTGACATCACAGAAGGAGCACATATTGTTCTGCTGTTTATGTTATTTGTATTACTTCACCCATTCAAACCCCTTACGTCTCCCAGGATTTCCTTTGTACCGCCACTATTTGGCTTACTGACTCACAATGAACGATATGCTTATGTTTATATTTGACACTCGACTGCACGACCCTTGTTCTTGCGATTTTGATGTTCTCTTTCTTGATTTGTACGGGCTTTGACATTTTATTTCATTCACATCTACAAACGATACCGACTTATGACCGACCTATGACCTTTGTATTGAGTGCTTGCCAACAGACTAAGGCTTACGCGTTTCCTCCTCGACAAGCACGTGGCTCCTAAAACACTTTGTTGGCCCCCAGACAGACCACTCTGCTCAGGCGTGTCGCGTGTCGGAGGGTGCACGTTACCTAGAGCGCTCAGGAGCTCCACGATCAGCGTACGGAAAGCAGGAAAGAACTCCTCGTGCTCCTTCAACTTCATTATTATGCTGCAATCACAAGCACATTTCACTCTGATTAAACCCATATAGACGTCAGCTCTTCTAGTAGGACTTTCCGGTCGTTTACGTAGATGCGACTCGCCTCGAAGCATCGCAAGCAGATGTCATTAAAGAAAGGTATCGAACGAGAACAGAAGGGTCAAAAACCTTATTCGAGGCATTAACAACACAGTCGGCGACACCGATCGAAATTAGACCCGGCTTCGTTCGCGAGGAGGAGCGAGTCGACATGTGTCATGCTGATGGACTACCACCCAGAATGACCTAATGCAGTTATAAAATCAAGAGGAGCTTCGACAGAGTCTCGGTTTGCCTTATTCAAAGATTTTTGTCACTAATGTCTCACCCTAATGTTTTTGGATTTGCTTTCTAATTACAGTGTGAGATTATAGAACGCATTAAGGGTGGACAGAAGTTCTGAACTGATTCGTTGAATCGATACACGCTCACATACACCTGCACATCTTATACAATTGTTACTATAAAATTATATGTCTATGTCTATATATATATACAGTGTATCACAAAAGTGAGTACACCCCTTACATTTCTGCAAATATTTCATTATATCTTTTCATGGGACAACACTATAGACATGAAACTTGGATATAACTTAGAGTAGTCAGTGTACAGCTTGTATAGCAGTGTAGATTTACTGTCTTCTGAAAATAACTCGACACACAGCCATTAATGTCTAAATAGCTGGCAACATAAGTGAGTACACCCCACAGTAAACGTGTCCAAATTGTGCCCAAATGTGTCGATATTTTGTGTGACCACCATTATTACCCAGCACTGCCTTAACCCTCCTGGGCATGGAATTCACCAGAGCTGCACAGGTTGCTACTGGAATCCTCTTCCACTCCTCCATGATGACATCACGGAGCTGGTGGATGTCAGACACCTTGAACTCCTCCACCTTCCACTTGAGGATGCGCCACAGGTGCTCGATTGGGTTTAGTCCATCACCTTTACCTTCAGCTTCCTCAGCGAGGCAGTTGTCATCTTGGAGGTTGTGTTTGGGGTCGTTATCCTGTTGGAAAACTGCCATGAGGCCCAGTTTTCGAAGGGAGGGGATCGTGCTCCGTTTCAGAATGTCACAGTACATGTTGGAATTCATGTTTCCCTCGACGAACCGCAGCTCCCCGGTGCCGGCAGCACTCACGCAGCCCGAGACCATGATGCTACCACCACCGTGCTCGACTGTAGGCGAGATACAGTCGTCTTGGTACTTCTCACCAGGGCGCCGCCACACACGCTGGACACCGTCTGAGCCAGACGAATTTATCTTGGTCTCGTCAGACCACGGGGCGTTCCAGTGATCTGTGTTCTTGGACCGCTCGTCTTCAGCGAACTGTTTGCGGGCTTTCTTGTGCGTCGGCTTCCTTCCGGAACGACGACCGTGCAGACCGAGTCGATGCGGTGTGCGGCGTACGGTCCGAGCACTGACGGGCTGACCTCCCACGTCTTCGACCTCTGCGGCGATGCCGGCAGCACTCGTGTGTCTATTTTTTAAAGCCGACCTCTGGATATGACGCCGGACACGTGGACTCGACTTCTCTGGTCGACCCTGGCGAAGCCTGTTCCGAGTGGAACCTGTCACCAGGGAGGGACGACGACACATTTGGGCACAATTTGGACACGTTCACTGTGGGGTGTACTCACTTATGTTGCCAGCTATTTAGACATTAATGGCTGTGTGTCGAGTTATTTTCAGAAGACGGTAAATCTACACCGCTATACAAGCTGTACACCGACTACTCAAAGTTATATCCAAGTTTCATGTCTATAGTGTTGTCCCATGAAAAGATATAATGAAATATTTGCAGAAATGTGAAGGGTGTACTCACTTTTGTGATACTCTGTATGTGTATGTACAGTGCCTTGCAAAAGTATTCGGCCCCCTTGAACTTTTCAACCTTTTGCCACATTTCAGGCTTCAAACATAAAGATATGAAATTGTAATTTTTTGTGAAGAATCAACAACAAGTGGGACACAATCGTGAAGTGGAACGAAATTTATTGGATATTTTAAACTTTTTTTAGAAATAAAAAACTGAAAAGTGGGGCGTGCAATATTATTCAGCCCCCTTGCGTTAATACTTTGTAGCGCCACCTTTTGCTGCGATTACAGCTGCAAGTCGCTTGGGGTATGTCTCTATCAGTTTTGCACATCGAGATACTGAAATTTTTGCCCATTCTTCCTTGCAAAACAGCTCGAGCTCAGTGAGGTTGGATGGAGAGCGTTTGTGAACGGCAGTTTTCAGCTCTTTCCACAGATTCTCGATGGGATTCAGGTCTGGACTTTGACTTGGCCATTCTAACACCTGGATACGTTTATTTGTGAACCATTCCATTGTAGATTTTGCTTTATGTTTTGGATCATTGTCTTGTTGGAAGATAAATCACCGTCCCAGTCTCAGGTCTTTTGCAGACTGCAACAGGTTTTCTTCCAGAATGGTCCTGTATTCGGCTCCATCCATCTTCCCATCAATTTTAACCATCTTCCCTGTCCCTGCTGAAGAAAAGCAGGCCCGAACCATGATGCTGCCACCACCATGTTTGACTGTGGGGAGGGTGTGTTCAGGGTGATGAGCTGTGTTGCTTTTACGCCAGACATAACGTTTTGCGTCGTGGCCAAAAAGTTCGATTTTGGTTTCGTCTGACCGGAGCACCTTCTTCCACATGTTTGGTGTGTCTCCCAGGTGACTTTTTATAGATATCTTTGAGAAATGGCTTTCTTCTTGCCACTCTTCCATAAAGGCCAGATTTGTGCAGTGTACGACTGATTGTGTCCTATGGACAGAGTCTCCCACCTCAGCTGTAGATCTCTGCAGTTCATTCAGAGTGATCATGGGCCTCTTGGCTGCATCTCTGATCGGTCTTCTCCTTGTTTGAGCTGAAAGTTTAGAGGGACGGCCGGGTCTTGGTAGATTTGCAGTGGTCTGATACTCCTTCCATTTCAATATGATCGCTTGCACAGTGCTCCTTGAGATGTTTAAAGCTTGGGAAATCTTTTTGTATCCAAATCCGGCTTTAAACTTCTCCACAACGGTATCTCGGACCTGCCTGGTGTGTTCCTTGGTCTTCGTGATGCTCTCTGCGCTTTAAACAGAACTCTGAGACTGTCACAGAGCAGGTGCATTTATACGGAGACTTGATTACACACAGGTGGATTCTATTTATCACCATCAGTCATTTAGGTCAACATTGGATCATTCGGAGATCCTCACTGAACTTCTGGAGTGAGTTTGCTGCACTGAAAGTAAAGGGGCTGAATAATATTGCACGCCCCACTTTTTAGTTTTTTATTTCTAAAAAAAGTTTAAAATATCCAATACATTTCGTTCTACTTCACGATTGTGTCCCACTTGTTGTTGATTCTTCACAAAAAATTACAATTTCATATCGTTATGTTTCAAGCCTGAAATGTGGCAAAAGGTTGAAAAGTTCAAGGGGGCTGAATACTTTTGCAAGGCACTGTATGTATATATGTGTATGTATGTATATATGTATTTTATATATGTATTTTTCTTTACTCGCCTGTCTATGTCGGCGCTTTCGATCAGCGCGTTCAGTCTGTGTTGTCCAGTCGCGACACCGGCCACCGCGTTCACCACGTCGCCAGGGGACGCGGCCTCGTCTGCACACACGACATGATACTATGACGCACTCCACGTCATGGGCGTGAATACGCGCCCTTTTCTTTGGCCGTAGAGAAGAAGCCGAAATGACAGACTAGCATCGTTTTTAAACGAGGACGCTACCGACGACCACGTACCCATATCCAGGATGTCTCTGAGATTCCTCATGGCGTTGTTCGTCTCTGCCAGGCGGGTGTAAACCTCGTTCGTGCGTGGGTAAACGCCTCGCGGGCTCGGAGCGTCAAACAGCTTCTGGAAGTGAGACACCATCGCCAGCAGAGTGGGTTTGGTGGGACTTTGCAACACCTACAGTGGTGTTCAAAAAAATAGCGGTGATTTTAAAAGAGCCAAAAAAGCTCAAAATCATTATAATAACTTGGATTTCCATAAACGCAAATGCACTGAAAATACTACACTTTCAATTCCAAATCGAAACATTAACACCGTTTAGCCAGTTTGTGTTCATCCTTTACAGAAAGTTCAGAAAAACGAATATTAGGCTGTTCACAAAAATAGCAGTGCAGCATTTTTCTTTAAATACTCTGAAATAAATGTTCGAGGTTTCACTTCACTTCAAATTACTGAACTGATATTTAGTGGCATAACGATCGTCTCCTACATCTCTGTCGCGTGGAGTCGACCGACTTCTGGCACCTCTGAACGGATTATCCGGTCCGGGATGATTAGACTACATTCCACGGTTCTTCGGCAATTTTGGGTTTTGCCTTAAAAAAAAAAGGCGCTTCAGATGTCAGCCCACAAGTTCTCTATGGGATCGAGGTCAGGGGATTGGGCTGGCCACTCTATGACCTCGATCTTGTTTGTCTGTAACCGAGATGTTTTGGGTCATCGTCGAGTCGAAACGCCCATTTTGAGGACGTTTCTTCTTCGACACAGGGCGACACGATCTCCTCGAGTGTTCCGATATATTTCAGCCGATCCACGATCCCTCGTCTGCGATAGACAGGCGTAACGCCGCGGTACGACAGACATCCCCGCGTCGCCATTTTGTACCACCGTGCTTTACTGTCTTCGCGGTGAACTTGGGCTTGAATTCGGTGCTCGGGGGTCGTAGACCCAAAGAGAACATCTTTGCTTTCGCCGGTCCACAAGACGTCGAGCCGTTTCTCTTCGGACCGGTCGACGTGTTCCTTGGCAGATCGGAACCCGTTCGGGACGCGCCTTTTTCTCGACGACGGGACTTTGCGAGGACTTCTCGCCGGTGAATCGGCTTCACTTTATCATCTTCCGTACTCGCTGGTAACTCCACGTGTTCCTTGATCTCTCTGGAGGTGATCGCTGGCCGAGCCTTTGCCATTTTGGCTATGCTTCGATCCTTTCGAACGGCAGTTCCGCGCTTCCTTACGCGTCTTTCGGGTCTCGGTCGTCACTTCGAGGCGTTCGAGGTCGTTTAAGCCGAGCGGCCGACGATCTGCTGCACTTCTCTGTATGTTTTTTCCCCTCTACGATCAACTTTTCAATCAAAGTACGCCGTCCTTCAGAACGATGTCTGGAACGACCCATTTTACCCAGTATTTCATAAGGAAATGTGCCATGACCGACCTGTGCGACATTTGCCCCCCTCCTACCTTAAATAAGGGCCAAAATTGACACCCGTTCTTCTGCCGAAGGAACGACTTCACCGATCGAACTCCTCGCTGCTATTATTTCGAACGACCCCCTTTCAATCGATGCTTCGATTACTCGGAATGAGCGGCGTGCACGTCCTGATTGTTGGCTCGGTTTAGTTTTCGTTACTCTACTACACTTTCAAGTCAATCATGTGGAAACAGCATTTCTACTAAAAACAGCCATTTATCAGGTTAATAGTGTTGGACTTTTTTTCAACACCACTGTACACAGAGTTAACGTTTTTATTACAAATTGCATCTGCATTTGCATACATCAAAACATGGCGGTCGTCATGTTGTCCAGAGTAGGTCGATTACTGACACGCACCTCACTGTCTGCGGCGATCTCTTCCAGCGGCGTGTCCGCCGTACGCGTCACGTCTTCCACGTTTACGCGGTCGGGACGCGAGCTCGTTCTGTCCTCCCACCGCCGAGGCGGAAGCCTCCGCGTCGGTCTGCCGACAGAACGCTGGAGATCCTATGAGCAGATCATAGATAGGGGGGGAAAAAAACTTTCAACGAGTACCGTATCACAGTTACGGCCACTAGTCTTTTTACTAGACGAGATCAAAGTTCACACAAACTTTTATGTACTGTATTGTCATTTTCAAATCTACATCGATGCGAGTGTTATTCATTCAAAAAGAACAGCAACGCAAATACAATTTTTAGATGGAGCTCCGTCGTGGTCCCTGCGGGTGACGAGGTGCCCATGGGCGACGTGTTGGTGAACCCTGGTCTAAAAAAAAACACTTCTGTTGTGCCTTCCATCTTGAGGTAACAAATCATCGGTGCTCTGTAGTGACAGCGTGGCATATTGTAACAGGTTAAAATAACAGTGTCTTTAGCGACGAATCCACGTTCACCTCGAGGTCTTTTCGATCGTCTGCGAGCCGCCGTGTCTCGGCTTCGGCCCGCCGAGCTGCTGCGTCTTCTGGCCTGTGGAAATATTTTATTCGTGATTTTTAATAACTTTTTTGTAATTTCGAGTCCCCTGACCTGCCGCTCCTCAACCATGGTTACTACTCTTCAGAAGTAAGCTGTTCTTGTCTGAATAAAAAGCCCAGCTTTCTAACGTTGCTACACTTCAACGCTCATGCCTATGCCATAGGACCCAGACATAACCGGTGCGTCGAGGGTTACGGCTCTGCGATCCACCTCGCGTTTGTGGGATTCGATTCTCGTGCCCGTAAATCCCTTACACACTAATATTTACATAATAGTCCCGACAGTTCCATCGAGGTCCTCGCGTGTGCGGCTGAGCTCGCAACCGTTCACCCCAGAAGAGAAACTCACTGACGCGAGAAAATGTGCTTTGCCTACGTGATCTCCAGGTGGTTCTCGGGGATTTTGACTCGGCGATACTTAGTCTCAGTAATAATAATAAATAATAATAATAAGTTAAACTTATATAGCGCCTTTCTCAATGCTCAAGGACGCTTTACAACATTTTACAATACAATACAATACAATACTTTTACAATACAATACAAAAACTATGAAAAAAGCTCAGTAAAGACAAGTGTTTTAAGCAAAGATTTGAAAATAGTGAGGGAAGACGCAGACCGGAGAGCCAGAGGAAGGGAATTCCAGAGGCGAGGGGCAGCACAGGTGAATGAACGGCCACCCATAGAAGCCCGCTTGAACCTGGGTACAGCCAATAAGTCAGAGTCAGAGGACCTAAGACTGCGACAGGAAGAGTGATACGTTAGTAAGTCAGCTAAATATACCGGGGCCAGGCCATGTAGCGCTTTAAATGTAAGTATAAGTAATTTATATTTAATTCTCAAAGAGATAGGTAACCAGTGCAGCTTAGCCAGTACAGGTGTAATATGGTCATATTTTTGGGAAAATGTAAGGATCCGAGCAGCAGTATTTTGGATACGTCGGAGAGGGCGGAGGGTTTTGGCAGGAAGCCCATATAAAATTGAATTGCAGTAGTCAAGCCGGGAGGTGACTAGAGCATGGACCAGAGTCTCAGCAGAGTCTTGTGAAAGCAAAGGACGAAGGCGAGAGATATTGCGCGAGTGAAAATAGGCAGATTTGGAGACCGATGCTAAGTGGGAGTCAAAGGAAAGGTGAGAATCGAAAAGGACACCAAGATTACGAGCACAATTTGAGGGACAGATGGCAGTGGAACCAATATTAAAAGTCACATCAGAGAGAGTAGAGACAGCAGATTTCGGACCAATAAAAAGAAACTCAGTTTTCAGAGCGTTAAGCATTAAGTAATTATTATGAAGCCAGGAATGTAACTTTTGTATGCAACTGGTAAGCGAGGGGGGAGGCACAGGGTCAGAGGGTTTGAAGCTAATATATAGTTGAGTATCGTCAGCATAGCAATGAAAGCTCAGACCAAACTGGCGTACAAGGGGGCCAAGAGGGAGCATGTAGATGGTGAAGAGGAGGGGTCCAAGGACCGATCCTTGAGGAACACCTTGTGGAACCGGAACGGTAGCAGATGAGTGGTGACCAATACGAACAAATTGACACCTGCCGGTGAGATATGATTTAAACCAGGAGAGAGCCGTGTCCATGAGACCAATCTCAGACAGGCGTGCCAAGAGAATGTTATGATTAATTGTGTCGAATGCTGATGAGAGATCAAGTAGGAGGAGGATAGAGACAAGACCGTTGTCAGAGGCAAGAAGAAGATCATTTATAACACGAATTAGTGCAGTTTCAGTACTATGTTTAGAACGGAAACCTGACTGAAAGATTTCAGATAAATTATTAGCATCAAGGTAGTCGAGCAGCTGGGAGGCTACAACTCTTTCTAGAATTTTAGCGAGGAATGGAAGGTTGGAAATGGGTCTAAAATTGCTGAGAATGGACTGGTCTAAACCGGGTTTCTTAATGACAGGGGTGACAGCAGCAAGTTTCAAGCCATCAGGAACCAATCCAGAGCTAAGTGAAAGATTGACAATGTGGGAGATGGGAACAGATAAAGTAGCACAGCAGAGTTTGAGAAGGGCAGTAGGAGCAGGGTCAAGGAAAGAGGTGGCAGATTTCGATGTAGATATAATTCTCTCGATGGTACCGGCGTCGACAGTGGAGAAGCACGGAAATGAGCAAGAGGATAGAGAAATGTAAGAACCAGATATAGTGGAGATAGATTCCGAAGTGGAAAGTTCACTATATATGCCCGACACTTTATCTTGAAAGAGAGTGAGAAAAGAGTTACAGAGATCCGACGACGCGGTGACAGAGTTAGATGGGGGACACAGAATCTTATTAACAATAGAAAAAAGTCTAGACGAGTTATTGCCAGCTTTTTTGAACTCAGAAGGAAGGTAGCTAGATCGAGCAGCATTTAAAGCCGCTTTATAATTGGCCAAGTGGTCCGCGAGCGCCAAGGCATGAACCTGCAGCGACGTTTTTTTAAACAGACGTTCAAGCCGTCGGCCCTGGGTTTTTAAGGTTCGAAGCTCAGGAGTATACCAGGGAGAGGAGTGAGAGGAGGGGACAACCCTAGTTTTAACAGGAGCAAGGACCTCAAAAGTATTTGTGAGAGCCTGATTATATATATTCACAGCCTGATTAACAGAGTGCTGAGACGTGACAGAGACAAAGTTCGAGGATAGTAGGGTAGCAGAGAAGGACAATGGGTTAACAGAGGAGAGGTCCCGATAGGTGATTACAGTCTTAGATGAATGAGCGAGGGCAGGCAGTGAGAGACTCGAAGTTATAAACAAATGATCCGAAACACCAATGTTGTGTCCTTGAAGATTACTGATATTATTAGTAGTGGAACAGATAAGGTCCAGGATGTGACCATGTTTATGAGTAGGAAAAGTTACATATTGTTGAAAATCAAAGCAGTTAATTAATGACAGAAATTCAGTAGAGTTTGAGGTTTTGGAGTCTAGGTGAATATTGAAGTCACCCAGCAAAACTACAGACGAAGTTTGACCACACACAGACGTCAAAACTTCAGACAAATCAGACAGAAAATCAGCAATGGGATTTTTAGGTGGCCGGTAGAGGAGTAAAAAGAGAGTAGGACTAGGGCACAAGATCTTAACCACCATGTATTCAAAAGAAGAAACCTTAGGGGAGTTACAGATACAGAGATTGATAGCCTGGGAGAAGAGCACAGCCAAGCCGCCACCTCTCCCAGAGGACCTAGGGGACGAAAGATGCTTAAATCCCGCCGGAGCAGCGGTGTTCAGATGGATATAATCATTAGGCTGTTGCCAGGTTTCAGTCAGAAAAAGAAGGTCAATGTTATTATGAATAATGTGATCACTGAGTAGAGCAGCCTTGTCAGTGAGTGAGCGACAGTTAAATAGTGCCATGGTGAGCAAGCGATTATGAGAAGACCGAGTCAGAGCAGGTGGGCTGTTGGTACGAGAAATCGCACGTAATACGCCAGGATCAGCGCCGCGAGGATGCCAGGTAGAACGCTTCCAGGGACGACGATCAGTAGACCAGATGACCGGGATTGCTAAGGCTGATGCTTGATAGATGAGAATAGGATGAGAAGGATGATGGGCATTACGCTGACTCCTGCGACCACGATGAACATACCGTGGACGACGAGAGATGCCAGCATTACGACAGAGGTTGTAAGTCACCGAGTCAAGATGATAAAAAGTTCTTAGGTCACGCAGATCAGCAGAAGTATAGTGTAGACAAGGGGATTTGGCATTAGTAGTAATGCTTAGTAGTGCACTGACGGATCTAGATGGAATTAAATAATCGAACGAGGAACCTGGACTCGAGGTCTAGTTTCAGCCGTCGGATCTCCGTCTTCAGTTCTTCGCGCCGACGTTCGATCTTCTTCAGCTGCTCCTGATACGACTGGGCGCAAGAACACAAACATCGTCACTGCTAAATTTGTGAGGCTCGTTTTTGACTAAGGGCCTACTGTCGATGCTAAAGAGTTACCTCGAGCAGAGCTTTATAACTGGACAGAGTCGAGGCCGAGGCGTCCCCGTTCCGTGAGGAGTCCGAGTCGTCGCTCGTCTCGCGAGAGCCGCATCTCTGACCGCCGTCGCTGATCGAGAACGTCGTACAACTATCAGGTGGAAAGACCCTTCATCGTTACACTACACTTGTATGTTTGTGGTGATGGCAGATTACGGAGTCTCGCTTCGAATAATCGATTGCCAACACCTATCGATCGTTTAAACGATACTGTCTCTAGACATTAAGTGATTTGCCTACACTGCAAAAAATGTGGAGTAACATTTACTTCAAATAACTTGGGATAGTTTTTCCATGTAAAAACTGCTAGTACATTTAACAGACCGTATATTCCAGTAAAAGTTACTCACAGTTCTATCTGGATTTCACTACAGAATTCGACAGAGTTACTTCGCAACACGCTGCTTCAAGTATATTTTAATAGCTGTATCTTAGTAGATTTTACTCAAACAATGCAGCACTATATTAAAACATGGCTTATAAAATGCTAGATTACTAAATATCAAATATAGTTTACATTATGGAATTCATTTTCTGATGAATCGATTAACATCGATGATTACCATATACGAAAGCCACTATAACATTGAGAGACGACATTTTTGTCAAACTTTTTTAATTGTTTTGCTCACTTAATGGAAATGCAGTTTTACTTAAACAGTGGACAGACTGTCTTTCAAACACCGCTACACAAAAGTAACAATGGAAATGGAAAACAAACTATAAAAGTGTCACAGTGTAAGGACAAAAGAATTATCGATCTTTCAAACTTTTTCTGAAGCCTCGCAGCAAAAAATAAATAACAATAGATGCAAGCACCGGGTGGACTGTAGTTCTCCTCCTGAACTCATCGTTCACCTAAGACGAAGATTAAAAAGTGATTATGAAGTTTATGTAGACCTCTGAATGTTACACATCATCATTCAATTTTACTTTCTCAAGGTTTGCTCGAAGGTCGCCTAATAATGTGAATGTGTATTTCAAAGACCCGGGACTACGGCCTCATACAGATTTATGGCAAGATGTGGCAAAAATGGCCTTTCATAATCATGAGACAAAAGAACTATTTTAGAACCAACATTTTAAGTCCACGTACATTAAAAGGAACATGTTATTACAATGAACATAACTACATAACATTGATTCTGCGACGCTAACGGACGCCGATTTGGCGCGTTTTAAATATTCATGACTGGCGCGGTAAGATATTTGCTTGAAAAGTGACAACTTACCATAAAACAGTCCCCTTTGGCCAGAGTATGTCCTCGACGACCGAAAAACACGTCCGGACTCGCCAGCCAGGCAATCGTAATGCGCACGCGTAGAACGTATAGCAAAATTTACTAGCAGTTTTCAGTTTTGCTTCGCTTCGATCCAAGAAAAACATAGTACATTTTACTTTGGTATTTAGAATATAATTTACGAATGTATTTGATGATTAATAGTTACAAACAAACACCAACTAACACACTGAATAATGTGTGAATTTCTTAAGTAGCAAGACTGTACTAGTGTATTCTTGTACAAAGTACAAAAATCTTCACTCTATTTACTGAGTCAAACGATCATTTTTTGCAGTGTAGTTCACATTAAATCTCACAGCGAACGGTTCGCTTCGACAGTAAGCCAAGCCTGTAGCCATGAACTGAACACTGTACACAGTCGTTGATACGGCAGGAATCTTTTAAAATGGCAAGGACTGACCCTTACGATTGTTACATTAGTGCGTTCGTATGTGTGTGTGCGTGTGTGTGTGCAGTGATTGCATCCTTACGGTAAAGTTTGGGCTGGTTACAAGTTCATACCTCGATTTCTTTTGGACCTGCCGTGACTGGGTTTCGTGATTGCACCTCACGTCCGGGATCCTTCGGGCGAACGGAGTACATTATTAGGCCGCAGGCTGAAGGGTTGTGCCGAGTGCTCTACCTGACCTGTCCTCTGATGCCATAAATCGACGCGACGACGTTTTTTACACGACGCTGGCCGCCGGCATTCCCGACACGCGATCCTAAATGTGACTCGTGACATGATAATTTGCGACTGACTCGAGCCTTCCAGGCTTTGCAACTACATACACAAGGTGAAAGGTCATGTCATCGTAACTGTTGCGTTTGTAAACACGGCTATTTCAAAGCAGTGATGATGACACTGACGACGACGACGAGCATTTCTTAACTCTGCATCTTATAGCGAGACTCGACGGCTATTCGTTTTTGGAATTGTCTTAAATGTTAACGATCACTGGCAAATATTATATTGTCGATTACTTCGCCTGACCTTTTTATTGTACTGTATATGCTAACCAAGTGCCAGTCTGTTGCAACACACACCTTCAATTAATCGATTTTGCCACGAGGGAGACTTAACGAGAGCACACATTTGTGCCCCTTTCGTATTCTCTGAAGGCTTTTCTTTAAGAGCACACCAGTATGTTTGCTTGATCGGGTAACACGTTCACATATTACTAGACATGCATGAGTACCGATACCGGTGTCGGGTATCTGCCTGCCCGATACCGCGCTCGTTAACTCGTACTCGCAGACGAGGCTCCGATACTAAACATCCGATACCGTGAGCCTAGTGCACGTCGCTGCGTTATGCCCGGTTCGCACTACACGATTTTTGCCCTGATTTTCGCTCGGCGGCCGGTCGGCGCTAGATTTGCCGGCTCGGGAGCGACTCGGCGTTCGCTCGGCGATCGAAACTCGGCTCTCGATCGCTAAGTGTGAACTATCCGACGACTCGCTCGGCGACCGGATCGAGCTTTCTAGCGCGTCAGATATCTGATCTGAGATGTGCGACTGGGAATGAGTGACATGTCGAACAGCCAATGAGAACGCAGGATACGGTGTGAGGGGAGACGCAGGAGAGGAGTGTAAACAGGTGGGACAGGGGGATGATATAGTTTATATCAGAATACGTCGGCACACACACACACGTTTTACAGTATTTCTGACCTGATCGTTCTCTACAAAACACCGACATTGCAAAAATATTGATTAACCTCCAACTCACTACAGAACGATCCGTGCTGCTCGTGTTGCCAAATCCACTCAGATTAATTTATTTTTCCTCCTTGATTTCATCACGTCAGCGCACAAACACTTTGATCGCTCGCTACTTGTTGACGTGCATTTTTGGACGTGGTATCATTAAACTTCTCGTCACTTCTCACGTGTTTTTTTGTTTAAAAAAAAAAAAACGTTATTCTAAATAGGTATCGGTATCGGCAAGTACAAAAATACATGCACTCGTACTCGGTTGGGAAAAAATGGTATTGATGCATCCCTACATATTACACTACAAACATGGTTCTTGGAAGGAAAATGTGTGTGTGTGTGTGTGTGTGTGTGTGTGTGTGTGTGTGTGTGTGAACACTCACAGCTGGTCACCGGGTAACTGAAGGTGGAACCGTCGGGAAGCTCGGTTCTGCCGAGCGACACGGTTCTCCTCCTCTTTGGCAGCTTGGTGAAGCTTTCGTTGGAGCCGAGATACCAGCTCCTTCTGCGTGCTAAGCTCCTGTTGCAAAGCCTGGCACGCACACACACACACACACACACACACACACACACACACACACACACACACACACACACACACACACACACACACACAAGAAAAGCACTTACTGCCAAGTACTTTTTCACAGTCTGCTGACAGTTACAGTTTTTTTCCGATTGTAATTGGAGAATAATTCGATTTTTTAATCAATGTTTTGGATTCAGATCTGTTCATATTTTGTACTCTTTATTTACGCATGAACACAGCAAGTTTTTAAATAGGATTTAAAACAGGGAAACATTAAGTTCCATACTTATTTTCGTCTTAGTCATTTTGGATACATAAGAACCACACTGACGGGCACAATAGAACAATCTTTCTAGCTGTATCAACTTTTCTCCTTTCTAGAGGTACCTCCTTTAGAGGTAAGGAATCTGCTAAAACAGACAAGGTAGGTACCATTTCTATGTACGTCCACAGCTAAAAGGCCAATTAAATGTCAGTTTAAAAAAGACGCTCCGGAACAACACTGGCCGGTACGAGGTGATCCTCCTCACCTCTACGTCTCTCTTGTCCTGCTGGAGTCGTTGCAGTTGACCCTGCCTGTGAGCTGCTTTACTGATGATTGAGTCTTCCAGGCCCTGAACTTTGACTTTTACCCCAGACAGAACGCCTTCTAGCTCCTCCGCTCTCCGAGACTGACGTGCCGCTCGGGCCCGCTGATGCTCCGCTTCCTGTCTGGAAAAAAACAAACAGCATAGCTTAAAGTGACTATTCTGCTCCCGACTCACTGTGGTTCACTTTCAGCTACGGTGGGGCCAAAAAGTATTTAGTCAGCCACTGATTGTGCAGGTTCTCCTACTTAGAAAGATGAGAGAGGTCTGTCATTTTCATCATAGGTTCACTTCAACGATGAGAGACAAAATGAGAAAAAAAAAATCCAGGAAATGACATTGTAGGATTTTTAAAGAATTTATTTGTAAATTATGGTGGAAAATAAGTATTTGGTCAATAACAAACAAGCAAGATTTCTGGCTCTCACAGACCTGTAACTTCTTCTTTAAGAAGCTCTTCTGTCCTCCACTCGTTACCTGTATTAATGGCACCTGTTTGACCTCGTTATCTGTATAAAAGACACCTGTCTCAAACTCAACCATGGCCAAGACCAAAGAAAATTGTAGACCTGCACCAGGCTGGGAAGAGTGAATCTACAATAGGCAAGCAGGTTGGTGTGAATAAATCAACTGTGGGAGCAATTGTAAAAAAATGGAAGACATACAAGACCATTGATAATCTCTCTCGATCTGGGGCTCATCCCGTGGGGTCAAAATGATCACGAGAACGGTGAGCAAAAATCCCAGAACTACACGGAGGGACCTGATGAATGACCTGCAGAGAGCTGGGACCAAAGTAACAAAGGCTACCATCAGTAACACACTACGCCGAGAGGGACTCGAATCCTGCAGTGCCGGGCGTGTCCCCCTGCTTAAGCCAGTACATGTCCAGGCCCGTCTGAAGTTTGCCAGAGAGCTTATGGATGATCCAGAAGAGGATCGGGAGAATATCATGTGGTCAGATGAAACCAAAATGGAACTTTTTGGTAAAAACTCAACTCGTCGTGTTTGGAGGAAGCAGAATGCTGAGTTGCACCATACCTACTGTGAAGCACGGGGGTGGAAACATCATGCTTTGGGGCTGTTTTTCTGCAAAGGGGACAGGACGACTGATCCGTGTTGAGGGAAGAATGAACGGGGCCGTGTATCGTGAGATTTTAAGCCAAAACCTCCTTCCATCAGTGAGAGCATTGAAGATGGAACGTGGCCGGGTCTTCCAGAATGACGATGATCCCAAACACGCCGCTCGGGCGACGAAGGAGTGGCTCCGTAAAAAGCATTTCAAGGTCCTGGAGTGGCCTAGCCAGTCTCCAGACCTCAACCCCATAGAAAATTTGTGGAGGGAGTTGAAAGTCCGTGTTGCCCCAAAACATCGCCGCTCTAGAGGAGATCTGCATGGAGGAATGGGCCAAAATAGCAGCTACAGTGTGTGCAAACCTGGTGAAGACTTACAGGAAACGTTTGACCTCTGTCATTGCCAACAAAGGTCGTGTTACAAAGTATTGAGTTGAACTTTTGTTATTGACCGAATACTTATTTTCCACCATAATTTACAAATAAATTCTTTAAAAATCATAGAATGTGATTTCCTGGATTTTTTTTTTCTCATTGTGTCTCTCATAGTTGAAGTGTAGCTATGATGAAAATTACAGACCTCTCTCATCTTTCTAAGTAGGAGAACTTGCACAATCAGTGGCTGACTAAATACTTTTTGGCCCCGCTGTATCTCTTATTTTAAAGTGTAAATTTCCTTGTTAGACTGAAGACATACGTAAAAAAATGTTTCCCCGGAATCTGTGAACTATGAACGATGAGTGTGGCGATTAGGAAGCATGAATTGTTGGGTCGAATATTACAATCTAATAATGTACTGCAGGTCATCTACCACATACGGTCAAAATTAAAGCCCCGTTAAAGCAACGTCGCGATGTCTGAGTTAACGTTTAAGAGCATCCACCTCTGGTTGCAGACAACAGGTCATTGTTTAGACGATTACAATGATCTTATCATACACGACTGCGCTGCGAGTACGTCCGTGTGAAAGGCCGAGTAGTGCCACGGTTCACTAAGCGGAGGACAACTTTTACACGGCGACCCCCCTCTACGATATCAAATGACACCGGGTGGTCGACGCCGTGAGCCGGTGCGAGGGTCTGCATTATTAAACGAGCGAATTAGATTGCAGATCCACAACACGTCGTCACTCGTTCAATTATTCAGCAGAGCAAAATTACAATGGAAACTTCACGGTGTCCTAAAATACAATGCAGAACAGAGTCTTGCTTTGCTAGCGATGAACTTTAGAAGTGTGAGCGCGTCTCACTTGAGACCGGCGTTGGACCGAATGAGCTCCTGAACGAGGGCCTGTCTCCTCTCCGAATCTGTCAACGTCGTTCTCAGCGCGACGAGCAGTTCGGCCGCCGACGTCTTTTCCAGCAGGACCAGGTCTGAAAAACATCTCGAGATGAGCCAAAATTCCACAGAGAATTCCTCTTAAAAATACAAAAACTCAACTATATAGATCTCTGACCAAACCACACAACATGCTTCTTACAACTGTTTAGTTTTTCTATATATACTAGTGCTGATCATTACAAAAGTTACTGCACCTATTAGACAAAAACATTACAAAACATCACGACCGATTGTACAGACTGTAAAGGAGACCTATGGGCTTAAAATACAAAACTTTTAACAACGAGCCCCGCCGTTTTAAGAGTATATATTCGTGTATAGAAATACCTGCAAGGTTTTTGTTCTCGGTCGGATCTGCAAAACGAACGGGCTTAAAGCCATGATGTTGCAGCATCCTGTTGACGGCATCCCACTCGGTCTGCTCCTGCTGTGAACATTATCGTGTTACAAGTTTGAACACGATCACCGACACCGACACGCGCACCACCGGCAACTTTACGTTACTGAACGAAAACACTCGTACCTGAAATTGCCTGAAAGTCCAGAGAAATACATACGTTTTGTCTCTAGACCCAAAAACGTTTGGAGTTCGCCCGTCCATCTCAACACTCAAGTTATCTTCACGTCAGCACCGAAGAACAATCAGTGGGACTTACTTCCCCCGACCCTATTTAGACAAACTCCACCCTCTGGTAAGATTGGTTACATTAGACTCTATGGGTGTGACTGAAATGAAGAGAGATCCCGCTCCCCTGCTGTCGAGCTGTCGTTTTGACAGACAGCTTAACTGAAAGGTGAGTTTAAACACGAGCCTTGAGGCACAAAGTTAACCATGTTCATAAATATTTCTAGTTTAAAGAGTTGATCCTAGTGACGTTCTAAAAAGATCTTACAATTGTTGGCATTTTCCATAAATTCCCTCTTGAGGTCAAGTGTAGATCCTAGTAAAGATGAAGGTTATTCGTAATGCGTCTTGGCCCTTAAAGGAATTCCTTCGATAAAACACTGTTAGGATTGAGAAGGAGGACTTTTCAGAGGCTTAGGACTTTCTTAAGCATAGGAATAAATAAAGGAAACACAAAGAGTTTGAAGAAACGTGCTCTAAACACTGACAGTCGAGTTAATAAAACGCTACAGATTTGATCGGGCAGGAATAATGTCTGCGGTCGAGTTTGTCAGACATGCGTTCACGTCTCCTACCCGGCCGAAAAACCTCATATCGCCTCGACCGTGAAGCAGTGACCACTATAATATTCTTATCTACAATGGGGAAAGTTGGAAACCACCTAGCCAAACAGCAGATGATGACAAATACAAAAGCAGACTCACCGTCACCATCTTGCCGTCATGGAGAATCTTTTCCCTGACTTGCAGATATGGAGAAGTTCCTAAAATGAATGTCATGTCAAAACTCAAATTGGCAGCACTTAAATATGATATATATGATATTCCACATAAAAGAGAGGAGCACCGGTCTGTAAAATGCGATCGTCTGAAATACCGTACCACTGGGGAGGAATTATGTATTATAATACTAACAGTAATAATAATAATAAAGGATTAGTTAGGTATACATTATAATAGTTATAATAATAAAGATTAGTTAGGTATACATTATAATAGTTATAATAATAAAGATTAGTTAGGTATACATTATAATAGTTATAATAATAAAGGATTAGTTAGGTATACATTATAATAGTTATAATAATAAAGATTAGTTAGGTATACATTATAATAGTTATAATAATAAAGGATTAGTTAGGTATACATTATAATAGTTATAATAATAAAGATTAGTTAGGTATACATTATAATAGTTATAATAATAAAGATTAGTTAGGTATACATTATAATAGTTATAATAATAAAGATTAGTTAGGTATACATTATAATAGTTATAATAATAAAGGATTAGTTAGGTATACATTATAATAGTTATAATAATAAAGATTAGTTAGGTATACATTATAATAGTTATAATAATAAAGGATTAGTTAGGTATACATTATAATAGTTATAATAATAAAGATTAGTTAGGTATACATTATAATAGTTATAATAATAAAGATTAGTTAGGTATACATTATAATAGTTATAATAATAAAGATTAGTTAGGTATACATTATAATAGTTATAATAATAAAGGATTAGTTAGGTATACATTATAATAGTTATAATAATAAAGATTAGTTAGGTATACATTATAATAGTTATAATAATAAAGGATTAGTTAGGTATACATTATAATAGTTATAATAATAAAGATTAGTTAGGTATACATTATAATAGTTATAATAATAAAGGATTAGTTAGGTATACATTATAATAGTTATAATAATAAAGATTAGTTAGGTATACATTATAATAGTTATAATAATAAAGATTAGTTAGGTATACATTATAATAGTTATAATAATAAAGATTAGTTAGGTATACATTATAATAGTTATAATAATAAAGGATTAGTTAGGTATACATTATAATAGTTATAATAATAAAGGATTAGTTAGGTATACATTATAATAGTTATAATAATAAAGATTAGTTAGGTATACATTATAATAGTTATAATAATAAAGGATTAGTTAGGTATACATTATAATAGTTATAATAATAAAGATTAGTTAGGTATACATTATAATAGTTATAATAATAAAGGATTAGTTAGGTATACATTATAATAGTTATAATAATAAAGATTAGTTAGGTATACATTATAATAGTTATAATAATAAAGATTAGTTAGGTATACATTATAATAGTTATAATAATAAAGATTAGTTAGGTATACATTATAATAGTTATAATAATAAAGGATTAGTTAGGTATACATTATAATAGTTATAATAATAAAGGATTAGTTAGGTATACATTATAATAGTTATAATAATAAAGATTAGTTAGGTATACATTATAATAGTTATAATAATAAAGGATTAGTTAGGTATACATTATAATAGTTATAATAATAAAGATTAGTTAGGTATACATTATAATAGTTATAATAATAAAGATTAGTTAGGTATACATTATAATAGTTATAATAATAAAGATTAGTTAGGTATACATTATAATAGTTATAATAATAAAGATTAGTTAGGTATACATTATAATAGTTATAATAATAAAGATTAGTTAGGTATACATTATAATAGTTATAATAATAAAGATTAGTTAGGTATACATTATAATAGTTATAATAATAAAGATTAGTTAGGTATACATTATAATAGTTATAATAATAAAGGATTAGTTAGGTATACATTATAATAGTTATAATAATAAAGATTAGTTAGGTAAACATTATAATAGTTATAATAATAAAGGATTAGTTAGGTATACATTATAATAGTTATAATAATAAAGGATTAGTTAGGTATACATTATAATAGTTATAATAATAAAGATTAGTTAGGTATACATTATAATAGTTATAATAATAAAGATTAGTTAGGTATACATTATGATAGTAACAGTAACAATAATACAAGATGTGTAAATAATAACTATACAACTGTAAATATAACTATAAGGATTGTGAAAAATAACTATAACTATACATATACTGTATATGTATGACGGTTGTGTAAAGTGCAGGTGCAAATGATAAATAATAATTACAACCACTATTATAATAACTATAATAATAGTTAACACCACTAACACCCTGGACTACACACTGGACCTATTATTAATTATCATTTGCACTTTATTGAGACCTATTAAGACCCTATGTGTAGTTTTAGACATTTTACATATCTATGTTATTACTATTACATAGTAGTATACATACCTAGCTATTCCAATTCTTATGCTTATTATCGTTACGTATATATTACTATGTATACAGATCTGATGTCATGTATGTAAATAATTAGTAAATAATATAATTATTATATCAGTCATAGATATATACGATTATTGATATTTGTTTTTTGTATATTGCTACTATTTGCACTTATATCTATCTGTCTGTCTGTCTCTCTATCTATGTATCTGTCTGTGTGTCTATCTGTCTATCTATCTATCTGTCTTTCTATCGGTCTGTCAGTGTGTCTATCTATGTGTTTATTTATCTATCTAGCTACCTGTCTGTCTGTCTATTTATCTATCTGTCTATCTATCTGTCTGTCTGTCTGTCTGTCTGTCTGTTTATTTATCGATCTAGCTACCTGTCTGTGTTTGTTTATTTATCTATCTGTCTGTCTATCTATCTATCTGTCTGTCAGTGTCTATCTATGTGTTTATTTATCTATCTAGCTACCTGTCTATCTGTTTATTTATCTATCTGTCTGTCTGTCTTATCTACCTATCTATCTATCTGTCTATGTCAGTGTGTCTATCTATGTGTTTATTTATCTATCTAGCTACCTGTCTGTCTGTCTGTCTGTCTGTCTGTCTGTCTATGTCTATCTATGTGTTTATTTATCTATCTACCTGTCTGTCTATCTCCCTGTCTGTCTGTCTGTCTGTCTGTCTGTCTGTCTGTCAATAAAAAAATACCTTCTAAATAGGGACAGTGTCACGTACAGCTACATTTCATTTATAATCGTGTATTTTTTTTCATTCTCTTTTATTAACCAGGGGATCGGAATTATACTGAGAGCAGAGAGCGTGGTTATTTATTTCTAAGTTCACTTTTCGGTTTATTCCATTTAAATAACGCTGGATTGCACAAGAGTTATGCTAAGCTAACGGTACAACCGTTGGGAAAACCTGCAGCCACAATTAGCGTCAACATCGCTTCTGAATGTTGTTTTAACCGGAAAGTTTAATGAAACTGAAATATTTCCTACCGCAGGTTGTAACTGGAGAAACAATATCGTGTTGTTGATTACTTTGATGTGATTATTTATAAAAACAAAACCGGCGGTTCCTCTTGTGTTCGAAATCGTCGCCAAAAGCGACACAGCGTAAAGCTTCCGCCTAGTGGACCAATAGGGTTGTGGAACGACATCCGGGTACTTTAGTCAGCATCGCCAGTCTTTTCTCTCGCGTCCCACTAGAGAAGTTTTTCATCTCTAAATCTCATATAAAGCTTTCATAACTTTAATAAACAGCTCTTGTTGTGTTGCTCGATGTCTTACTCGCACAACTTTTCACCTCATAGATACTATATTTGGAATAACCAATATATTACTTTCAAATACATTATACAGGGTGTCCCAAAATGAACTGACGTTGGAATTTTTTTATAAAACACATTTTTCATTTGAACTTTATTGATGTCTTTTGCTTTATTTAAAAGTAAAGACATGGAGGTTATGTATGAAACGAAACATCTGACGAATGACCCCCTTGACCGTGGCAGCGCACGATCACTCTTTTGACCAAATTTTCATGACACGTCGACATAATTGCCGAGAGATTTCAGCAATGTCGTGTCCAATTTCTTCTTTGAGGTCCTCGATGGATTGCGGTTCGTCGGTGTACACTTTATCCTTAAGATAACCCCAAAGAAAGAAGTCTAACGGCGTCAAGTCACGTGATCTTGGCGGCCAATTCACATCACCGTTTTTAACGCGTTGTTCGATTGTGTATCTTTTCGTGATTTGACCTCAACGTTTACTAATGACAGCGATTTAAAAATCTCTAAAGCTGCGTCCGGAATCGCATACTTAGAGAGTACGTACTAGATTGGAGGAAGTATGCACTACTCTGCCGGTAAAAAAGTACATACTTCCAGTACAGAAGTATGCAGTATGCACACGACACCGCTACGCACTACATCCGCCATCTTTCCAACGCCAATTGATGACGTGATATCACCATGGTTACAGACTCATTACAAACCCCACTCGCCAAATTTTGGGATATTTATCATGTTTTTGTTATTAATTCGTCTTTAAAATGTTTTATTTTATTTATCTTACTTACACTTGTAAACAGAGGACCGCTATCTTTCTTGTTTCTTATTACGCTTCGAACGCCTACGCAGCTCCAGTTGCATTATGGGATACATTAACGGACCGCAAGTGTGCATCGCTTGCATACTCAAACATGGCTGCCCAATAAGTAGGTCATCCGGGTACTTCTCGCGTACCTCATTGTGTATACTATGTATTCGGACATACTGACCGCTCTCGCGTCCTCATTTCGCGTACTATCGAGTATGGAAGTATGCGATTCCGGACAGCCTAACTCAGGTTTTGGCGCGAAAAAATGGCGGCCAATTTAAAATGTCAGTTCGTTTTGGGACACCCCGTACGTTAAGAGTTTGGTTGACGTATGGCCGGGCGGTGTGACGGTACGTTCGGTATACCGTCTTTGATTCCTCATACCGTATGGATTTTTCAAATACCGCCATACCGTAGCATGGTCAATTTTAGCAAATCGTATAATATTCCTCTATAGACAGTCGAGAAAAAAAGCTTTCAGAGCAGTAATTAAAACGCTGGATTCCAGGATTGGCTTCCGTGGCAAAAATACTCCGCAAGTTGTACAGTGGAGTTTGCGAACGTCGTTTCATTTGTAAGGGTAACTGTACAATACTTAAATATCAAAGAAACTATAAGAACTGTATTTATTGCAACTGTTTCACGTGTACTGATTCCATTATACTGTATATTGTGTCAGTTGGTGGGGCCGAGCAAAGCCTGTAGTACTCAAAACCTTCATTATAAAACGGATAGTTCCGGTCCTAAAATCTTATTGGCTGAGCCGCGTTCGAAGCCGTTGTAAAATCCCCGATAAACGCACACCTAGGACCACCTCGCATCATTCCATATTAATACGCCACTGAATACAAAAGTTAATGTTATTTTCGCCCTCGTGTTGCCTAGCAACACCGTTAATCGAACTATTTTGCGTCGCGGAAGAACGCTTTATTGTAAGTTTATACACGATAAATACATTTATGAATTAAACATTGTTGTATTTACTATATTTTATGTTGACCGCCGTTTTATAAAAGCAATAAGCCACTCGAGACCGTGCGTTACTGTTACGATATGACTGATGAAAATCACAGTAATGCACGGCCTCTCGTGGCTTATTGCTTTATTATATACATGGTAAAATTACATCTATTTATATTCTATGTACTCATGACAGTAGAGTAAGCCACGGACATATAAAAAGTCCCAGTAATGCAAAAAAAAAACATACCGTGATAAAAATGTTCGGTCATACCGCTCAGCCCTAGGTTTACAATAACATTCTTCTTGTTAGTCGGCTATTAAATAAAAGTGGATTATTATTTACTTATGAATGATTTCTTTCAGAATTTAAAATGTCCTTTACTCCCAGAGAGTACGCTATTGTCTTTGATGCTATACCAGTTGGACCGACATACACAAAAGGAAAAAACTGTACTATTCCTACAATCACCCCTAATCAGCTCTTTATATGTAATGAGTGAGCATTGCGTAATGCTAAGACTACTGACCTATTTTACGAGCTGTATACGAAAAATACGAACCTATTTTACAACCTGTATTACGAGCATCGTTCAGATAAATATAACATCTAACTGACCGCATGTCTTTTGACTTGTAAGAGGAAAGCGGAGCACCCGGAGGAAACCCACGCAGACACAGGAAGAACGTGCCAGCTCTATACAGTAAGGACCTTGGCCTTACTGCGTGAATCGAAGGCCTGGGTTTAAAGGCTTGTTGTTTTTTGTCTTTTTGCAGACGACGCCATCATGACTGGGTGTAAGAGATCTATGAATGAAAGGCTACGTTTACGAGCTGGGATGAGGATTAAGGTTTACCACACCGAACTGTGTGATTGGACTGCCTACGAGTCCAGGCCCGTCTCCTATTAAACAGGTCGGCGCCGTTATGAAGTGCATTATATGACCAGAAAATAGCCAACAGTCAAAGTGTCTCTGATGTTTGAGAAAATGTGTACTTTGTTAATTTATTGAGAAGCAGAGAAAAAAGGAAATTAAATGTGAAGGTTTTGTAGAGACTACATAAAAATAACGCCAACTAATAAAAAGAGAACAAAAATAACTTCTACAAAGAATCTTAATATGCCATTCATAAAGGAAACAACTTGACCTTATGATTCAAGCGAACTGCACGTAAGAAGATTTAACCAAAACAATGATCCACACTACAAAGCACAACCATTTTTTCATTTGAGTTATTTATTTTGATCAACAGCGTCATCATTCTGGTCAGAGTGGCAGCGCTCAAACCGGAAACACACTTTCCATCTTGGAAATAGGGAATGTAGATCTATCCACTCACTTACTTTTATACTTAATTAAATTTGTATGTTTTTGGGACAACAGATCTTTAAACGACCCTATTAAAATGTACAGGTGGAATGTTTTCACCAAGGGTTCCAGAAATTAGTTAACAAAACTCAAAAACAGTTAACACGTGGACTTTGAATAGAGCTTCTTTACAATTTAAAGCTTAAAAAAATAAAATGCTTTTTTTTTTTTACACCTGCACATTTACTGCCAAAATACAAAAGTGTTGGAACGCAGCGGTAGATTTCGGCGATCCGGTTCGACTTCTTAAGCGTTTCATAGTTTATCCTTGTTCAGGACCTCAACGTCCACGTCCTCTGTGCGAGAGACCACCTTGCCGTCGATCACCTCCTCGATCACAGTGCGCACGCGCTTGGTCACCACGGGCTGGGCTGGAGAGGACATGGAAAAACCAAAGAGAGATTCATATCAAAATGTGTTCTGCTAAGCCGGGGCACAGAACAACGAGAAGAGTGTAAAATAAACTAAAATAAAAATCTTTTCAAGATGATGGTTTTAATAACTTACGTTTAGGAGGTGGAGTCTTGATTACTTCAACTGTCTTGGTCACTGTAGTCTTACTATTGAAAAAATGTCCAGAAAATGCCTTTAAATATGTTTCATATGATTTCATCAAATCACAACTTTTGAATCAACTTTGAATCACTGGTTCGGTAGCTTAACAGCTTCCCATATTTTTATTAAGGATGTAATGTTTTAACTATATTATTTGAATCATTTATTATTATTATGATTATTTATTTTACTAACAGCTTAATCCAAGTCACGATCGCATTGGGTCCTGGGCCACCCAGAATCATCGGGCCCAAGGCTGGAATTACACCCTGGACTAGGAGAAAAAGTTCATCACAGGCCCACACACACCCCTGAACATATCTCATTTATTCAACTTAAACCTGGTGATAATTTAGAGTCCAATCCACCTTCTGTATGTTGTTTCTAAAATGAGTGAGAAATCAGAGAACCCAATTACAGGAGATTACATGTGCTGGTGAATTAACCTGCGAAACTGGCCACTGACCCCACTTCAATGCTATTTTATACTGTTATTGGTGAGTATTCTTAGCGACCACTTAAACACACAAGAAAGGGCCTGCACCTTAAAATATATACATAAAATAATAAATAATAATAATAATAATAAGTGCTGCAAGGCATATCGTACAACCTGCTGCACCACTTATCATTCTTCATATATATATATATATATACTGTATATATATATATATATATATATATATATATATATATATATATATATATATATATATATATTCATTTCTTTAATAGTATTATAATTTTAATTGTCTAATTCTATATTATTAAATATCTTTAAACTAAGCTGGTAGTGTCGCCACAGGCTTACCTCAGTTCTCCGTCCAACAGGCGTCTGTACTCGGCGATTTCCAGCTCGAGCCTGGTCTTGATATCCAGCAGCATTTTGTACTCGTTGCCCTGTCTCTCGATGTCTGTGCGGACCTGTGCGAGCTCTGACTCCAAGTTGCTGACCAGGACCTGCATTTGGCTGAGCTGGAGACTGTAACGGGACTCCGTGTCGTGCAGCGTGCCCTCCAGAGCCGATTTCTAACCGACGGGAAAAGAAAGGGAAAAAAAAGGAGAGGAAAGGAAGAAGTTTGAATTGTGAAGTTACAACATCTGGGAGTATTTTAAGCAGATGTCCAACAGTGTGAGTAAACTGTGTGTGTGTGTGTGTGTGTGTACCAGGCTGAGCTGAGACTGCAGTTCAATCTCCAGTGCCTGCAGAGTTCTCTTAAGCTCTGTGATATCGCTGCGGGACGTCTCGATGACCTCTGTGCTCTTCTTCACCTGCTTATTCAGCTCATCAAACTGCCAGAGGAAGAGAGACGAAGGTTAGAGCATGTCTATTATTATGTTAGACGGCATCATCTGTATACGAGCGTCAGCGTGTGTTGCACCTCACCTTGACCTTGTACCACGCCTCCATTTCTCTGCGGTTCTTCTCGGCAATGCCTTCGTACTGCGCCCGGATCTCCTGCATGGCCTGATTCAGGTCCTGCTGAGGAGCGGCATCCACTTCCACGTTCACCGAGCTGGCGGACATGTTAGCACGCAGAGATGCCATTTCCTGCGAAATAATCCAGTGGAAAAAAAGGGGCTGAATTATCAATCATGCAATTTATGTCCTTGTCAGTACTGTATGGTTATAATTTGTCTAACTACACTGATATTTATGTAAACATGCTTTCTGATGAACATGAAGTATTGTATGCGGCGTAGGCCGATTGTGCTGGTCCCACGTCATGTAAGCGTACTAACAAAACCATTTTCTTAGCCTTGGTAGAAAGCCTTCCTTTTTACAGCATGTCAGCATGTATTTGGAGGTATATGGGGTGTACTGGTGCCCTGTCAGAAGCGTTCCTGCCATTCCCGGACCCAGCGTCTCCCAGTGGAATGGGACCTGCCACAACCCTGACCGGGATGAAGCGGTGAAATCTTGTAGAGAACCACACGCACTGCTGCCTTCATGGGCTGACGACCGGCACGCGGCACGCTACCGAAATGTTTCCTATAGTGTGGGCCGATCACAGCGTGTGATATAAAATCACTACAATGCATCTACGATGTTGACATGTCTACGACCGTAATAAACCTCTATTAAACGCCCGCAGGTTTATAATACATCATGTTATTTGTCCCACAACTCCCTGATTCGACCTTGATTCATTCATTCAGAGTGCATCATTGTTGGTCAAGGCTTTAGGAGATGAAAGAGTGCTTTGAACTTTGATCTGTATGACGTGATTTATCTTTCTGAACGTTGCACCTGGGTGCCAACAGTGATGACTCCAGAGATTTCTCATCCTGGACACTCCCTACCAGGAAGACCTGCCTCACTTCGATGTTGCAATAGTTTAGTTGCTTCTGTTAACGAGCTAGGTATTTTCTCACGAGTGTGCGTGTGTCCCAGCGTACCTCTTCGTGATTCTTCTTGAGGTACATAAGCTCCTCCTTAAGGCCTTCGATCTGCATCTCCAGGTCTGACCGGGTAATGGTGAGCTCGTCCAGGACGCGACGAAGCCCGGTGATGTCGACCTCGACTGACTGACGCAGTGCCAACTCATTCTCAAACCTGCGTGGGGGAAAACAAAGGAGTCCCGCAATGGTCAGAGCAGCTTTATGTTTTGCAGCCGTACAAAGTTATTATTGTCGTTTATACTTCTAGAATAAATGAGTTTGCATTTCATCTTTAATATCATGTTGTTCTGACACATACTTGACTCTGAAGTCCTCTGCGGCAAGTTTGGCATTGTCGATCTGCAGGATGATCCTGGCGTTGTCCTTGCTGGCTATGTTGATCTGCCAGTAAATAAATAAATCATCATCGTTATAAAATGCATTATCTGTTTGGCAGAATTATTCGCTCCCTACTTTCAAACGTCTTTTGTGTTTTTTTGTTCAATTTTTTAGCTGTGAATGTCTCATCATACAGTGAGTTAGAGTTGGTCGCTGATGGTTTTAAGTGCTGACATTTTGTATAGCAACAGGTGGCCTACATCGTTTATTTAATTAATTTATTCATTAGGATTTTAATGTCACGTCTTACACACTTTGGTTACATTCATGACAGAAATGGTAGTCGCTTAATGCCACATACAGTCATGGACAATGTTGGATTTCCAATTCACTTCACTTGCACGTCTATGGACTTTGGGAGGAGACCGGAGCTACTGGAGGAAACCCACACAGACATGCAAAGGGGAGAACATGCAAACTCCACGCAGAAAGGACCCGGGCCGCTCCACCTGGGGATCGAAGCTGCACCGGGACCTTCTCGCTGCGAGGTGACGGTGCTACCCACCGAGCCACCGTGTCCGAGCATTCCCGTTTGACCATTCCTGGCCAAAGCGATGATTACCAAACTCATAAAGAAGATATACTTGTTTGGAAGCTGGGGTCAGACGTCGCACGACGCCCCTGGAGCAGAGAGGGTTAAGGACCTTGCTCAAGGACCCAACAGTGGCTAGATACTGTGTTCTTTATTTCATTAATTTGCGTAATTTTTATTGATACGTCCAATAATTAAACACAAACACGTGTATTACATCAAGAGCAAATGTGCTTCGTGAACAAAAAGTGTGCTTTTAGAAGGAAAATAAAAGTGTTGCTCGCTTACCTTTTCACGCAGTTCGTTGATGATGGCAAAGTAGCGGCTGTAGTCGCGCGTCACGGGCTTGCGCTTGTCGTACCACTCGCGGATCTTCAGCTCCAGATGCGCGTTGGCTTTCTCGAGCGAGCGCACTTTGTCCAGGTAGGCGGCCAGACGGTCGTTCAGGTTCTGCATGGTGGCCTTCTCGCTGATTCCGAGTCCGTCCAGCCCGTCGTTCAGACCCGCGCCGCCCATCCCGGCCATGCTCAGGCTGTAGGCGCTGGAGACGCGCACGCTCTGGCCGCCGGCCCCGCCGTACACGCTGGGAGCGCGTCTCGCCTGCATCCCTCCGCCCAGAGATGCTGAGGAGAAGCTGCCGTGGCGGGAGCTGGAGAAGTTCATCACGGAGGCGCTGCTCATCATGTCACACCGATCCTTGTAGCTTAAGTGGTCAGGAGAACCGAAGAAAGAGGCACCGCGAGTGGTGATGGCACTGGGAGTCCGGTATATACAGTGTATCACAGAAGTGAGTACACCCCTCACATTTCTGCAGATATTTAAGTATATCTTTTCATGGGACAACACTGACAAAATGACACTTTGACACAATGAAAAGTAGTCTGTGTGCAGCTTAAATAACAGTGTAAATTTATTCTTCCCTCAAAATAACTCAATATACAGCCATTAATGTCTAAACCACCGGCAACAAAAGTGAGTACACCCCTTAGTGAAAGTTCCTGAAGTGTCAATATTTTGTGTGGCCACCATTATTTCCCAGAACTGCCTTAACTCTCCTGGGCATGGAGTTTACCAGAGCTTCACAGGTTGCCACTGGAATGCTTTTCCACTCCTCCATGACGACATCACGGAGCTGGCGGATATTCGAGACTTTGCACTCCTCCACCTTCCGCTTGAGGATGCCCCAAAGATGTTCTATTGGGTTTAGGTCTGGAGACATGCTTGGCCAGTCCATCACCTTTACCCTCAGCCTCTTCAATAAAGCAGTGGTCGTCTTAGAGGTGTGTTTGGGGTCATTATCATGCTGGAACACTGCCCTGCGACCCAGTTTCCGGAGGGAGGGGATCATGCTCTGCTTCAGTATTTCACAGAACATATTGGAGTTCATGTGTCCCTCAATGAAATGTAACTCCCCAACACCTGCTGCACTCATGAAGCCCCAGACCATGGCATTCCCACCACCATGCTTGACTGTAGGCATGACACACTTATCTTTGTACTCCTCACCTGATTGCCGCCACACATGCTTGAGACCATCTGAACCAAACAAATTAATCTTGGTCTCATCAGACCATAGGACATGGTTCCAGTAATCCATGTCCTTTGTTGACATGTCTTCAGCAAACTGTTTGCGGGCTTTCTTGTGTAGAGACTTCAGAAGAGGCTTCCTTCTGGGGTGACAGCCATGCAGACCAATTTGATGTAGTGTGCGGCGTATGGTTTGAGCACTGACAGGCTGACCCCCCGCCTTTTCAATCTCTGCAGCAATGCTGACAGCACTCCTGCGCCTATCTTTCAAAGACAGCAGTTGGATGTGACGCTGAGCACGTGCACTCAGCTTCTTTGGACGACCAACGCGAGGTCTGTTCTGAGTGGACCCTGCTCTTTTAAAACGCTGGATGATCTTGGCCACTGTGCTGCAGCTCAGTTTCAGGGTGTTGGCAATCTTCTTGTAGACTTGGCCATCTTCATGTAGCGCAACAATTCGTCTTTTAAGATCCTCAGAGAGTTCTTTGCCATGAGGTGCCATGTTGGAACTTTCAGTGACCAGTATGAGAGAGTGTGAGAGCTGTACTACTAAATTGAACACACCTGCTCCCTATGAACACCTGAGACCTAGTAACACTAACAAATCACATGACATTTTGGAGGGAAAATGACAAGCAGTGCTCAATTTGGACATTTAGGGGTGTAGTCTCTTAGGGGTGTACTCACTTTTGTTGCCGGTGGTTTAGACATTAATGGCTGTATATTGAGTTATTTTGAGGGAAGAATAAATGTACACTGTTATATAAGCTGCACACAGACTACTTTTCATTGTGTCAAAGTGTCATTTTGTCAGTGTTGTCCCATGAAAAGATATACTTAAATATCTGCAGAAATGTGAGGGGTGTACTCACTTTTGTGATACACTGTATGTGTCTCCTAGATGAGGTGTGTCTCCTAGACAGAGGTGTGTCCAGGGTGCGGCTAGTCAGTATTGGCAGGGTGGGTGTAAGTGAAACCAAATACAAAAGTTTTTATCCAAAGCGACTTACAGCTGAGTGACAGTACACTGTCTAAGCAATTGAAGGTTAAGGGCCCAACAGCAGCAACCTGGCAGTGGTGGGGCTTGAACCAGCAACCTTCTGATTACTAGTCCACCGCTAGACTACAACTGCCTATTTTATACACATGATTCAAATAATGTACGAGAAGTCCTGAAATAGGTCTCATTTATACAGTATATTTCACTGCCACCAAGAGACTTACATACCGGAAATATAGTCACAATGTAGAATCCTCTAGGATTCACAGATAAAAAATAAATGGAGTATTTCGGAAGGTCGGTGGTTCACCCTCAATCGATGCATTATGCTCTGTAACAATTGTCATTTGCTTTGGATAAGCGTGTGCAAATATAAACTATGCACACACATGTTAAATGTGCACATATATAAAATACAGTACAATAAATATAAAAGGTAAATTTTTTGTTTCTGTATGAATAGAATCTGTTCGGCTTGTGTGGTTCAAGTTTTCAAAGATAGCCATCAAGATCTCACAGATTAGAGCAAGTAAGTCAAGGCAATAAAAACGTCACTTGTTTTTTTCAACAATTTATAACCAGTTATGATCATACTAGTGAATGAAGTTTAACAGACTGTTTACGGAAAGATGATATGAAATCAAAAATGTTAATGGGTGTGGGGGGGTGCGGTATCAGTTCACAGGCACTTTCTACAAGCCGAATCTTGTTTTTTAGCTTGATGTGATTACCAAACAGCCTGCTTGGGAGGGGAGAACCCCGCATTCTGGTGGCACTAGTAATGTGATAACCTGCTTAACGGGACAAAGTGAGAAGGGGCAACAATCAGGCGTAGCAGGTTTTTTTTTCTGTTTGGTTACACAGTGTTGTGACACGGTGGTATGACGATATATCGTCAGGGATACATATTTTGCCAATGTCTTTTAATCGATAACCGACCGTCATGACTACACAGTTAACCGTTAACAGTTAACAAGTATATATATCGTCTCATCATAATATATAACATCACATACAGTGTATCACAAAAGTGAGTACACCCCTCACATTTCTGCAAATATTTTATTATATCTCTTCATGGGACAACACTATAGAACTAAAACTTGGATATAACTTAGAGTAGTCAGTGTACAACTTGTATAGCGGTGTAGATTTACTGTCTTCTGAAAATAACTCAACACACAGCCATTAATGTCTAAATAGCCGGCAACATAAGTGAGTACACCCCACAGTGAACATGTCCAAATTGTGCCCAAAGTGTCAAAATTTTGTGTGACCACCATTATTATCCAGCACTGCCTTAACCCTCCTGGGCATGGAATTCACCAGAGCTGCACAGGTTGCTACTGGAATCCTCTTCCACTCCTCCATGATGACATCACGGAGCTGGTGGATGTTAGACACCTTGAACTCCTCCACCTTCCACTTGAGGATGCGCCACAGGTGCTCGATTGGGTTTAGTCCATCACCTTTACCTTCAGCTTCCTCAGCAAGGCAGTTGTCATCTTGGAGGTTGTGTTTGGGGTCGTTATCCTGTTGGAAAACTGCCATGAGGCCCAGTTTTCGAAGGGAGGGGATCATGCTCTGTTTCAGAATGTCACAGTACATGTTGGAATTCATGTTTCCCTCAATGAACTGCAGCTCCCCAGTGCCAGCAACACTCATGCAGCCCAAGACCATGATGCTACCACCACCATGCTTGACTGTAGGCAAGATACAGTTGTCTTGGTACTTCTCACCAGGGCGCCGCCACACATGCTGGACACCATCTGAGCCAAACGAGTTTATCTTGGTCTCGTCAGACCACAGGGCATTCCCGTAATCCATGTTCTTGGACTGCTTGTCTTCAGCAAACTGTTTGCGGGCTTTCTTGTGCGTCAGCTTCCTTCTGGGATGACGACCATGCAGACCGAGTTGATGCAGTGTGCGGCGTATGGTCTGAGCACTGACAGGCTGACCTCCCACGTCTTCAACCTCTGCAGCAATGCTGGCAGCACTCGTGTCTATTTTTTAAAGCCGACCTCTGGATATGACGCCGAACACGTGGACTCGACTTCTTTGGTCGACCCTGGCGAAGCCTGTTCCGAGTGGAACCTGTCCTGGAAAACCGCTGTATGACCTTGGCCACCATGCTGTAGCTCAGTTTCAGGGTGTTAGCAATCTTCTTATAGCCCAGGCCATCTTTGTGGAGAGCAACAATTCTATTTCTCACATCCTCAGAGAGTTCTTTGCCATGAGGTGCCATGTTGAATATCCAGTGGCCAGTATGAGAGAATTGTACCCAAAACACCAAATTTAACAGCCCTGCTCCCCATTTACACCTGGGACCTTGACACATGACACCAGGGAGAGACAATGACACATTTGGGCACAATTTGGACATGTTCACTGTGGGGTGTACTCACTTATGTTGCCAGCCATTTAGACATTAATGGCTGTGTGTTGAGTTATTTTCAGAAGACAGTAAATCTACACTGCTATACAAGCTGTACACTGACTACTCTAAGTTATATCCAAGTTTCATGTCTATAGTGTTGTCCCATGAAAAGATATAATGAAATATTTGCAGAAATGTGAGGGGTGTACTCACTTTTGTGATACACTGTAGTTCATCACGAACGCTCACTAAACATGCAATTAGTTAAATTCCGGCGACATTTTAAAGCTTTCACTGCCAACATTAGTGTAGTGTAACGATAAGCACTGTATCACAGACATACTGGGACATCTTTTTGTGTAGGATCCACACAAATCTACATGTGCAGCGTTTAACACACAGTCTGACTCCACACCGATGTGAAGCGTCCTAGTGTTTAACAGTGTCATCGAGATTTAAATAACAAATGCATTAATTTTTTCCTTCCGATTGGTTTCCGAACGGCAGCGCTTGATTCTGTAAAGCTGGCGCATGCGCACAGAGGGTGGGTAAGTCTCAAATCAGCAGTCTCACATGCTCGGTTCAATTAAAGCGTCAGCCGTTGGTATCTAATTTAAACGACCTCTTTAACCGGCAGCATTAATCAAACAAAGATGAACTGTTTTATCACTGACCTCCGCTATATATCGTGATACAGTTCTATCACTGAGCTAACGTTATCGTTAACTCTGCTTTCTGATTATTATACACAGTGGCTATTTAACAGGTAACCTCTTGAGGAAAATATGTGTTTCAATATTTTAATATTATGATGGTCCTCTTAATGTGCTGCAGTGTTATACTGATTAAAGAACACTTGCAAGCATGCATGCCATCATGACCCTTTTTGTACTGTTAATCACATCGTAAATCCACTCAAACTTTACCTTCCACTCACATCACCTGGATTTTATAGGTGTGAACTTTGTACTTTTGTCAAATAAAGAGGCATTTAAATACCATAAACCAAGTAGTAAACTAGAGGAATGAACTCGTTTTCACTTAACTATGTACGTGTGTGTATTCAGGACCATTGTCTTAGGAAAATATTACAAATCTGACATGAATTAACTGAACTTACCATTGCAACTTTAATAAATAACCCCAAAAAATGAGGCACAAATAATTTAGCTATAAAATATATATATATATGATTTATTTTTTTTATAATTTCCTCCTGACAGTACACAGGTAATAATAATACACGTCAGTCTGATATCACAGTTAAAAATAGACCCACATTCAAGACGGTTGTTTAGACTAAATAAAGAGTGTGTACACTATAAAGAGCCACGATATTTAAATTCAACAACGGCCTTCGGTTCTGAAAGGAAAAACATTACGTACACATTGTTATGATGTACTAAAATTCTTGTCCAAATTCTCTCCTTCTTCCAAAACTATTTGTACAAATGATGATTTAACAACGTTGATATTTTTATTTAAGTTATCTCCACTACGTTTAACCTCGTTTATGCAATTTACAAACAGTGTACTTTTGACTTCCCACTCTGAAAAAATTATAAGCGTTAAAAAAAAATGACCGAATTGGGATAAAGAATTCTGTACACCATATAAAGAAGGTTTTTTAAATTCTAGATAGATATGCTGCAAAGATGATGTATTTCAAAAGATTGCATGCAATTCTGCAGAATGGGACCTGCTTTTCTGCAAACGGTTAAAAACAACTACAAACATTATACTTATAAACTTCTATTCATATGCAATTCAGACGAATAACATTGTTATTTAAACGTTGATTTATTATTGTGAAATGTTCTAGTTTAAATATATAAAGTTGGAAAGTTAACATGAAATTATGCTTCTAATTATACCTCCAATTATAAGTCAACCCAATTGCAAATTGTGAATGTGAAGAACGCAGAGCTGATTCCAAAGCTGTTAACTCACCTGTGTAAAAATAAACACTGCATGTTTTCAGCTTTGTGTAAAATCTGACTGTAATTACACGAACAGTGAGACAGTTTGACAGGAGAAAGTGGCCAAATAAACAGAATGAATGTCATTGATTGATGGCTGACTAAATTATGTAACAGCTCAGAAAAACTGACAACCACACTAAAACACAATCAAAACTAAACCAGGCATTTCTTATTTCCACAGAAAATATATTAGCTTTAATCAAATTATATATTTCATTTAGTACTATTATCTGTTGGGTGACCTTGTTCTTGATTGTTTAATTAAATCAGAAAGGATCATAAAATTTTGAAGTGGCCAATTCAGGTCAAATGGTTTATTATAATTACTTTTAGTCTGAACCAGACCCCACCTGAAACACTCCCATTTGCTAAATGATGTGTAGTTTTTGGGTGTAAATGTAGGTGAGGCAAAAATTAAAGGTCATTAAAATTATTAGTCTCAAAGCAGCTGGAGTAGGTACTTGGCCTGGGTTTGTCACTTATTATTATTATTATAAGTGAGGTACAAAAAAACTTACAAACCAACGTTTTTATCCTGGTCAGGGTCGGATGGGGTCTTTTGCTTACTGCCTGTGTAAAGTGGAGTCCCCCACGTCTCAATTGCTATTAATCTCTTAAACACATCATTTTTTGATGGCACTGTTAGGCCAACACACACTTCCATACATTCGGTCCACATACTTACACCTTGGGCAATCTGCAGCAGCCAGTTCACCATCTACAGGTAGCTGGAAGAAACCCCGAAAACACCATGAGAACACAGGACCTGCAGAAACAGTTCTGGTTAGAAACAAAACCTCTATATACATTTTATATATTTATTTATATAACTGCTGTATTAACTGAATCTATATGCAATGTTCATTGTTTTATTAAGTATTATGGTGACAATCATATCCATATTATTCATTAGACAGTATATCTGGGTACCCAGTTAATCCAGTGCCATTAATTCTGATCAGAGTCCTTGGTCTGTCTGCTGGAAAGGTTTTGGCACCAAAGTGTCACAACAGAAAAGCTTTCAGGAAGTCACAAGGTTGTGAGTTCACTGCATTTTATTTACAATACACAAAGTGAACAAGCAGTATACACAGTCCAAGCCAAACAAAGTTTGGTACACAGTATCAACAGGGCTTGCTGACAGAAACAGGTAGGACTTTACCAAAAACTCTGTTAACTAATCACTATAAAGTACAGATGTGTTAGGTGGATGGAAAAGGGAGCAGCATTAGCATTTAGCAGATGCTTACATCTAGGGGCATTGTTCAGGAATTAAACCTGTGACCTTCCGATTACTGGCATATTATATTATTTCTCCATGCCTGAGCTGTTGTTGATGATTATTATAAAAGCATTTCTGGCTAACATACACATTTCAAACCATACCATGTATGTACCTTTACCTTAAAAAGCACAGCTAAGTGTTTTACTTTGCATATTTCAACAGCTTTCAGAAATGCCAAAAATGCCTGTGCTCATGTTAGCCTACACAGTCTCTAGCAAGCAGAACAGGTTCGTTAAGTAAGTGCGCCGGAGAAACGTTAGCATAGCTGGATGTGACAGGTCATTAATATTAATTTACTGGGACAGTCACTGGGCTTTTAAACATGCCAGTTATATTAAATGTAAAGTCAATAAAGCAAGCACATCAGGCGTAGAAGGAGTTAGCATTTTAAAAATCGACTTGAATTGCTTATATTGATATAATTCTTGAAGAAAAGAGCAGTACATTTATTATTATTACTCTTTTAAAATTAATTCCATTATGGTGATGGTTTTGAAGACCAATACAAATGCTTGAGATGTTAAAAAAAGAGACAATTTTCTAAGACTCGTCATTTATATATGACATAATTACGAGCACTTTCACATAAAAGTAAAAATTGCTCTGGGTGGAGCTTGCACTAAATGCAGAATCCCTTTCATTTATTTATACACTCACTGTCTGTTTTAGCATCGCTTCATCCTAGTCAGGGTCGCGGTGAGTCTTGTTCATAAGACGGAAAGCAGAAAATATCACGGACAGGTCGGCGGTTCAATACAGGGCACACGCACACACACCGAAGTAGCCAGAGGAAACCCACAGGGAGAACGTGCAAACACTACACCCGGACCGCTCCACCCAGGACCTTCTCGCTGTGAGACGACAGTGCTTCCCACTGAGCCACCCAGGAAGCCATCCAGGAAGCCAGGCGCTAAACAAAGCGATTGTTCATTGGTCATTTAAAATCTACAAATGGAAATTATTTAAAAAGCTGAACAAAGTGGCGGTCGCACACACGTCGAGTTTAAGGAAAACGTCGAGTTTAAGGGTACAAATTTGTCCAAGAAGTGCGTCGAGTTTCAAAGATTTCGAGTTTAGGGGATGTCAAGTTACAAGGTATCACTGTATTACCTTAGAAAGTGATCATGCTAATGTTATTCTGTTTCAGCAGAAGTGGACATGCACTACTATTCACTTCATAATTATGGCTTTATACATTTATCTGCCAAGACATTACATTAAAGTTTACAGCAACACAAATTAAAACTCAACACTCCCAAAATTTAATGACTCTGTGACAGATATTGATGTCAGTTTTTCTTTGGAAAACAAATTAGTCCTTGCCCGTAAGTCACAAGGTTATGTATTGCATTAATATTAATCTCGGAGGATCTTTCAGTCTAAGGATTGTAAATCTCTGCAAAGAGAGAGAAACTATTACTTCACTTTGATCTCTTTTGACAAAAAACTGCCTCGGGCGTGAACATAGACGCTGCTTCTCAGAAAACAATTACAACGGGCGTGGTACCAATGGTTTTTCAAAATGGTAAGGATGGGCACATACCTGAAGCACAAGGTTTGTCGTGGTTCTAATCAGATAAATCTGTGTTACACCGACAAATATGCAGGAGTGAAAATGTGAAAAGTTGACATGCGGATGAAAAGATAACTGTTTAGACTGGTAAACAAGACCGGTAATTAAGCACACATGAATTCTACAGAATCTGTTTCACACAGATATGACTTTAGTCGTGTGAATCGCAGAGAACACTTTTACACTTTATATTATAAGTAAAGTTCATCTCTCTGTTAAAGGTAAAGACTGCGCACATAATATTGACATAAAATGATTGCTTCGACATTAAGACTGTTTTGTTTGGTTAAGTGTGATTATGGGCAGTATAACATAAGTAATGAAAATTATTATTGGATTTTTATTTTACTATAGATCCTCTGCTAACCTTTTAAACATGCCACTTATCTCATTTAAGAAGCCTTGGATTCGTGTCCCTGTACTCAAATGGTTTCGAAACATACAGACCTGGGAGTCGTAGGGTCTTGGCAATGTTAACACAGGTTGTTACAATAGTGAAAGAAACTGCCTTTTCTACGTCATGCCACAGAATCTTAGATTCTTTAAAAGAGAGATTGTTAATGAGTTATATGTTCTGGCTTATTGACTGTAACATCCTGGTTAAAGCAAGGTTTTGGTGTGCAGCACTATTTCTGACAAAGTTCTGCCTAACTTACAATCCTCATCATTTTTCTGCACAATATCAGTTAAATATGGTTTGTTTAAACCTAATAGTACCTGTTAACCTAGTAAAACATGCTGCCTTTGTAAGGTAAACTTTCAACCATTGTACATCAAGTAATTTGCTTAATGCTTCTAAAGGCAGTGTGTTTTAAAATCTTCCCCCATCATTAACTACTTGAAACGATCCTACTGTAAAGTGTGTACACGAAGACTAAAAGACGTGTGCGTAGGTGATAGTTGATAATTAAGGTATTTAGGTGCAAAATTAAACATGATCTCTTGAGTGGGACACAATAGTTAATTGCAGACCTTTACATCTGTGTGGGTTGAGGAATGTGATAAATGGACCAGCTGGACCACCAAGCAAGCACCGCCTGTTACACTGTCATTTCTTTTTTATTCATGAGATTACTCCCACAGCCGTCATTCCCCATGGGGCAAATTGCATGATCAGGGCACTTCAACACGCAGGTGTTTCTGGAAATGATCGCTTGAGTAAAACACTGTAATGCTGAATCATCAGACATATTACGCATGTGGCGTATACATGTTTCTTACTATGAGGGGAACAAATGACATCACTTGTCTACATAGTCACCCTCAGATGCATTTTTCCCAGGGTCGTACCAACTTTTTAATGCTGTAATCACATGAAAATCTTCTTCACCTTCTTTGAGCTTCCAAAAAGGTGGAAATCAGATGGCGCTAAATCCAGACTATAAGCGTCTCTCGGTCTCTCGGACTCGACCGATTACTAATTCTCCCACCCTCACCGTTTCCAACCAAAATATAAAAGTGTGGAAACTTTTTAAAGATCCCTCGTATGTATATTTGTTTTTCTTTACTAAGGACCTTATTCTGATCAGGAATTCTCCCTGGGCAGAATGAATGGCTTTCTTTCATTCATGTACAGCTTCTGCATGCTTCTGGCAAAATAGAGGAAACTGGAATACTTGCAAACTCCAGTGACTGGAGGCAAGGTTTAAACCATGATCCCCAGAACCATGGGGCTGCACGGTACCCACACAACCCACTGTGCCACTGGTCACCATTATCTAAGGTAAAATGTAAAATGAAATACATTTAATGTTTTGGGTGACCAGCTTCATTGTATTTTGTTAATTATGAACTAATTTTAAATGTAATGCCTGCAACACAAAGTTAACACAATATCTAAGTTAAGACCATTTTAAAGCCTTTCACAATAAGCAGGTGAATTCATGATTGGATAAAAAAAAGATCCACTAACGACTCAGTCTCAGCAGGCAATGATGGGTCACGTTGTGTACTTCACTAATCTGCTGTCCTTATCAGTTTCAAGTTATCAACAAATACAACCTGAAACTCAGTTCTGTGAAGGGAAAGCCACATATCAAAGGTTGATGTATGTTCTTGTATCATGATAACACAAGTGTTACCATAATTTAACGAATTAATGCAAAAGAGGTCGACTTCACAGTCTGCGCTCCAGAACTTCCCATAAATACTGAACGATGTTTAGATGAGGAGTTTGGGGAGGCCAGTAATGATACCTGGCTTTATCCTGGTGCTCATTAAGCTACCACTGAATTATTTTTGGAGGAACAGTGGGAGCAGCCAATAAAAGCCAGTAACAAAGCCTTGCACCATAGGGTGCATCTGGACCTGTAGGATAGCTTTATGTATGTTGGATAGATTCCTAATCATCTCTACTAGATTTTGCCGTACAATGGGATTCCACATTGTAATGAAAAGATTTTTGGGTTAAAGGTGATTCTAAATCTGACGTAATATAGAAAAGCCTCTCAATATGCCACGATTAAAATCCGTAAACCTTAGCTGCCTGGATAATTACCGCTACAATGCAATATTTGGCTTAAATTCTTCTTAACTGAAGCAAACCTTTGAGAACACTTTCCACATGCTCTAGGTAGTCTTTTGGAGGTTTAATTCATTTAACCTATAGGAGAAAAGGGTGAGGACAAATGAATTATCGAGAGACACACTCAGTCTGGGAGTGGCCGCTTTGTACCCGTGTCTCCCAAACGCTGATGGACACACCCCTGGCTCCTGAGCACTTACATCACTAAAACACAAAGTGCAAACCTTAAGTCTTGGGATTATTAGCAATAGGTGCATAATCTTTTAAGGCTGTATAATGACATATATTCTATATATAAAGGAATTCATATGACCTCAGGTCTACTGTATAGTTACTTTCTAACAAAGAACCATCACACAGCCATGTGGAGTTCCAAAAGCCAGTATTGTCTGTATTATCACCGTTATTCAAAATTATTGTTTAAATAATTAAACAATGCATGATATTACACAAGTGAAATTTACCATTACATATATTAAATTAAAAAAGCAGGTCGCAACAGCTTTGTTGATGGTATTTAAACTATTTTTTTATTTGATATTACTCTTTTTGGAAGTGAAATTTTATGCCGTTGTTCTTTGCAGAACGTACAGTTGGGAACCACAGTTTGGAGTGGATCTACTCAGTCAGTCAGATTTAAAATCTACTTTCCAGTTAAAAACACATAAGTTTCAGCTCGTGTAGATACATTTTCACTAACTGGTGTGATGCACAGTACAAAGAATTTGTCCTTCGCTGTTATTCTTTCTCCCGTCAGGTCTTTTACAATCAAACCCATGCAGACGACAGAGAAATCGTTTTTCAACCCAAGTTCTCCGATTCACCACACTGCTGCATTCTCTCCATATTAAAAAATATAATGCTTGCCAACAAACTAACAATGGACTTACAATGGATTATTCTATAACCGATACAATAACGGATCCCGAAGCACGAGAGTCAAGTCAACCTCTGAATGGCTTAAACGAAAACACAATTACGGTTTTGAAGTGGCCTGGTCTTGAAAAGAGAAAAACTTGAAAAGAGATCGAGGTTACGTCATCTAGTTAAATGGCAAATTACACCACCTTTTTACACCACCAAATCCATAATTACACTTTCTGTATGCATAGTTTGGATTTTGTCATTGTTTGATCTGAACAATTGTAACTGCGTGACTAGCATGACGACTGTTAAACAGCAGCAGATCCTTGCAAATACAGGTAATTGCTAAGCACACTGTGTTCTGTATAGACGCCCACTGTTCTGTCCTATTGAATAACCCTGCCGTTTGTTTGCTAATATTTTTTAAAAATTAAATTAAATTAAATTAAAGATTTAATAACCCCCTATTAGCATTTTTGGACGTGCTCTTCCTGTCCTCACATTATCTGCCAACTATCACAAATAATAGCATAGCACTTTGGCTACAAGCTTATTAACCGCAGATGTAAAATGTATAGAGCTACGTGTGGAAGTCTGGAGCAACAATGGAAGGTTGCATCAGGTTATTCCTGTAGATTATACAGATTGAGTACAAATTCAATAATCAGCAAATCTGAACATTTCCTGGTTTGAAGGGCAAAATTTTCTTGCACTTGGATTTGAAAATGTGAAATTTTGCCACAAATAATAAAGTTTATCTCGGTTCTGCCGGGTTTTTCAACACAACACGACATTTATAAATTAATATACAACATGTTTTTACGTTTTTTTTAAAGCTTGTTGCCAATCTGTCTCGCCTGTCAGCAAAGTTAATCTCACTCGACCACTATTAACAATAAACCACATATATATTTTTTATTTGAAATCACAACTGTGATGCACCACATATTCAGTGGTCAGTGCAGCAGCACAGTTGGGCTATTAGTAGCGCATGTACAGATTTGTGTACATTTGTGGGTCAAAGTTCAACAGATTCCAAGTCTGCTGAACACGCACTTGAAACACACACTTGGGTAGCACAGCGACAGGTCCTGGGTTTGATTTCCAGGTGGAGAGGTCTGAGTTTCTGTGCAAATTTTGCATGTTCTTCCTGTGTCAGCGTGGGTTCCGTCCCACAATCCAAAGACATGAAGATACAAAATTGGCCGTGGCTGTGTTTGACATTGAACCTGCATTTATGAATCTTGTGTAACCTGTAACTACCTGTCATGACATTAAAGTAACCAAAATGTAAAACATGACATAAAATCCTAATAAATAATTCTGTGTAGATTTTTGCATTAAGAATTTAGTGTGACTGACGCTTAAGACGGTGCAAAACTTTCCGATGCCCCCACACGAGCAAATTCCAACACAGATATCTGTGTTTATCAGTCATACTGGTGTACCATTACACACATAACACTAATAAATGACTTAACATGGTCCTGTTTCATCATGTCCTTTTTTTTATCTGTTTGTGTAAGTTTCCCACTGTGTTTATCAGGGCGGATTCTGCGACATGTAAAGCATTCTTGGCATTCGAAGGGACCTGCCTGCTTACCTGCCAGCCTGTCGCATGCCTAACGTGACTACTATGCTAACTTCAGGTGTGTCTGGGTGGAGTGTTTGTGTCACTGAGATCACACAAGTGATTGGGCTGGTGAAGAGATACCTGCCTCACAGAAACAGACACGAAGAACGGGCTGGAGCTAAAACTAACAAGTCTTACTTTTACTGAGTTTTTACAGTGCAATTACAGTCTAGTGTGATTTAACCCATGACCTGACGACAGATAAAGCTGATGCGGGTAATCAGTCACTTAATACTGCCCTACTGAGGCAACACACAGTCCTGTCAGCACTAACTAATCTGTATTAAATATTTATTTATTCATTCATCTTCGATAACTGCTTCCTTTTCATCGGAGTCACGGTGGGTCAGACGCTAATCAGAAACTGAAAAGTCAAATCTGTGCCAACCTGTTTACTTAAACCTCCATTTTTTTTCTTTATGAATTCTTTCACTTTTTCTCCCTTTTCAGCGCGTCCAATTGCCAGATTGCGTCATGCTTCCTGTCCACCAATGCCGATCCCTGCTCTGATTGAGGAGAACGAAGCTAACCCACGCCCCCCTCCGACACGTGGGCAGCATGCCGTATGCATCTTATCACCTACACTTTGACGAGTGCAGTGCAGCTCAGCGTTGTGTACGGAGAGGACACACCCTGAGAGAACTCTTTTCTCATCTCTGTGCAGGCGCCATCAATCAGCCAGCAGAGGTCGTAATTGCACCAGTCATGAGAGAGAGACCCCATCCGGTTTAGTCCCACCCATATCTGAACAACAGGCCAATCGTTGTTCATGTGGTCGCTTAGCCTTAGCCGGCAAGGCAGAGCTGAGATTCGGTACGATGTATTCGTGATCCCAGCTCTGGTTCCAGCGTGTGTTTTTACCGCTGCGCCACCTGAGCGGCCTTAAACTTCAAATTTGACGGATATTGCGGTCAGTGATTTGTGCCAGAAGCACTAAGAGCTCATTTACAATAAAATATTAAGAGTTCTGGGTTTTATTTTTGAACCAGCAGCTTGTTGTCTTAGGAAACCCACAATAAACTCATAAAGAACTTGAACATTACTTTAATATTTTGTTGTTTCTCTTTCACTACGTGACTCAAAAATGTAGTCAGTAAAGCACAGTTGTGGAGAGAACCAAGTTCCCAACTCTTCCATAACTCATAGAAAGGTCAACTTTGGCAATAACTATATACCAGTTGTGGCCTGTTCCTATAAAAGAAATCAGCTGATGCTTCAGCCAGATGTTTCCTCCTCCCTAATATTCTCCCCAACACCCGACATGCAAATATTTAACTTCACATGCCAACCACTTGAACGGAAAAATCGTTACACTGTCTAGATGCCCCACCTGTCACCACATGGCATAACCGGTTCACATCGACCATGTTATTATAAGGATGATTTACCATGATTCATGCACAAGTATTCAAGCGCCATGGGATAGGTCTAGTGTTTTCATACAACACACAGTACACACAACAGCTTCACACAAACTCCACAACAATCTGATGGATTATCTAACATACACCAACTAAAGCTCTTTTAGAAAAGCACTTATGCTTCCTAAAATCATTAATACATCTTTTTTAATCCCCTACATTCTAATGTCTGGGGCGACATTGTGACACAGCTAGAGTAGGTGCTTCAGAGCATCATAAGACCTGGGAACCTGGCCTCAATTCTGGAACCTGGATTCAATCCATCTTTTTTGAAGGATGATGGGCTCCTAACATAAGTACCAAAAGAATTAAATGTTCTCAAACACCATTGGAAAGGTTTTCTATTCCAGACTTTGGTGCAGTTAGGATTTATCCATGATCTAGCATTATAGCTGTGACTTTTATTAAATCAGATAATTTTTTAAAATTTGTAATCTACCTTGATTGCTGACATGTTTGTTAAAAAAAATTACGTAGTAAAAACATTGCAACTAAAACAACTTTATATTTAAATAGGGCCTACAGAATTGTTTTTATGTTGGAGGCTACCGACTTCACTTAAGTTACAAGCTGTATGCTGGATGGACAATTGTCTTACGTTTATTATTATTATTATTATTTTAAATATACCGTAGATATACAGTTTGATAAGTACTGTTAAAATACATCACACTCTTTTTGGTGTTAAAAATAAATTCTGATCCTTTAACATTATACTTTGTTAAGGTTTTGATCATATCGTATCGTATAGCGCAACTTCTCCAAAGCATATTGAGCCCTAGTTGACAACACAGCTGACATTTAAACCCCTGGATCTCAGCGGTAGTGTGGGCTAGTGTGTTTTACTGCTGTGCCACCTGAAAGCCCCAGCAGAAGAAAAGCCATGTAAAATTTGAATCTGGTTGATTTTACTTGTAAAACCTGTACAGAAATCATGATGTGTTGGTGTGTGTCTGGTGTGAAAACTGTGCTGGATCAGGTACTCAGACCAGAATGATCCTCTGTGGAAACTACTGAATACGGGAGCAGCCGAAGGGGGGAAAATTCTTCTGTTCAAACTGGCCTTAATCAGGTGACGCTTTGGGTAAAAGCATCCCGTTTTATATTAGGATTGAGCTTTCAGTCTGATTACTAACATGTTAATAGGTCGCACACAGATGTAGATAACGAGTCAAACATTTTATAAGCGTGTTCTGGAGAGATAACGAAAAGATTAATGAGGTTTAATGCAAACGTTTTTTAGACAGGCAGGGGCCTGATGCAACTATGCTAAACTGCACTGAAGCTACATACATCAAGAATGACATGACCTGTTTAACTACATTAATACTGCTTATGCTGTTAAAGATGATATATTTCCCTGTGCATGCAGGTAGTCGCCTTGTTGTGCTATTTGTTGTGCTAGTTGCTTAGCTACTTTATTTAGCATCTCTACGTTTTTTTCGCCAGGACAATAGCAACATCCCATTCAATAGATGAAAGAAGAATATTAATCATGCCTTTCACTTCTGTGCTTAAAGATTTTTGTGAGATTACCAACTTGACCTCAACTTTATAAAAGCTAAACAGCCAGTCATGTCACAGTGCTGTCATTCTGCACACGCCAAAGGTTAACATGAATGAACAGGCTCAGTTACACTACCGTTTTTCCATACATAGCGTCATGATGGTGACTAAGTGGGGTGACTGTGGAGAAGATTGGAAAATAGCAATAGATAGGACTTAATTACAGGTGGAAAGAGTACTACTCCGGCACGTACAGTCAGTACAGACTGCATTTTTCACCTGCACGAGTCGGAGGGCCACACCGCCATCAGCATTATTCCTCAGCCCTGTGCAGGCACCATCAGTCAGCCAGCAGGGGCCGCAGTCGCACCGGTTATGAGGACCTATGATCCGACTTTTTATGAACAACAGCCAATCGTTGTTCATGCTGCCGCCCAGCCCAGTCGGAAGGCAGAGCCGAGATCCGATACGATGTATTCGAAACCCCAACTCTGGTGCGCTCGTGTACTTTACCACTGTGCCACCTGAGCGGCTCTTAGTTACTTTTTTAACAGACGGAGGGGGTGTGTCTCCTGTGTAACGCACACAAGACAAGTGGACACACAATAGTTGTTTTTAATTAAACTATAATAGAAAAAACATGTAAATACAACATTTAAAACATTTAGGGACGTGTAATGTGTCAGTTTAGTACAGACCATCCCATAAAACATTTTCAAACTGTATAACCACTGAAGTTAGCATTAATTGTGGATTCTATAGACCAGCCTTCTTTTATCACCAACAAATACCAAACAACAGTCATAGTGCAAATCCATAACTCAAAACAAGTCAAGGTTACAAGTGTTGTGGCTTTCACTAAATGCGACTTTTCACTAGACGTTTTTTTTTTTTTACCCAGTAACGGATGTTATTTAAAACGTAGCGAATTACAGTTTTTAATACAAAACATACTTAAGTTAAAGTAAAGTTACATGTTGTAAAATCTACTTTAAAAAGTACAAGTACACAAAAAAATACTCAGTTACATTAACGCGAGTAAATGTCATTCGTTACTTTCCACCTCCGGACTTAATAACGAGAGAGATTGGCGCAACAGGCCGCTTGGTTCATCGTTTGTTGGCATGTGTGTGCATTGCGTGCAAAAATACCGAGAGATCAGTTCCAGAGCAACAGTTGAATAAACTTTCGCAGCATGCCAACGCAAACACATCACTCATTTTAAGTCTTTATACACCTGCTGTCATGTTTAGGCCTGTACAGTAAAACATAAATTGTGTTTATTACAAGTGCTATCTGGGGACGTACACACTTACTGTCGTTCTGTTCACTTTAGCATTTTTAGGCTTTTTTCTGCCCAAGATGTGTAGATGTGTCAGTTATTCTGCCTTTAAATATATTACTTAAAAAAGAACACAGAAAAGAAATTATCACTAGCATCTGTTCTTTTCAGTGCTCAGTGTACCAAAGAAACTACGATTCACGTATGTTGCCGCCTGTAACAAAAACATCATGTTTTACACACTTTGGTTATATTCATGACAGGACAGGCAGTTTCTGGTTACACAAGATTCATCAGTTCACAAGTTTCATGTCAAACAGTCATGGACAATTTTGTATCTCCAATTCACCTCACTTGCACATCTTTGGACTGTGGGAGGAAACCTGCGAACTCCAAACAGAAAGGACCTGGACTGCTCCACCTGGGGATCAAACCCAGGACCTTCTTGCTGTGAGGCGACAGCGCTACCCACTGAGCCACCGTGCCGCCCCACCCTAATAAAATACAAAACACATTTTGATCCATGTGCCTCCACAAAATAACCTACCACTGGAAAAGGAAATAAAATAAACAAAAATAAACTCTTGTTAGTTTACCACATGCAAAATATTCTTGCTAGAAGTTATTGCTGATTTTAAATGCAAAATTTTACACTGTATAGCCTCTACAGCTAGAAAGGTACAAATGACCAGCTGACCAGACAAACCTCCACTATAATCTAGATAAACACAGATACATGTGGAGCCTTCAGATTGGATCTGATGGTTATTCCACACAAATGCAGATTTGTCTCATAGTCGCACTTTGATGACGTTTTACTCGAGTTACAAGGTACCACTGTATTAATAATAATATAAAATATGTTTACAAATATAATCTTGATAAGTGAAAGTGTCTAAACTAAATTGTGTGCACAGAAATGAATACAATCGAAAAGCCTACATCATATACATGACATAACACTGTGTCCATTTGGCTGTTGGTGCTGGTGTGCAGTTAGATGTGTTTGTGTGTGTAGAAAAGAACACAATCAGTTTTCATGTTTTATACAAAACCTTTAGACCGATTAGTCTCAGTACCTCCAACCATCTGTGAAGTAATGTTGAAAAACTGGAAACTGTGACAATGCAAAGATTAATTATTCAGTTGGGAGATACGGGCAAGTAAAGGGACGTTTGATTTAGTTCACACCAGTTCCTTTAAACTGAACCGTAAGGGTTTATAAAAAACACCCAGAACTAAACCCTTATTTGTTTGTGTTTTGTTTTTATAGTCTTAATAAAATAAATTGTCAAAAAACCTTTAACCGGGGCTAAATATTATTAGCTAGAATTTGTGTCCTTAAAGGATCCAACATATTTTAATGTGTTTAATTTTATATATTTGATCATTGAACATAGATTTATAGATAGAATAATTAAGCAGATTTACTTAGCCACTAACATATAAACAAATAAAACAATAAACAAAAGCAAAAGTGCATTCTTACCGTTTTCTCTGTGTATCTTCGAGGTTTCCAAAATCTTGGTGCATATTCTACTTGCTGATTCCATATTCCAAACTAAAAATAAATAAATAAATAAATAAATAAACAAACATTAAGTTCGTTGTCATGATCATGAATTACTCGCACTAGTCATTTTAACAGAAACAAACTGACCTATTAGGGTGTTTTGCAGAATGGATTCTACTATACAGATGCGGACATAAATGCATCACGTGATTGCTGAAGCTTTGTCCGCTGCACATTCATGTTGGCAATTCAGTGTTTTACCGCATCACAGAAGTGATCTGTTAGATTCAGATCTGATTACTGTAAGGCCGCTGAAGTAATAAACTCCAGATTATGATATTTACACTGATGACTTGTGCTGTGTTAGATGGTGCATTATCATGCCAATAGTAACCGCTATAACACATGCACATGGTGAACAACATCACTCAGATGGCCAAGACGTTCAACCATGGTTTGACTTGTATTGAGGCCAAGAAAACATTCCTCACACCATTACAACACCAGCAGCCTAAACTGTTCATACAATACAGTTCAGGTCCATGGGTTAATTCAGTTTCAACTAAATTCTGACCCTAACATCTGCATGCTGCATTAATGATTAGGTTTCATCAGACCAGTCAAAGCTTTTAGAATCTGTAGCCCCAGTCCACCGTTCCTGTCTGACAGATGTGGATTTGTGTAATGTTCATTTAAAGTTTTAAATGAAGTTTTAAGTGGTTTTAATTCAATCAAACATCTGTGGCTAGAGTTCAAAATTGCTGTACGCTGCCACTCCTCAACTAACAAATCAACACTTCAAAAAAACCTTATGAGCTTCTGACAGTTTGTGTTAAGTAGGTTGGGTTGTGACAAATGTTTTTGTTAAGGTGTGTCATTTTAAAACTGTCGTTTTTGTGTTTGTTTTCACAGTCACAGGTACATAACGTTTCAGGAAAAAAACGTTGATTTATAACTGCACTGGTTTATACTGCAGTAACTGTATTATCCTGATTAAACTTAATATGGGTCCACTGGGCGCATAAGGGGACGCACCCTACACAGAGCGGCATTCACACCTTGGGAAAACAAAAAGTAGCCATTCCAGTAAAAGAAACTTGGGAATAAAAACCATACTGACATGATAAAACATGCCAAAGTTCTTACAGTGACCCAGGGCGAGGTCTGAACCTAGGTCCCCAGTAGCCTGAAAATGTGCAGCGGCAGCTATTTCTGCTGGAAAAACCCACCCCATTAAAGTTAGCTGCTGTGTATTTATCGATAAGCGGATTCTATTGAATTGCTTTTTCCAATGAAGTTTCAAGACAAGACCAGACACATGCACACAGTGGTTCTTGTTTATAGCTCCGGAAAGATCATGATGATTGCATAGCTTTCACTTTTTATTGACGTCTGGAACGTTTTAATTTTCCAGCTGCTGCACCTGTAAGAAATTGGACTGCACATTTAATACGAGGTCATGTTCGTGCTCCCTCAAATCACATCCCGCTAATCCAAAGGCTGAATAAATAGTATATCATCTATCTGTTAGTGTTTGACTGTGTCCATGGTGATTTACATTTACTTTATGATATCTGGCAGACACTGTAATCCAGAGCAATTCACGGATACACTTCATTATTCTGAAAGCTTTACAGCAGACAAGTCAAACTCACATCTGGCCCGAGGTACAATCATATCCGGCCCGCCGGAATATAGGGCGCACACCGTCGATAGTACAAGTCCCAACATGCACTGCATCTGAAGGCCCAGTTGCACCTTTCCCCCCACTCTGTTGCACAGTCATTTATTTACATTTACATGTTCGGCTACAGCTGCCCCTCATTTGAGGTCAGTAGTCAATTACGCTCTTGCTCTCCTGTTTAATAAATGCTGACCCTGTTCGGCCCTCGACACAGTTCCGGTTTTTAATTTTGGCCCTCTCTGTAATTGATTCGACACCTCCGCAGTAATGGGTAGTGACTCTTAAGAGCACTGACAGACATAAGTAATAAAAGTCATAAATAAGCCAATGTTAGTGGCTAATAATGCAGAATTACTTTTAATGAAATAAATTTGTAATTTCACAGTGAATTGTTAATGTTTACTTTTCCAAATCCACTTTCTATGCACGGGTCACTGCCGGGGGTATATTTTGCTTAATAGGGATAAAAAGCTAAACCTGCAGTGAACTTACTTTCAGTGCAGTACTGTGTGTGTGTGTGTGTGTGTGTGTGTGTGTGCGGGGACAATTCCACAGTTTTTAGCAAATACACATTAGTATTATGATCCAGCGGCTCCACTAATAGTTTTAATTTCTGTGTAAGAAACTCACCTTCATTTCAAGCTCTGGTTTTTCTTTCCTCTGTGATTTCAGCTTCCAAAGATCTCTTCACTGTCTGAAACATGTGTATTGTTAAAATTAATATATAATGAATGTCACAGGGTACACAAAATATTCCTTATAAAAACGCACTTTATACCAGCAAACTGTTGTCTGTGTAACTGTGTATAGTGTTGTTTCTTGACTATAATATACTTTATATACAAATATAGGAGGTAAACTGAATGTAAGACACTCTGAGCACTGTACAGATAACTGTGACCTTCATAAATATTCTGACAGTAGGGTCATTTCAAACCAGGACATGTTAACACTAGTATTTAACGTTTTTCATCATACTGTATTTAAAATAAACTCTTTTTCTTTATACATTTTACTGTAGAAGAGCTAATCTGTCTTTAAAAGTGCTCGTAAAACGTTTTTAATATTAATTATAACGAGAATAATGGTTAATTGCGCCCTCTAGTGGGATGATACACACACACACAACACAGTACTACAGTATTGACATTCATTGATTGTTTTATAAGCTACACATACCATACAGAAGATAACCTTGTGGGTATACAATTACTGACTGTATTATCAGTTGCTCTGTCCACTTATATCAACCATCAATCATTTATCAATTGCAAGAGACACCCATAGAACCCTGAATGACCAGATGATGTTTGGGTGGTGGACTATTCGTACAGTGAGTTGTTCTTATATGAGTATCAGGTGCAGCAGTGTTGTTGGGACTTTAAAATACTGTTTAATCTTACTGGCATCTTTATTAGGACCACATACCATGTGGAACTTGTACGTGTACAGTTAAAGACAAGAGCTATTTTCTCTTTTTATGCACAATGTGTTAAATTTTTCCCCTAGTCTTTCATCTGTGGACACATTCTGACCACAGGACGCTGTTGGCTTTGTATTTTTGGTTGGAGCTCTACTCTCCTCCCAGCATTGTAAGGGGTCCCTTCAGACTGATAAATAGAGCACAGGGTGGTGACCAAGTGTACAGAGCAACAACAAAATACAGACCGCAGAAAAGTGACTGTTATAACTGCAAGGGGAGACTATTTTAACAGCCACGTTTTTGTAATGAGACGTCCAACAAGCTTATGTCGGTGTGCTAGTCAGGTGTCTACATATTTTTGGCTTTATAGTATATTTGCACATATCTACACATGAGCACAAATGTGACTGTGTGTATTTGCACCAAATGTGCAAACATGCAGGCAAATGTTTACATTCCGTGTGTGTGTTAATGTGAATATACGTACCTGTACATCCTGATTCCGTCTCTTCCTCGGGCAAACGATGCACGCATGCCTGGCAGTCCACATCATCTAGGAGAAAACAGAATTCTTTTGACCAGCTGACCTTCTTCTCATGCCTCTCTGCCCAGTTCTGATGCCTGCATGCCCGTTGTGGATACTTTTGAATGGGCACTTTGACTGACCTAGAACTACACAGCTTCACACACAGGGTTTGATGCACCGTGTTGTGACACACTCACCTGATCACCAGGATGCCAGACGCCATAGTCCTTATGTCTTCTATCAACTATGAGTCTTGGTTGCTCACAAACCTGATGGTCAATGGTGGCTTGTCCCTCATCCAACCACAGCTGCCTTGAGATATTTCAACCCAGTTATCTGTACATAAGGATCTGACCCTTACCAGGGTCCCTCTGGTCAACACTTCATAGATCCCTGACATTACATGCACAAAATTCACAAAGTAAACATTACCATTCATATCTTTGTTCGGTCCTAATGTTTCGGCTCATCAGTGTATGCACATTTATTAGCATTATCTCTGTATGACTATGCATGTACAGTACATGTGTTAAGTGTGTGGGTGTGTGTGCTTCCAGAAGTACTTGTATTTATGTGATCATTGTCTGGCGTGCACATGTAATGCATCTCCATGTACCTTGAAGTCTGCTGCTCAGAGCTAGTCTGAGGAAAAGAGTAATATAAGTAATAAAACACACGACCTGCTGAAGTCACTTTCTTCAAACCCTTTTTATGTAGCTATAGAAAGTTCACTCAACATCATTTGGTGTAATTATTTCATAACCTGCTGCCCAAACACATCAGCAAACACAAAACCTCGTCAAAGGTCCAACAGAACGTCACATACTCGGCAGTAAGTCCAAATAAGAATGCACTTCTCTCGGTAAGTCTAACACGGTAGCCCACCTAGCCGAACCCAATACTACACTGAATAATAGATTCGGTCGTGCATTATCGCCGTGACAGATCTGAAGTAAGGTACTGTAAGTTATGAGTATGACTTGGCATACAAGCGAATACAATTTCCCATCAGTCAGTACATGTCCTACACTTACATCCAGATTTTGGCACAGTCTCAGAGTCGTCGCCTTTCGGCTCTATTTTTTTGTGCATGGCAAACACACAGTTTACAAATGTAGACACGTGTGCTGTGTAGCTCTCGCTCTCTACTAGCTGTAAACAAACAATAAACAGTCATATTAACAACCTAATACAGTAGTTTTATAGATTACAAACACGTATTGATTAACTGCCTTATCCTGATAGATGCAAGAGAAATAAACACACATTTACTCCCACCTAGGGGAAATCTAGACCAGCCAACCCACCTCTTACGTGTTTCGTTTGGAAGGTGAAAGAGAAATCCACATATACACAAGGAGAATATGCCAAACTTTTCACAGACAACAGTTCAAACCAATGTTTCTAAAACCCTCATTCGTCTGGACAGTCAGATGCATTTTAAAAACTCAGGAAAAACAGCTCTGGCATAAAGTAGAAGCTAGAACACGAGTCCACCGTCAAGCCAGCAAGTTACCATGCAGAAAGAAAAGCCCTTCAGATCTGTGTGCAACAAATCTCTTTATTTTTGCAACAACGTGTTGTGACAGTGTTTTAGCCCCTGATCTGAACAAGCACTAGAGAAACAAACATTTGCTGTTTTGCACAAAAACATAATAATTAAAACTTAAACACCATAAAACGTATTACTTGTGCCCATGTCCACTTACTTTTAAATAATGTAAAAAATCAAAGTAAAGAAGAAGAAAAAAGTTGAATAAACTAAGTATTACTTTTAGTGATTAGCCGTGGTAATGTCTATAAATCCACTGGGCCATTGTACACAACAATACTGAACCTACTAGTCTAACAAATGTCAGAACCACTCCAGTGGTTGTTTATAAATGTCAGAACCACCACTGTTAGAACTGCATTATCATTAGACTTACCATTTTAATAGTCACCGAGACTAATATTGTCAACGTTAGCTATTTATCTCTCAAGTCATGATGGAAAAATCATAAAATAATCTCATATTATTACAGCTCTGGTTATTATAATCATTACTGTGAATATTACTCTCATTGACAATTATCACCGTTGCCACTGTCATCAGTGTTATTTTGGTCAACAGCTCCCACGTCGTCAGTGTTATTGCCACTGTTATCATCTCCATTATTACCGTCGCCTGGCTTATCTACCCCATCATCCCCCTGTTTGTTCCTGGCAACATTAGAAGCAACAGCATCAGCGTGATCAGTCTTAATGTTGGAGAACTCTTCCATACTCTCAACTTTTACATCCTGAATTAATTCACCTGAAGCCTCAGTGCCGTGTTCCTCTTCTTTATAAATTTTCGTACGACCGTCATAAGAAATTAAAACTGGTCTTAGATGTTTTCCCAGTATCCTTCGAATGGTTGAATCATGAACATGGATGTTCGCTGAGGCAAGGGTGGCCTGCAGGTTCTTAGGAGTTGTACAGGGGTTCTTCCGGACCTCACCAATGATGTTGTCCCTCTCTTTAGGTGAGATTTTGGGTGGCCGGCCGCTCCTGGGCCTCGTCATGACTGTGCCAAACGTTTTCCATTTACGCACTATAGCTCTGATCGTGGAAATCTGAAGATCCAAGGAACTAGCAATAAGTTTGTAGCCTTTTCCAGACTGGTGAGCTTCGATTACTCTTTTGCGCAAGTCTTCTGGAATTTCTTTGGACCGTGGCATTGTGCCTTAAATGTTTCTCAAATTGTAAGTTGCAAAGTTGGGGAAAAAAAATCTAACAATATTTCACTTTCTGGTCCTGCTGCTTGGTAAATTACATCCTGACAGCAAGTAGGTTAAAAATGTCCTCACCGACTTTTATTCCACAGTTTCCGGCTTGTAAACCTACCAGCAGAAAACCTGCAAAAATAAGAAAAACCCTGGATTATTTATTTATTAGGATTTTAACATCATGTTCTACACACTTTGGTTACATTCATGACAGGACAGATAGTTACTGGTTACACACGATTCATCAGTTGAAAGTTTTTATCAACAATATCAAACACAGTCATGGACAATTTCGTATCTCCAATTCACCTCACCTGCACGTCTTTGGACTGTGGGAAGAAACCGGAGCTCCCGGAGGAAACCCACATAGACACGGGGAGAACATGCAAACTCCACACTAAAAAGGACCCAGAACGCTGCACCTGGGAATCAAACCAAAGACCTTCTTGCTGTGAGGTGACAGCGCTACCCACCAAGCCCGACCCTGGATTAAGTTAAAGCTTTAACATCATGCACATCAATCATACTGGTTATATTCAAACATTTTACCAGTGAAGAAGCTTTTTTACATTCCTAGAGACTAAAGTTTGCTTGAGCATTATGAAAAGTAAAAAAAAGTTGCAAGACAACCTAAATACAGCAGAAATTACAGTTTCATAGAGAACAATAAGCTACTATATACTAGTATACTAACCCCTCTGCACATGGAGTTTGCACATGGCCAATTTCTCTATATTCATTTTAAAGGTTATGTTTGTGCTTATATATACTCACACACATGTTCTTATCATATTAATAAGTACACGAATTTGAGCAATTGAGGGTTAGGGGTCTTGCTCAGGGGTCCAAGAGTGGCAGCTTGGCGGTGGTGGGGCTTGGACCTGCAACCTTCTGATTACAAGTCCGAGTCCAGTACTGGTCCAATATTGGCTTATAATAAATCAAGTACAGCAGAACCTGAGATCAACATGTATTATTTTATTTTATTGAATCGTTTCCACATTGTAATCACGTGGTGCTCAGTGATTCAAGTATAGGACTAGTGATCAGACTGTTACAGGTTTAAATCCCACCACTGTTTACGTCACAGAGTCTACGTTTAATCGCTTAGTAACAAGATTAGCTCTTTTTCACATATTTGGAAATAAAAATAAATACTGGGATCCTTTGTGCAGCACCACTGACAGGGTCGAAGCCCTTTGTTTATGTATTTACACACACTAAGCTAACCTGGCTAACATATCAGAGCTCTATAACCCAAATCCAGTGGGATTAACACCTGGAAAACACATGTTAACATCTTACCTGTTGTCTTAAAGCACAACAGTTCTTTATTAGTTCTTTAATTGTTCTTTAGTGGATTATTATACACTGATGTGATGATCACGCCAGCTCTACTAGCAGCACCAAACCTGCTAACCAGAACCAGGCTGTACCTGTGTGTTCGTGCACGTCAACAATGCGTCCAGTTTGCGCTTTGAACCTCGCTTTGAAAATGGCTCATTTCTCATGTGCAGGGTTTGTAACTTATATGCGATACATTTAAAAATAAATAAACATCTTTCATGCGAAATATTACATTCACAAACTTACATTATGTTGGCTTATTATGCGCTGTATGTTGTGCGTATCATTTGCGCAGGAATTAAGCAGCCAACAGTAGCTGGCAGTAGGCAGAAGGTAAACAAACAGACACGTGACTCGGAGGTGATTTTAAATTGGTCGCATTACTGTACATGGAAATGATTAAAATATTAAACATTATACATCTGTAACCCCTGACAGTGTCTTTCAACATATTCTGCCTTAGAAATACTTACCCCTTCTAATCAGACATCAGACCAAAACAGTAAGAAACAACATTTTATTTTTTAGGACTTCAACGTCATGTTTCACACACTTTGGTTACATCCATGACAGGACAGGTAGTTACTGGTAACACAAGATTCATCAGTTAAAGAAGGTTTTAACACAGTCATGAACAATTTAGTATCTCCAGTTCACCTCACTTGCACGTCTTTGGACTATGAGAGGAAACCGGAGCTCCCGGAGGAAACCCACACAGACACGGGGAGAACATGCAAACTCCACACAGAAAGGACCCAGATCAAATCAATCAGACTGGTTATATTACAAACATTTTACCGTTGGTTTGAAAGAGTTCACGCAATAAGCAGCAATCATGGCAGTGAAGAAGCTTTTTCACATTCCTGAGGACTAAAGTGTTGAGCCGTAAGATTTTACAGCTTGCTTCAACATTATAGAAGGTAAAAAAGGATGCAAAACAACCTAAATACAGCAAAAACGACTGGGTAGCACTGTCACCTCACAGCAAGAAGGTCCTGGGTTCGATCCTCAGGTGGGGCGGTCCGGGTCCTTTCTGTGTGGAGTTTGCATGTTCTCCCCGTGTCCGCGTGGGTTTACTCCGGGTGCTCCGGTTCCCTCCCACAGTCCAAAGACGTGCAAGTGAGGTGAATTGGAGACACTAAATTGTCCATGACTGTGTTTGATATAAACTTGTGAACTGATGAATCTTGTGTGTAATGAGTAACGACCGTTCCTGTCATGAATGTAACCAAAGTGTAAAACATGACGTTACAATCCTAATAAACAAACAAACACCAAAAACGACAGTTTCACAGAAAATAATAAGCAATTATATGTCATTACTGTTTGTACACTGTACACAAAACTCCTCTGCCAAACAGAAATGTGCACCTGGAATTTGCACATGGCCATTGAGACAATGCCAAACAAGGGTCAGATGATGTACACATCAGAGGAAAATTACCAACAGTACTAGGTAGTTGACTTTCAACATATTCTGCCTTAAAAAATACTAATCCTTTCTAATCAAACATCAGACCACAACAGAAATAAAAAGTATTAAGTCATGTATTCATTTTCTATATGGTGGATCTGAAGCACATCTGGAAAACATAAAAGACAGAAAGCAGGAATAGTAGAGTCACATTTATTTTTCACAACAGACATTGTTTTACAGTATCTATACAGATTCCAGGTTTACAAACCCCTTAATGAACAAGCCGAGGGCAACAAGGTCAGGAAAAACTGCAAACATATTATACCAAATAGATTAAAGCAAAATGCATTTAAAAAGCAATTAAAATAAAAATTATAAACACAACAAAGGAACACACTAAATCAAGGTAGTAATCACACACACTTGCACCTATTTAAACAGCCATGCTGATTACTAAACTTACTCTGAAGCTTCCTGAGAAACCACTATGACATTTGACAGTTTTTTGGCTTTAAATAATTACATTTCTTTCTGCTCTGGTATAATTCGTATTATTGTTAATACTGAATACTGCAAAATCTGTGTTTTACTCTCTGAACTATACATCAGTTCCCACATACATAGTTTCTAATACCAATAATGACATACACCGAATGTCCAAATGTATTTAAATACCTGACCATGAGCTTGTTGGACATCCCAATTCAAAAACAAATGGTATTAAAATAGAGTGATTAAACTATGTGATCTCTTCAGCTCTAACAACAGCCACTCGTCTGAGAATGTTTCCCATGAGACTTTAAAGTACATCTGTGGGAAATTGTACCCATTCAGTCAAAACAGAGTTTGTATAGCTGGGCACTGACGTTGGTCAGGAAAGACTCAACTGATGTTCCAGTTCATTCCTAAGCTTTTCAGCTTGCTTTGTGCACACAGACACAGTCATGCTGGAACAAAAAGGGCCTTCCCTAAACTGTTGTTGCAAAGTTGGAAGCACATCATTTATTTTATATAACTGTATATACATACACACCGAAATAGCACTTGGTGTTAACAGGCACTTGTGTAAAATCAACATAAATCTCAAAACGAATACAGAGGTAGAGCTGGACTGGAAGACGGTAACATTAGTGCTGAGTGCATTACTGAGAGTATACCGGGTACTTTTATAATATATTTATATATTACCTACATGATAAACAATTCAATGGTCATGGAAGCAAATTTGGAATTCAGACTAGCTGATGAAAAACATGATAGCTTAAAGCTGCGCATGCCCGGTTCACCATTATTCGTTTAATGAAGACTACGAATTTTGGAAAACAAGCGAGTGACAACCAGGGAACGCCAGAGGATGAGAGATGTCTGAAAGACTTATACAAAGATCTCCCAAACACATAAACGGGATTTCATGATTAAATAACATTTCCTCAAATAAATAGCGTAAACTAAAGGAAAGTTACAATCATCTTTTTATTCATTATGATTAAAAACATACAGGATCTGGACCAACAGTTAGCTTTTCTCATGTCTCTTGTAGGTTTTGAATTTCTGGTTGGTACCTCTAACAATTTTGGTTCAGCCAGTCAGTTAGCTTACAGTTTCCTCAAGAGAAATTGAGTGTTTTGTCCCCCGTCTCACTGTTCCAGTTTTCACTATTATAATTGTAGAATTCACCATCAAAACCACCCATCTCGCATCCGATGCTTTCGCTCCAATTTTCTTCACTGTACACATCACAGCCGAAACCACTGGTGTAATCTACGTCACAACCACTCCAGTTGTTATGTTTATAATTGTCATCACCACCACCATTAGAACCGCTTTGATGTCCATCATCATTAGACTTATCATTGGCAGTGATATTACCTCCAGAATCACCACCGCTATTACTGCTGATGTCATTTCCACCAACGTTGCAGCTCTTCTTTTCATCGTCGTCACCTTGATCATGAGAGCTATTATCATCGAGGTTATCTTCATCATCGTTACCAGTCACATTCAAGTCCATGTTTTCATTAGTGTTCTTAGCTCTGCCAGTATTGTCATCATCTTCATCACTGCCACTACTAATTATATTCTCACAGTTATTACTGGCACCAGTATTGTCAAAGATTTCTTCTTTATTATTATTGCTGCTGCCAATATCATCAATGTTATCTTCTTTAATACCACCACCGTCATCAATGTTATCTTCGTTATCACCAGCACCATCATCATCATCATCCATGTTATCTTTGTTACCATCTCCAGCTTCATCAACGTCAACATCCTCACAAATATTAGGACTTTTGACATCATCAGAGTCACTGTCATTAACATGATCAGGCTCAGCGCCTGAGTATTTTTTTACCTGCTCATCTTCCTTGACCTGTTTCTCCTCTCGATGAGAATCCCTGCCACCATTATACGAACTCAAAGATGGTCTTCCATGTACTCCTAGTATTTTTCTAATGGTGGAATCGTGAACTTGAATATTCTCTAAGGCAAGGGTAGCCTGCAGGTGCTTGGGCGTTATACAGGGGTTTTTCATGACCTCCTGTATGATTTTTTCCCGTTCGTTAGAAGAGATTTTGGGAGGCCGGCCACTCCTGGGCCGAGTCATGACCGACCCGAATATTTTCCATCGTTGCACTATAGATCGGATTGTGGATTTCTGGAGGCCCAGAGCACTGGCGATAAGTTTGTAACCTTTGCCAGACTGATGAGCCTCAATAATCTTTCTCCGCATGTCCTCTGGAATTTCTTTGGACCGCGGCATTGTCCGTGTGACTGTAAGTGCCGAGGCTGGGCACAAGGGATTAATTAACTTGAGACTTATGTGGAACAGCTGGATCACATCCTGACTTTAACTGCCTTACACCATCAGTTTATCATTTCTGGCTTGTAAACCAAATTGCACCAGCCTGTAAAAATACAAAAAGTCGATTTTAGGTTTATTTTACAATATTCAAATTAACTTGAGACTTATGTTACACGTTTAATGTTTAGTTCAGTAGTTAACAACAGACTGTTTGTTCTCCAGTTACACATATAGTGTACAAAGTAATTGCCCTTATAAGTAAATGGATTATATATACACACATATATATATATATATATAAAATATATATATACACACACACACATATACACACACATATATATATATATATATATATATACATATATATACATACACACACACATATATATACACATATATACACATACATACATATATAATGTGCACTTTAACAACTCAGTAATGTTGCATAAATAAACGTTTAGGTGGATAAAACCCCAGATAGATGATTTGTGCAGCACCACACTGTTGTGACAGGGTCGAAGCCCTTTGTTTATGTATTTACACACACTAAGCTAACCTGGCTAACATATCAGAGCTCTATAATCCAAATAAAGTCGGATCAACTCCGCGAAACACATATTATCATCTTATATTTTGTGTTAAAGCACAATAGTTCTTTAATAATTATTCAGCTAAAAGTGCACTATAAAGCGTTTATAAACTTGTGTACACTTAATGTGATACTTACCAAGTTCTGCTAACGGCACCGAATCCGATAACCAGACGAGTGTGTTCATGCACGTTAACCGTGCGTCCAGTTTGCGCAGGATTTCAGGGTTGTTGTTTTTTTTCTCCCCTGAAGACTCGCTCATGTTCCATAAACAGTTTTACTCTGATTTCACATCAAATATTTATTATGTATTAGGATTTTAACCTCATGTTTTACACACTTTGGTTACATTCATGACAGAAACGGTAGTTACTAGTTACACAAGATTCATCAGTTCACAAGTTTAATGTAAAACACAGTCATGGACAATTTTGTATCTCCAATTTACCTCACAAACCGGAGCATCCGCAGGAAACCCACGCAGACACGGGGAGAACATGCAAACTCCACACAGAAAGGACCCAGACCGCCCCACCTGGGGATCGAACCCAGGTCCTTCTTGCTGACAGTGCTACCCACCGTGCCGCCCCTTCACATCAAATAAAGAGAAATAAACTTTTGCTTTATGTTGTTTGATATGAATTGTGGCAACTGATGGGTAAATAATACAAAGTGCACAGCATTGCATGTTCAGCCTTATACAGAAGTTTGGACACCCTGCTCAAATTCCATGTTTTGTTGATTTTTGAAGTAAAAGATTAACACACCTTCTGCAGAGAACAAACCCTAATGCACAGGTACTGTGTTTAACATTGAAAAATGAAATATAACATTGAGAAATGATATATATATAATAATATATTTATATAAAAATATAATATATGGCAATATTTCTATATTTTACATAAATATAAAATATAGCATAGGTCAGTTCTCACCTCCAGTCGCTGTGGGGTTTTAAATGATCTCCCAATATGTGTGTGAGAGTTTTCTCCTAATCCAAAAAGCTTTCATTTCCCAAAACATGCAGAAGGTGGATTGTTTGCTTGAAGATTTCCCTAGATTAAAATTAGAGAGTAAGTGGGTGAGACTCATCAGGGGTGTTACCACTTTGCCCCCAGTGTTTCTCTGTGGCCCTGGACCATAACAAAACCATCTGTAAAATATATAAATGATAAACCAGGATTATTGCATTGAAGTGGATTTTAAAAGTTATTTCATGATTATTTATCTGCAGTAGTAGTGTGGATGCTGCACAGGTGTTTAGTGTCCCAAGATATAAGTAGGTAAATGTGGGAGCATGTCTTGCCCTGTTGATGGAATGGTGCTTTATCCAGGATCTCGTGTTTTTGGGTGGTGTCACCCCCCACCTGACGCTGATCAAGATAAAGCTGTACGTTAAAATGAATCAATAAAAGGATAAATGATTTTAGAATTTTATTGTTCTCTTTATAACATAAACTTAACTGTGGATACCATTAGCAGTTTTTTTTAACAAACCACAAAAACTATAAAAGAAATATACTTATTAAAGATTATGATCATCTAGATGACCCGATCCAGGATCAGTCATTTTTACCAGCATATATGTAAAAGTAAAACATACACACTAAACAAGACGGAACAAAACTTGCTGTTTTATATGCATAAGAAAAAAAACACTTTACTGATGTGCAGAACATTAGCATGTTGTATATGAATAGAAAGAAGCATTAATCTATTTCTGCTTTAGAAACAGAAGTCAGTTACTGTTACTTCACCTCAGTGGTCAGTACATTCAAGAACAACAAATACACAATATTTATATTTAAGACCGGACTATGTATTGTAAAACACTGACCGATCCAGATCTGAAAGGCCATAACAAATAACTATAACAATTGTTTAGTCCCAAACCTGCGATTTTACTCCTTCTGAACAACAAAACATAAGGCAACAGTCTTCAGAGATTTGTCTTACACAAAAAACTCGCACATTTAAATACTTTTAACACTGAAACTACCAAATAAATCGATTAAACCATCAGAAAAGAGAGAAAGAAAAAATCAGAGAAAGAAAAATTTCAAGTAAACATTTTTCCTCCAAATCTTTCAATAATTACACATGCACTTAAAGTAGAACGCTAAAGATGCTACAAACAAAAATCTTTTAATGCTACACTAGGATATCACTGATATAACAGTCTATAATCATCAATGACAGAACTAATGACATTTTTGGTATTTTTCTGAGATAGTTATGAGCATTTAGATGTAAAACAACCACCTGTTTAATGTGGAGTTTGGTGTAAACTACCAGCTAGCAGTAGAGAGAGCCATGTTATTTACATTCCAATCAAAGCCATATTTCGGTTCACAAAAATTCAACAGTTTTGCTTCTGTTCTGAATAAAATCAGCATGCAAAACCTGGTGAACCTGGCCTAATCAATATCACTGACAAACAATACTAACCACATTGTTGTGTTAACCTTAGAGGTGCTTAACATTGTAAAAAAAAAAGTAGATTAAGCTCAGCAGTGTAGTTACACATATTTTGTACAATACTACCCAACCTGACTATAAATGTTTAAATGAAAATGTATTAACGCTTCTTATTCTGTCCACCACTATCCGTGTGCAAACCGGCTTCGTTTCTGTCACCATTATCTGGCCTGGCATCAGTATGATCAGTGTTACTTTCAGAGTCACTAATCCCTTCCAGCTTTACATCTTGATTTGATCCAGCTGTAGCCGTAACGTTGGGTTCCTTTACTGAATGTGACACCGGCAACCCCATACCGCCCTCGACATAAATCAAAGATGGTCTTAAATACACGTCCAGTATTCTTCTAATGGTGGAATCACAAACGTGGATGTTTGATGAAGCAAGCGTGGCCTGCAAGTCCCTGGCGGTCATACAGGGGTTTTTAATGGCTTCCTGGATGATTTCTCGCCTTGCCGTTGGAGAGATTTTTGGTGGGCGGCCACTTCTGGGAAGGGTCAAGACTGTCCCGTACCGTTTCCATTTGCGCACGATAGATCGGATCGTAGACTTCTGGAGACCCAAAGCTTTGGCAATAAGTTTGTAGCCTTTGCCAGACTGGTGAATCTCGATGACCTTTCTGCGCATGTCTTCTGAAATGTCTTTGGACCGCGGCATTGTGGCACAAATCTGAAACAACTGGTCCAAAACAGATGAACAATATCCTAACACCAAATTTTAATTATTCTTACAGCTCAAGATACCCGTTACCTTTTCAACACTTGGACAACTTTAGGATCCTGGATTTGTCCTGCTTAATAACAATGCACATGTCCCAAATTCTTTTTAAATACCGAGGAACTGGAAGTGGCTCTTGGAAAGGCAATGAACTGTTCACTCACGGGAGATGCAACCAAACATTTATCTGCAGCAGATTCTGATCTGGATGTCAACGGTTGTAAACCAAACAGCATCACTCTGCGAAAACAGAAACATGATTATTTATTTATTTAAGCAAATTAATGACCTTTTTAATGAAGAACTTGCAGCAACAGCAAAAACAACATAAGCTCACCATCTAGTGACTTGAAATGTTAATTTAACTTAGCAACCCAATTTTTTCAAACTCGTTCTAAATACAGTAATGGGAAAAAAAATATTTACCCCCCATATGTGATATATACAACCCCTGGCAAAAATTATGGAATCACCACTCTTGGAAGATGTTCTTTCAATTGTTTAATTTTGTAGAAAAAAAATTAATCACAGACATGCCACAAAACTATCATTTCTCAAACTGTCAACCCTCTGGCATTAAGAAACAATAAAAAAAGAAACAAATATAATAGTTGTGGTCAGTCACAATTGCTTTTTTTTAGATCAAGTAGAGGAAAAAAATATGGAATCACTCAAATCTGAGGAAAAAATTATGGAATCATTAGAAAACACTGCACCATTATTACTCTGTTGCACCACCTCTGGCTTTTATAATGGTTTAAACTCTCTGAGGCATGGAGTTAACTAATGACAAACAGTATTCTTCATCAATCTGCCTTCAACTGTCTCTTGCTGTTGCCAGATCAGCTTTGCAGGTTGGAACCTTGTCATTGACCATTTTCTTCAATTTCCACCAGAGATTTTCAAATGGATTGAGATCCGGACTATTTGCAGGCCATGCCATTGACATTATATGTTTTCTTGAAGGAAAGTTTTCACGTCCTTTGCCCTATGGCAAGATGCATTATCATCTTGAAAAATGAAGTCATCATCACCAAACATCCTTTCAACTGATGGAATAAGAAAAGTGTCCAAAATTTCAATGTGGACTTTGGCATTTATTGAAGACCATCTCCCCTGTGCCTTTACCCGACATGCAGGCCCATATCATCAACAACTGTGGAAATTAACATGTTTTCTTTAGGCAGTTATCTTCATAAATTTCATTGGACAGACACCAAACAAAAGTTCCAGCATCATCACCTTGCCCAATGCAGATTCGCGATTCATCACTGAAGATCACTTTTATCCAGTCACCCACAGTCCACGATTGCTTTTCTTTAGCCTACTTTAACCTTGTTCTTTTCTTTTTAGGTGTTAATGATGGCTTTTGTTTGGCTTTTCTGTATGTAAATCCCATTTCTTTTAGGTGATTTCTTACAGTTCAGTCACAGACATTGACTCCACTTTCCGGCCACTTGTTTCTCATTTGTTTTGTTGTGCATTTTCTGTTTTCAAGACATATTGCTTTAAGTTTTCTATCTTGATGCTTTGATGTCTTACTTGGTCTACCAGTATGCTTCCCTTTTACAACCTTCCCATTTTGTTTGTACTTGGTCCAGATTTTAAACACAGCTTACTGGGAACAACCAACAGCTTTTGCGACATTCCACAATGATTTATCTTCTTGAAGGAGTTTTATAATCCTCTCATTTGTTTCAACTGACATATCTTGTGTTGGAACCATGATTCATGACAATCTGCTTTGTGCAACAGCTCTCCGAGGTGTAAGCACTCTTTTTAAACTGAAGAATAATTAGCAAATCTAATCTGCTGCAGATGTTTTGTTTTTAAACTGCAAATTACAGAGTGATTCCATAATTTTTTCCTCAGATTTATAATAAATAATAATACATTTTATTTATATAGCGCTTTTCAAGATACTCAAAGACGCTTTGAGAAAAAGATCTCAAATCAAGAATCACTCAAATCTGAGGAAAAAATTATGGAATCACTCTGTAATTTGCAGTTTAAAAACAAAACATCTGCAGCAGATTAGATTTGCTAATTATTCTTCAGTTTAAAAAGAGTGCTTACACCTCGGAGAGCTGTTGCACAAAGCAGATTGTCATGAATCATGGTTCCAACACAAGATATGTCAGTTGAAACAAATGAGAGGATTATAAAACTCCTTCAAGAAGATAAATCATTGTGGAATGTCGCAAAAGATGTTGGTTGTTCCCAGTAAGCTGTGTTTAAAATCTGGACCAAGTACAAACAAAATGGGAAGGTTGTAAAAGGGAAGCATACTGGTAGACCAAGTAAGACATCAAAGCATCAAGATAGAAAACTTAAAGCAATATGTCTTGAAAACAGAAAATGCACAACAAAACAAATGAGAAACAAGTGGCCGGAAAGTGGAGTCAATGTCTGTGACTGAACTGTAAGAAATCACCTAAAAGAAATGGGATTTACATACAGAAAAGCCAAACAAAAGCCATCATTAACACCTAAAAAGAAAAGAACAAGGTTAAAGTAGGCTAAAGAAAAGCAATCGTGGACTGTGGGTGACTGGATAAAAGTGATCTTCAGTGATGAATCGCGAATCTGCATTGGGCAAGGTGATGATGCTGGAACTTTTGTTTGGTGTCTGTCCAATGAAATTTATGAAGATAACTGCCTAAAGAAAACATGTTAATTTCCACAGTTGTTGATGATATGGGCCTGCATGTCGGGTAAAGGCACAGGGGAGATGGTCTTCAATAAATGCCAAAGTCCACATTGAAATTTTGGACGCTTTTCTTATTCCATCAGTTGAAAGGATGTTTGGTGATGATGACTTCATTTTTCAAGATGATAATGCATCTTGCCATAGGGCAAAGGACGTGAAAACTTTCCTTCAAGAAAACATATAATGTCAATGGCATGGCCTGCAAATAGTCCGGATCTCAATCCATTTGAAAATCTCTGGTGGAAATTGAAGAAAATGGTCAATGACAAGGTTCCAACCTGCAAAGCTGATCTGGCAACAGCAAGAGACAGTTGAAGGCAGATTGATGAAGAATACTGTTTGTCATTAGTTAACTCCATGCCTCAGAGAGTTTAAACCATCATAAAAGCCAGAGGTGGTGCAACAAAGTAATAATGGTGCAGTGTTTTCTAATGATTCCATAATTTTTTCCTCAGATTTGAGTGATTCCATATTTTTTTCCTCTACTTGATCTAAAAAAAAGCAATTGTAACTGACCACAACTATTATATTTGTTTCTTTTTTTATTGTTTCTTAATGCCAGAGGGTTGACAGTTTGAGAAATGATAGTTTTGTGGCATGTCTGTGATTAATTTTTTTTCTACAAAATTAAACAATTGAAAGAACATCTTCCAAGAGTGGTGATTCCATAATTTTTGCCAGGGGTTGTAATTTAGTCCTGAGGAAGAACGCTTACATTTTCGCATTTAGCAGATGCCCTTATCAAAAACGACTTACAGTAGTGTGACGGTGAACAGTCTGAGCAAATTAGGGTTATTTATTCATTTATTAGGATTTTAATGTCATGTTTTACACTCTTTGGTTACATTCATGACAGGACAGGTAGTTACTGTTATACAAGATTTATCAGTTCAAATCTTTTAATATCAACACAGTCCTGGACAATTTTGTATCTCCGGTTCACCTCACTCTCACGTGCACGTCTTTGGACTGTGGGAGGAAACCGGAGCTCCCGGAGGAAACCCACACAGACACGGGGAGAACATGCAAACTCCACACAGAAAGGACCCGGACCCAGGACCTTCTTGCTGTGAGGCGACAGTGCTACCCCTTCAACTGAGGGTTAAGGGCCTTGCTCAAGGGCCCAACAGCAGCAACATGGCAGTGGTGGGGCTCAAACCAGCGACCTACTGATTACTAGTGCAGCACCTATTAGGCTACAACTGCCCTGAACATCATGTATTTATCATGCTTAAATCAATTTGATGATGATAGCAGGAGTGTTTTAAGTAATTACATAGACAGTCTAAAAATCTAGGCAGCAATAAATCTGTTATATATATTCTGCACCTATAAACTATATATATTTATTTATATTTAGTCTCCAATCTGTACTGCAGTTTTAGGCCAAACTGTTTCCTACTGCAGTGTTAATGATTTTCCTGATTTAATGTAACAGTCACTCATTAACTCGATTTGCTTCAGATTAATCACAACTGCTGCAGAAATAAAACCCAGCATGTTTATTTTATCAACAGGGCCACGTTTAGCAGGACAATACTTGAATAAATGCAACAAAAACCAGTTGAGTGGTTAAAAGACTCCCTTGCGAAGTAATGTAGTTCAATTGCTCTTTGTTGGTGTATTCACAGACATAGCGAGCTAATCCGACTAGCTAGTTAGCGCTGCATAAACGAGTGAGTATACTTCCGGGATACAACTATCAGCAGCTTACCTGGTGTGTTACAGCACCCCGTCCTCGATGACTAGTTATTCTGGTCGAGTCCGAAAGGTTAAGGTGGCGGCGACAAAACTGTTAACCAGACCGTGTATGGAGTTGATCTGTTCATGCATGTCAATGGTGCGCCGAATTTGCGCAGGCTTCAACACTACCGTGCAGTTTTTGTTCTTCTCCTGCTTTTACCACTGGGGTTCAGTGTGTAGGATCAGCGCCCCCTTCAACAAGACCCGAGGCTGTTATGTGATCGATTCATGTTCAATTGTGCTGCCATGTAAAAATAATAGGGCTGTCAAACGATTAAAAATTGTAATCGCGATTAATTTCAGAATTTCATATAGTTAATCGCGATTAATCGTTTTTTTTTTTTTTTTTTTTTAAAGGAGGTGGTTTTAATGTTATGGCTGATCGGTGTACATACACTAACACACAAAAACTCATTCACAATCAACACAGTCTTGTTCCCTGGGTTCTGACAACTCATACTAGTGACTATATTACCTGCATCTTTGCACAATATTGTATTGTTTTTGCACCTTATTCTCACCTTATTCTACCTGCTGCTATATAAACCCTACGCTGCTAACTGGATATCAGAATACGTTTTTATTAGGGCTGTCGAAGTTAACGCGATAATAATAACGCGTTCCAGTGTTGCCAGATTGGGCGGTTATCCGCCAAATTGGGCTGATTTTGTTGGAAAACAATTTAATAGCATTTAAATAACACGTCTGTTTAAAAGAAAATATTCCGTTTTAAGAAGCACCAGCATTGTAGAAGGATATTAAAAGTAAAGTCAATTTTCAATGCTGATTTGGCTTAATAGTGTTGGTCAGTCTGTATCATATTCTTGAAATGATAAAGTATTGCAAAGGAATATCTTTGAAATTCTTCCTCATAATGTTAAGGTTGCTATATTTTGGTTTTTCACTTGTCAGGGAAAATTAAGAGAGAAAAAAGCTTATTATTATCGTGCGTGTGATATATATCATTTACGTGACCTGCGTATCACGTTACCACTGTGTGTTGTACGTCACTGAGCTGATATGTGCATCAGGTGAGCAGCGGGTAACGGCGTGTTATGTTTAAGTGTGATGCTCCAGGATTAAGCAATAAAGACAAACACGTTCTCCACATAACTAGTGTCATTTGTATTTCGTGGTTAAGTACAAAACATAACAATGCGGGTCTTCGTGATGTAATTCTACATGGCACTTACTGCCTGTATAGGTAAATTTTTCCTGTATAGAATTTGCGTTAACGGCACTATTTTTTTTTATCGCGTTAAATTGAGATTGCGTTAATGCGTTATTATCGCGTTAACTTCGACAGCCCTAAAAAATAATAATAAAAAAACACAATAACAAAACCATAACAAAACCATCTGTAAAATATATAAATGATAAACCAGGATTATTGCATTGATGTGGATTTTAAAAGTTATTTCATGATTATTTATCTGCAGTAGTAGTGTGGATGCTGCACAGGTGTTTAGTGTCCCAAGATATAAGTAGGTAAATGTGGGAGCATGTCTTGCCCTGTTGATGGAATGGTGCTTTATCCAGGATCTCGTGTTTTTGGGTGGTGTCACCCCCCACCTGACGCTGATCAAGATAAAGCTGTACGTTAAAATGAATCAATAAAAGGATAAATGATTTTAGAATTTTATTGTTCTCTTTATAACATAAACTTAACTGTGGATACCATTAGCAGTTTTTTTTAACAAACCACAAAAACTATAAAAGAAATATACTTATTAAAGATTATGATCATCTAGATGACCCGATCCAGGATCAGTCATTTTTACCAGCATATATGTAAAAGTAAAACATACACACTAAACAAGACGGAACAAAACTTGCTGTTTTATATGCATAAGAAAAAAAACACTTTACTGATGTGCAGAACATTAGCATGTTGTATATGAATAGAAAGAAGCATTAATCTATTTCTGCTTTAGAAACAGAAGTCAGTTACTGTTACTTCACCTCAGTGGTCAGTACATTCAAGAACAACAAATACACAATATTTATATTTAAGACCGGACTATGTATTGTAAAACACTGACCGATCCAGATCTGAAAGGCCATAACAAATAACTATAACAATTGTTTAGTCCCAAACCTGCGATTTTACTCCTTCTGAACAACAAAACATAAGGCAACAGTCTTCAGAGATTTGTCTTACACAAAAAACTCGCACATTTAAATACTTTTAACACTGAAACTACCAAATAAATCGATTAAACCATCAGAAAAGAGAGAAAGAAAAAATCAGAGAAAGAAAAATTTCAAGTAAACATTTTTCCTCCAAATCTTTCAATAATTACACATGCACTTAAAGTAGAACGCTAAAGATGCTACAAACAAAAATCTTTTAATGCTACACTAGGATATCACTGATATAACAGTCTATAATCATCAATGACAGAACTAATGACATTTTTGGTATTTTTCTGAGATAGTTATGAGCATTTAGATGTAAAACAACCACCTGTTTAATGTGGAGTTTGGTGTAAACTACCAGCTAGCAGTAGAGAGAGCCATGTTATTTACATTCCAATCAAAGCCATATTTCGGTTCACAAAAATTCAACAGTTTTGCTTCTGTTCTGAATAAAATCAGCATGCAAAACCTGGTGAACCTGGCCTAATCAATATCACTGACAAACAATACTAACCACATTGTTGTGTTAACCTTAGAGGTGCTTAACATTGTAAAAAAAAAGTAGATCCTAAGCTTAGCAGTGTAGTTACACATATTTTGTACAATACTACCCAACCTGACTATAAATGTTTAAATGAAAATGTATTAACAGTCAACAGTGACTCACAAAGTTGGATTTAATGAATTTAAGGAATTACCTTTGTGCTATCTATTTATGGATGTCAGGTTAGCTTAGCTAACTTCTCCAGAAGGCTGGCAATAGAGCCATACAGGCAACAAACTATGCAAGTTCTACATTTAATGTACATGTAGGTGTTAATTTTGGCCAATAAAATATTCTCAGAATAAAAAAGTTCAAATTCATTCTCAAATAACTTTATAAATTTTAACTGTGGATAAAAGGCTGCATTGCAAATTGTGCCAAAATGCTGTTTCCTATTTTGAATACATGAAAGGGAGTATGTTTTATTAACCTGTTCATAATCTTACATTAACCAACACTAATCTTTAGCTAATTAGTTCATTCTAAGGTCAGATAATGTAACATTCTGATTGGTTTTACAGTTTTATTTTTGCCTGAATTGGTTGTAATAATAAACTGGTGATTTTATTAACTTTAATAAATACATTTCTATTTTCGTCATGGTCCTCACATGCTACACATTAGCATGTTCTCAATAAAGCGTATTTAGTGTCATGATTTTAATCCCCTTACTCGTATCTTTACCGTTGTAGTCACAGACATCACCCTTAAAACCGGTGACAGAACCAACATCAGGCTCACCCGTGTGGTCGAGTTTATAAATGTCTTTTACATCATTAGCTTTACTGTTATGTCCATAATCATTACGCTTCTTATTCTGTCCACCACTATCCGTGTGCAAACCGGCTTCGTTTCTGTCACCATTATCTGGCCTGGCATCAGTATGATCAGTCTTACTTTCAGAGTCACTAATCCCTTCCAGCTTTACATCTTGATTTGATCCAGCTGTAGCCGTAACGTTGGGTTCCTTTACTGAATGTGACACCGGCAACCCCATACCGCCCTCGACATAAATCAAAGATGGTCTTAAATACACGTCCAGTATTCTTCTAATGGTGGAATCACAAACGTGGATGTTTGATGAAGCAAGCGTGGCCTGCAAGTCCCTGGCGGTCATACAGGGGTTTTTAATGGCTTCCTGGATGATTTCTCGCCTTGCCGTTGGAGAGATTTTTGGTGGGCGGCCACTTCTGGGAAGGGTCAAGACTGTCCCGTACCGTTTCCATTTGTGCACAATGGATCGGATCGTAGACTTCTGGAGACCCAAAGCTTTGGCAATAAGTTTGTAGCCTTTGCCAGACTGGTGAATCTCGATGACCTTTCTGCGCATGTCTTCTGAAATTTCTTTGGACCGCGGCATTGTGGCACAAATCTGAAACAACTGGTCCAAAACAGATGAACAATATCCTAACACCAAATTTTAATTATTCTTACAGCTCAAGATACCCGTTACCTTTTCAACACTTGGACAACTTTAGGATCCTTTATTTGTCCTGCTTAATAACAATGCACATGTCCCAAATTCTTTTTAAATACCGAGGAACTGGAAGTGGCTCTTGGAAAGGCAATGAACTGTTCACTCACGGGAGATGCAACCAAACATTTATCTGCAGCAGATTCTGATCTGGATGTCAACGGTTGTAAACCAAACAGCATCACTGCGAAAACAGAAACATGATTATTTATATTTAAGCAAATTAATGATCTTTTTAATGAAGAACTTGCAGCAGCAGCAAAAACAACATAAGCTCACCATCTAGTGAAGCATCTTTTAGTGACTTGAAATGTTAATTTAACTTAGCAACCCAATTTTTTCAAACTCGTTCTTAATACAGTAATGAGAAAAAAATATTTGTGTTATATATGTGTCTTTTTTTTTGTAAACCTGTCACACTTTATAGTTTCGAATCTTTAAACAACATGGATTATACTACAAAATAACTAAGCACTAGACAGCAGCCCTGTACAATTTAATGTAATAGAACTTTTTTCAGTAAATGCCTTAACAAGCACATTTTAATGTGATCTAAATAAATTTAAGAAAAGATGAAAAAAAGGAATAAAACCATATCAGTCTGGAATGAGTTACAAAGCCACTTCTTAAGCTTTGAAAGTCCAAGGAACCACTAAATCCAACTTAAAAAGACTTAATTTACCAATAAATTACCTACCAAAATGCACCCAAGAGTGTCCTAACGTCCAATTCACAAAGTTACAAAAGAACCCAAACCAACATCTATGAAACACAGTCTTAACTCCTGTCAAATGAGATCAGCTCCCATTATTCCAATTTTAAAAAGAGACTGGGTAGAGTCAAAGTCATTACTGTGGCAGGAAGTTAAACAGTTCATGCTTGAAAGCACTCCAGTGACGCAGAGGAAAATCAACTTGCAAAGACGATTTGGCCAAAAATTCATCCACAGACTGATCTCTGGTGACACAACCATGCATCACTTAAGTTAGGGATCCTGCATTGTATAACTTCTTTTTCCCATCAAATACGAGATCTTGAACTACATTTAGTGTTACTTTATGTTGTCATTGTCTAATATTACGTTTTTCAGTAGATCTAAGACCTTAATTGCAAAAAAATCTACTTTAACTACTTTAAAACACTAAATTATCTACCAGAATGAATTGATTTCTAAAAGATTTAAAACATACAAAACCAGACCCGAATTCTTTGCTATTTATATAGTAAATACAGCATATTTTTAGAGTAATATAACTTCTGTAATAGGGTATATGGTTGTGTATTTGCCACCTTCTGGATTTCCTCTATTTTTGCAAATTTGTCAGACCAAATGGTTTCAGATCCTCATACAAACCACGAGAAAACAGTAAAGCAAAGCTGTTTAAAATGATCATTTCACTGATTGAAGGAAGATGGTTTGGTAGCAATAACAGCAACCAATAGTTTTTAATAACTGGAAAGGACACAGAGGTTTAGGGTCCTGCCAAATAATTTTAGTAGGCTCAGGACTGGATTATTGAGCATGCATCAAGAGGTTTGTTCGGTCATTTAAATACGACTGAACTATAATTTAAGATTACTGACTTGCAACCTCAGGACTATTAATCTTACAGGATCTTAACCTGTAAAAGTGTCTTGTTAAAGCACTACTAATTTAGTCCTGAGGAAGAACATTTACATTTTCGCATTTAGCAGATGCCCTTATCAAAAACGACTTACAGTAGTGTGACGGTGAACAGTCTGAGCAAATTAGGGTTATTTATTCATTTATTAGGATTTTAATGTCATGTTTTACACTCTTCGGTTACATTCATGACAGGACAGGTAGTTACTGTTATACAAGATTTATCAGTTCAAATCTTTTAATATCAACACAGTCCTGGACAATTTTGTATCTCCGGTTCACCTCACTCGCACTTGCATGTCTTTGGACTGTGGGAGGAAACCGGAGCTCCCGGAGGAAACCCACACAGACACGGGGAGAACATGCAAACTCCACACAGAAAGGACCCGGACCCAGGACCTTCTTGCTGTGAGACGACAGTGCTACCCCTTCAACTGAGGGTTAAGGGCCTTGCTCAAGGGCCCAACAGCAGCAACATGGCAGTGGTGGGGCTCAAACCAGCGACCTACTGATTACTAGTGCAGTACCTATTAGGCTACAACTGCCCTGAACATCATGTATTTATCATGCTTAAATCAATTTGATGATGATAGCAGGAGTGTTTTAAGTAATTACATAGACAGTCTAAAAATCTAGGCAGCAATAAATCTGTTATATATATTCTGCACCTATAAACTATATATATTTATTTATATTTAGTCTCCAATCTGTACTGCAGTTTTAGGCCAAACTGTTTCCTACTGCAGTGTTAATGATTTTCCTGATTTAATGTAACAGTCACTCATTAACTCGATTTGCTTCAGATTAATCACAACTGCTGCAGAAATAAAACCCAGCATGTTTATTTTATCAACAGGGCCACGTTTAGCAGGACAATACTTGAATAAATGCAACAAAAACCAGTTGAGTGGTTAAAAGACTCCCTTGCGAAGTAATGTAGTTCAATTGCTCTTTGTTGGTGTATTCACAGACATAGCGAGCTAATCCGACTAGCTAGTTAGCGCTGCATAAACGAGTGAGTATACTTCCGGGATACAACTATCAGCAGCTTACCTGGTGTGTTACAGCACCCCGTCCTCGATGACTAGTTATTCTGGTCGAGTCCGAAAGGTTAAGGTGGCAGCGACAAAACTGTTAACCAGACCCTGTATGGAGTTGATCTGTTCGTGCATGTCAATGGTGCGCCGAATTTGCGCAGGCTTCAACACTACCGTGCAGTTTTTGTTCTTCTCCTGCTTTTACCACTGGGGTTCAGTGTGTAGGATCAGCGCCCCCTTCAACAAGACCCGAGGCTGTTATTCAACTGCTGTGTTGGAATATGTGATCATTCATATTCATTTGTGCTGCCATGTAAAAATAATAATAAAAAAACACAATAAAACGACTTATTCTACTATTTAAATGTACACACACTGTTGTGATGAATATTGTCTTTCTTTTATATTATCACTTTATCTCTGAGTACTCAGATACTCAGTATATGGTGTTCGTCCATCGTGGTCGATGATGACCATGGCTTCATGACAAGGGATGGGTCCGGAGGTGCCCGAAGAGTCCAATCCGGGCCTGGAATGACCGCCAACATGTGGGGCACACGTGAGGGTTTGGGGACTTCCTCATGGCTCGCTTTTCCTCTGATTTCTTAAGCTCCCTTGGAGAGAGCACAGCGCCAGCTGGAGCGGTCAAGGGCAAGGTCATCCCAACCCGAGTGGTTGATTCCCAGGTCTTTTAGGCTGGTCTTGAGAGAGCCTTTGAACCGCTTTCTCTGTGCTCCGACACTCCGCTTGTCCCGTCTTAGCTCGCTGTACATGAGCTGTTTGGGGAGCCGGCTGTCAGACATGCAGACTACATGACCGGCCCATCTAGCTTGCGTCTTGTGCAGGAGGGTGTAGATGCTGGGCATACCGGAGCCCTGCAGGACCTCAGTGTCGGGGATCTTGTCTTGACAGTGGATGTCAATGTAAAACAATAAAACAATTTGTGGTTGGTTATATAGAAGCAGTTGAGCTTCAGGGGAGCCGGGTATTGGTTACCCACTGTCTCTCAGCCAGTGTTGCTGTGTGTTTTATTGGGTGAATTAGTCCTGATGATCATAAAATGTATCTGTGTAAAGATGATTCACACAGGAGGAAATGAAAATACTCAACAAAAAAACAAGTTTAAATAGGGATAACTTTAAAAACTTTACATAGAGTGATTTTAGAACCCATTACGATGTCTGGCACCTTCTCTAATAAACAGGCAGTCTTGAGTTAAGCTTTGGAGTCTTCTGTTAGTGTTGATTTGTCCAATCAAACCCACCCTCATACCACCACCAAAAATAGTAAAAATATCTGTATGTAGATACCCGGCCGGCTGATAGCACTGTTGGAGTAATAGGAAAGCATTTTTTCTGCTGTGCCACCCGAGTGCCCCAATGAAAACATGAAAAAATTCACACACAAACATTGGTTTAAATATGGTTAAAGATAATTAAGGTCTAATATTTAGTTAAAATATCAAACAGTCAGTCTTTTACAAAATTTGCCTTGCAACTGTTTACTTACATACTCAAAAATCAGCTGATGCATCACAGAAGAAACAACTCAATATTAAGTGTGAATGATGAAATGAACATTTTATTAACAGACATCACAGTCGTTTACAATATCAACGTACATATTTGCTGACATGCTAGGTGGTGATGCGGTTTAAAAAGTTACATTTTTATAATACAAAGTGTGATTATTATTTGTTTACTTGTCCGTTTTCGCATTATGTGGTTTGATCTGTAACGTACTCGTAAGACTTCAACCACCAGGTAATAATACTGAATGAGCCACCAAAACTAGGGGAAGCTGTAAAATAGAATTCAGCAAATCCATCCTATACTACTGTATATAATATATAATAATCCTAATAAATAAAAAATACAGTAAAATATAACAAAACAAAATTCAATAGTTCACAGAGAACAAAATATGGAGCTAGCAGCCTGAACTACGACATTCACAGTTCAGTTCAGTCCGAGATTCAGCAACATTTTGCTCATTCCGACCATTTCCATGACTTCATTTTTGCTTGTTAACTTCATTACAGAATTTGTTTCAGTGTTTAGATTTAGATTAGCTGTTTAACTTTTGTATTTGTCTTTACATTTCATGATGTATAAAATCCTACGTGACCCAATATTTTATTTATAAAATGACTGAAATAATTTACCTCACTCACATTGTATTCCTCGTGTATTAGTCCATTTAAAAACTAAGAGATCTAGATAAGAGATGAGCCTGAGATCATCAAGAATGTATACTAAACATTAACCAAAACAAACCCCTGCAAGACTCAACCAGTCAGCCAACTAGCTTAGCAAATTAAACAGCAACATACTATTCAAGTTTCATGTGTTGTGGCTATATTTTACAGTCATATGCTACACCTCTCACTAAGGTGCGTTTAAGAACAGCATTTCTTTGCCACTTGGTATCTCACAGCAAGCTGATTTCTGTAGGAGCTAAAGGTACCAGGAATTAGAAATGAAATGCTTACTGTAAATCCTTTGTAATTTGGAACGGCTTACAATATGCATTTTAATCCTGATTCATAAAAATGTCAATATCAAAAGCACTTGATAAACAGTGGTGGTTTGGCATCACAATCTAGCACCAATTAACATTTTTGCCAGCTGACGAACAGACACAGAGTGGCAAGCAAAGCTGTCATTAAATTCACTTTTTAGGTAATCCAGTAATGACCTAGATTCCTGTTTATCTTATTTGCAGATTAGCTAAAGTGACGATGCCAACATGTGGACGCTCATGTGACACATTAGCAATAATAAGTGTTTCAAAGCATTGTCGCACCAAACTGACCACAACATTGTTCTTCTTAATATAAATACAATCTACTAGTAATAAAACTAGCAATAAAGTTCCTTCAAATAGATATTTAGCTCAAAATGTAACAATAATTTTACTATATATAATTACACAGCTTAATATTAAAGAAAATTTGCAACAAACCTCTAGTACAACCTGGCTGAAATCTCGGACTGAAAGAGCAAAGCTATAGCTATTATTCACATAATAGCATAACAGTGATAACAGAACTATATTTGATTTCCTTCTCACAGTTAAACATCTTTTATATGTATTGTCACATCGCTAGTGCAAACTAGCTATAGCAACCTTGGACAAAAAGAACAAGCTCTAAAAGGCAGCACAAGCAGAAAAACTATGTACAGCTCCATAGAAATGGGACTCGGCGAGATTCAGAAATCGAGGGCAATAAAACAAACTGAACAAAGCAAAACCTTTCTGAGATGTCTCTCCACCAAAAACCGCACTAAAGCTTACGTACAGCAACAACGACAACAAAAACTGTATTAATTCTTTTATCATATGTATATATATATATAGATTTTTTCTATTAAAACCTTTTTAGACAAAGAAGTACAGCTAGAACGCATGAAATCAGTTGGATTTAGGTTGCTGATTAAAATGGAGGTTGATTTTTAAGCAAAGAAATGTAATTGCTTGCGCATGCATGGCTTTCTACAGAGCGCAGTAAGTAAAACTTTACCTTTTAATTCTAAAAGCTGGCATTAAATGCACAATCAGGAATGATACACTACCAAGAGCAGGGCAGAGAAAACGTCAGAGTAAATAAAGAGAGAATCAAAGAACGAAGAGTAAAATGGAGTGTGCTAATTTCTTGGGTTTCCTCCTCAGGTCTCTGAATTGATGGATGCCCTCTTCATACCTGTCTGGAAAACAGTGAACATTACAAACGTCATTAGTCTCTGTATGAAGGTTTTTAATAGTCTGTTGAAGACAGTGAGAGACTCAGATGTTCAGACAGACAAGGGAAGCTCGTTCCACCATTTGGGTGCTGGTACAGAGAAGAGCCTTGATGCTCGTGGGTGGAGGATCAAGTCGTGCGAGACTAGTGGCTCGAAAGGATGATTACTTAAAAAGGTCCTGGACTTTTTGTTTTTACAACCTATTATTTTGTCAGCTTCTTCTAACAAAGGTGGCAGAAGACACATGGGAAGGTTGGAGGTGAATGTGGTTAGTGTTATTTTGTAATTAAACTCTTCTAACGCAGTCTGGTCATCTTTATCTGACCACTCCAAACAACAAGGCTTTTCTGTCTGCAGAATTGCTGCTCACTGGATGTGTTTTTTAAAGTTTCTTACATGTGTTAAAAAAAAAAAAAAAAATGCCAAGGCTGCCATGACATTCATGTCCCTTCGAAGTGTATATAATTATTTGCCCCTAACTGTGGGTGTACAAGACTGACCTGTACTCTGCTAGACCATCTCGTACTGGTTAGCAGTGATAAACCGGGACAGACAACACGCCAGCAGCATCCCGATAAGCTGTGGAAGGAATAAACACAAACACACATCATTTCTATAGCTCAGTGAACATACTAGTTTTATTTGTAGGAACCCACTGTTTAATATATATATAGTACAATAGAGCAGCGTTTTTCAAAGCCCGGATCGAGACCCTTAGGAAATCATTAACTTCCAATAGGATTCAAGTCAGGTGATAGGCTAGGTCCTGCAAGCACCTTCACCTTTAAAAATGTGTTCTCCCTTTGCCATCCGGCAATACTGTGTCTGCAATACTATCCAAAATGTATGTCAGGTACACATGTGCATGTGCATTCTCACCTGTGAGAAGGCAATTCCAAATGTCACCCCAGCAATGATGCCCATGTTAGTCTCAATAAAGGAAGTAACCAGTTCATAACAACCCTGTGAACAGATAAAGGACAATACAGTCAAAACATTTCTAGGTGACACCTAATGTTAGCATTTAGTGTTATTATAGTCAAGGGCTGACAAATGTAAATTTCACCTTTTTAAACAAGTTAAAAAAAATCAATGCAATAAAATATTGGATTAATTTTAATGCACTAAAAATATAATATTATTAAAATCCTTTTAATGTGAATTTAAGACCATGTGCTTTTATATTTCTTGTGGTCTAATGACCACACAATAATAATAATAATAATAATAATAATAATACGATAAACGTTTAATCTAGTTTAAATTCTATCTTTACTTGATGTGTGTTAATGTGTAAGAATATTTTTATTGACAGACAGCAAAAGTGCCATAAAATACATTTAACGCATGTAACTTTTAACTTTAACCATAAAATACCACATATTATTATTAATATACAGTACACAGCTGTTTATCTTACCTGCTGGTAAACTTTGGTAGCTGCTATAGTGGCGTTACGCAGATCTGAGGCGTGGCAGTCAGAGACGTTGGCACAACAACTGGGAGGAATACCACTAGTCGGGAAATACACACTGTTGAACCAGCTTGTATAGTTTAACACACCACAGCAACGAAGCTACAGATAGAGAAAAAGAAAGAATATTCAATCAAATTAATACAACTTGTTAAGTAACCTAACGGGTCAGTGCACTTACACTCCGCTGGACGTTATCCACAGCCAGACTCCTCTCGTCCTGAGCATTGTAGTTCTGCACCGCCTCACTGTAGGTCCTCAGGAAGGTTCCTTTAATCTACCCCAACACACAAATACATGGTTTATCTCCTCCTGGTTTAAACAGATGGATTTCAGACTTAATGCCATGAGTGGAGACTGTGTGTGTCTGTTTCTCACCTCGTGACGGAAAACAAAGCCAGAGATGCCAGCAATCAGCTCGGCCAGGAACACCAGCGAGAGGAACATTGCATACTAAAGAGAAATAATCAGTTGGATTTTGTTCCTACTTAAATCCTGAACAAGGAAACTAGTTAACATCAGTAGTACACTTTACATATGTGGATTTGTGTGTGTAATACAAATGATTCATTTGTATTGTTATTTAAACCAGTGTCACTGAGAACAGCTTTAGGATACCAGATGAAACAGTTGTTTGATAAGCCTATTTAGCTTATTTAGAGTGTTAGTTATCAGGCATGTGAAAATAATTGAATAAAACAGACAAGAAATGCAGTTAAGCATCAACTAATGACCTTCAGTCTGGCCCAAACCCTGTGTTTTTACTTAATGATATAATATATATGAATTATTGAAGGAATAATTATACTGAGCCATTTAGGATGGTTCCTGATGGTTCCTGTTATCTCTCTTACCAGTTTGAGCATCCATGGGCTCCCCCTGCAAGTGGCAAAACATCCAAACAAGCCGAAGACGATGATGATTGTACCAGTTCCAATAAGGACGTAGGGTGCATTAGTGGAGTTCTCAGCGATCAGAGAGATGTACGGTCCAAGCATAAACTTCCCCCATAGTCCCACAGCCAGGAGGATAGCCCCTGTGATCTGTCCAAATACAAAAACAAACATATATGTTATATTTCTCTTTCACTCCTCCCATCTAAAACCTTACTAGTAAATTCATGCCCACACAAACCAACACTAGTGCAGTGTGGGCAGCAGGTGGCGCTCAAGACTTACACAAAACATAAAGACCAGAAACACCAGGGCTGAGAGAAATCCTGCAACAATCCAACAAACCTTGGAAAATGTAGTGTACTTCCAGTGTGCCCTTCACATCTATACAAAATCTATACTGACTTTGTACTTTAACATTTAAACTGAAAAATTTTTTTTAATAGCATAAACAAAGATGTTTAAACAACATCATGACACTGTTGTTGTCAATTACACCTTCAAGATGGGGTTCCTGGAGCCTATCCCAGCTTTTCAATGGGCGCAGGGCACACAGAAACACCCATTCACCTATACGGCAGTTCAGTGTCACCAATTAACCTGACTGCATGTTTTTGGACTGTGTGAAGAAAACCGGAGCTGCTGGAGGAAACCCATACAGACACGGGGAGAACATGCAAACTCCGCACAGAAAGGACCCAGACTGCCCCACCTAGGGATCGAACCCAGGACCTTTTTGCTGTGAGGTGACAGTGCTACGCTTTGTAAATTATGCCATGAGGGTTCTTTCATTTTTTCATGCTCATCAGAACTTCACATTTGACCTCATAGGCTATTTTTTTCAGTGCAATCCTGTAAACAAGTGCGTATTCCAACCAATCTTAGCCAGAATTCGTAATTAATAGCTTTTGAAAAATTCTGTGACCTTATCTGCATTCCAGACATCCAATATGATGTCCTGACCCCAACAATGAGAACTGCTGATGTATAATAAAACGACTTTAACCTCTGTCTACCTGTCTTCTTCACTATTCTGGTAAGTGCAATTTTCGCTTTGGCACTAACAGCTCTGACTTCACCATGAAGGTGCTAATTAATGTGTGAAAACGATGTGTGTGAGAGACTGTTGGTGCGTACCGAGAACTTCTTTACTATTTTTACAAATTATGGATAGGAAAAAACAATAACACTATACAACCTGTTAAAATGTACAGTGCTGAAAAATAAATGCCTCCTTTCAGATTTGTTGTGAAGAAGCAGAACACCTTAGGTTGGTTACTTAGTTAACACACACAACTGTTGGTTATTTAAGCAGAGGCTAACCAGACAGGTGGCCAGGGTGGAACTGTATTTTCATGACATCTCTGTGGCTGTTGGTGCCACCTCACTGGCTTCACCTTTGCTTAATAAGTGCAGTCAAAGTCCAGAGCTGGTAATTACATTGGTAACCGGCCAATGACCAACAGAACTAATAGACTTGTTAAGCAGAGATTAATTAAAAAGGAAGGCCAGCCAATCCTCTCGCCCTCATCACAGTATAGCTGTCTGTAAATCTGTGTTACACAGGAGATGAAAAGATAAAAGACTAATCTGGAGCTCAGATCCACCGCCGATACTTTTCACCGCTGATGGATGTTACCTGACAACTGGCATTATTCAGCTGGCATCAAATGACTTCCACACAGTCTCTTTCATACCCTCTACAAGACCTGTAATGGCATTTCAGCATGGTAAAATGAATTACTTCATTTACAATTACAAAACTGCCACTCCGCAGCGTCTCTTCGGGAAAAAAAACAGCATTTTTATCTCTGACAACTCAGTAACGCCTCCGGTGTTATGCAAGTCACAGCACATGTTCAGAAAAAAATCAATTATGCCACCCGTTGGCGGAAACAGCATTATATTACATCACCAGACACAGGAGTCATGGTAACTAGGATTAATCTCGATTCAAGAAATCAGAGTTTTGCAGATCTTGGTTCTCAGGCAAGGAAGCAGACGCTATCTGGTTGCATCCTTAAGCTAAGACGGACTAGCCCTGCACTAAACAGTTAGGATTTCCGCTGCCCTAACACACCCATATAGACTTTTAAAGTACTGGTGATTACCTGTTACTTCACACTTTGCAGATCAATGAGAATACAGCAGTGTAAAGCCTGTCCACACAAGGAGGTTTGGGTAAAAAGCTGAAAAGCACATTGCCACTTGTGACACAAAGTAAGAAGGATGCAGAGCAGCTATAAGGATAATAAGTTAAATAATACTTATTTAATCGAATCCCAGCTCTGCCATGCAGCCACTGTTGGGTCAAAATACGCAGCCTGCATCACTGAATAAAGCATTTACCACAGGTTACATGCCAATTCATTCTAAATGTGTGTAATGAGGATGAGAGCAGGGCCTGTATGACCAATTGGGGTTCCACTCTAAACCTGTCAAATCGCATCTTTATGGCCCTCGCGTCACACACAAGAACACAGTCATGCTTAAACAGGAAAGGGCCTCAAAAAGTTAAAAACTAGATGTGCTAACGGCCGGGGAGGCATCAACACAGACGTGATTGACTATGTCTGAAAGGGTGACGGAACAGTCTAATCATCATGAGGTGCATACGTCAGTAAGGGGGTTTGCATCAGAAAGGGCATCTGGCGTAAAAACTGTGCCAGTTCGGGCACACGACGGACCAGAATGAACCACTGTGTTGCGGCCGCTAAATATGGGAGCAGCTGAAAGAAAAACAGAGATGAGATGAGAGAGAGATGAGAGAGAGATGAGAGAGAGATGAAAATAATGTCATCATTAAATTCATCTTATACGCAGTTTGCGGAAACAAAGAGGCAGAACTCATCATTTAGTCATAGGAGAAGCTCGTATCCATGGCAACAGTACTACCTTAAAACCCTGGTCTAACCTCCGTCTGGTAACACGCACGGTACATGGAGACGGAGACACGGAGACACTGACAGACACACACGGACACACACACACAGACACACACACACAGACACACACACACACACACACACACACACACACACACAGACACACACAGACGGCCAGACAAAGAGAGAAACACACAGGCAGAGACAGACAGACAGACTAACTGATACACACAAAGGCAAAGACAGACACATGGACAGACAAACACAGAGACATACAGACACAGACAGGTACATATAGATAGACGGACACACACAGACACATGGACATACAGACACAGACAGACAGACACACAAACAAACAGATGGTTAGACAGATAGACGCAGACAGACAGACACACACGGACAGACACAGATGGACGGACACATGGATGGACACAGACAGAGACATACAGACACAGGCAGACAGACATACAAACAAACAGATGGTTAGACAGATGAACGCAGACAGACACATACAGACAGACAGACACATACAGACAGATGTCATTCAGCATTACCAGCTTTATTTAAACATCTCTCTGTTCAGGTAAACTTTACTTTAAATATTAACAGTGAATACTGGACAGATGATTCTTGATTCTGTGGTTTCTGAGTCACAGTAAGTTATTTTTATTACAGGTCCACATTTCACTCCCTCATCTAACTGTGCAGTTGTCTGTGACTGAATGACTGATACATGATTAAAGCCTGCTGCTCTTCAGCACTGACTGATTTTCAGTGCATTTTTTCTTATAGGTTGCATTATAAAATGCAATAGGAGGTTCTGGACACGCTCAGGTGTCTGTGATATGATGCGTCACTGCGTCTTTACATCTATTTGATGATAAAATCGAGTGAATAAGTGCCAAACCTAGAAACAGTCTTGAGTTATTTGGGCTGCATGTTTGGGGTTGTTGTCTTGCTAAAGTGTTGTTTTTTCCTTTCTCTATAAATGCAGTGTTCTAATAATACATGAAAGGACTCCAGATCTACAGTATGTGAGTCCTCAGACTTTATTAAGCGGAGAGAAGATATCCGATCTTCTAACAGTTTTCAGTAATGCATTTCCTTTCTGGATGCTGTGGAGAGATGGAGGGAGGTAATTACCTGTGATTTCTTGGCCGACTGAACCATCTTCTCATGTGTAAAAGCTTTTAACATCTCTCCTGATCAGTAAAGCAGGAGGCGGCTTCCAGGAAAATGTGCAGTGTGTCTGGAGAAAGGCGAGTGATCTGAGAACTAATGTTACTACACCCATAAAGTCCACACAGTTTGTCTTGACGTGGACGAACACGAGAGAAAGCAAAAGTAACAATGCGTTAAATAGGAAGATTTAATAGAAGGAATTACATTTTTTTTTTAAATCTGGAGACAAATAGTGGAAGATAACAGAGCTGAAGTTAATAGGATGTAGGGTGGTGAGAATAGTTCTTCAGCCATGATCGAAGATGAGCTTTAAAGAACAGCAGCCAAAATATACAGGAACAAAAAGGGGAAAAGTTTGCCTCATGTATGATTTAAGTAAAACAACCTAAAACATTACGTGCGCAAACCTGGAACTCAATACAGCAATCAGATATTTATGGCCTTTAGCAGATGCTGTTATCCACAGCAACTTACAAATGCTAACAATCAAGCCTTGCTCAGGGGTCCAACAGTGGGAACTCAAACTACTCAGCCTTAACCACTACACTACCACTACCACATCCATAAATTCATTCAGTCATCCAGCCAGCCAAACAATGTCATTGACAATTCACCCAGAAAACCATTCATTCATTCACTAAACACACACAAACAGAGCTGACCAATTACACCAACTTATATCCATTCATTTTCCCATCAGTCCTTGTTCATTAATCCTTTAATTCATTTATCCATATCTGAATGTCTTTAGGATTCTCACATGGTGACTAGGTGCCTGGGTAAATGTTGAAGCAATAGACGACAGTCTAGCTGGCTTAATTAAAACAGGGTAAAATGCAATGACCAATAAAAAGCACCAAATAAAAACAGCTGAGTCAACATCATTAACACCTGTGAACACAGCTTTGTATTTCTGAGTTGTGAGTCACACAGTTAGTGAGTCAGGACGGCGTAGGTGCTAAGCGCTCGATTCTTTCTACCAAATTCAAACACGTCCAAGAGAAGAGTAAAACTGAAATGCTGAAAAGTAGCACTAACACCGTGTTTACGTTAACCCCAAAGCTACTCGTCACAATGATGAGGTGTTTGAGTATTTATCACCTGAGTGTAAACAGAAGACCAAAAATATCCTTCTTTAATTAGCAGAGCAATGTAAACTCGACTCACGGAGATGTTAGCGCTACTGTTAACATACGGTCTCGCGTTTTCCACTCACACATTCCTGAACCACAGATTTCACAAATACTGACTAATTACAGGGTCAGCAGCGTCATCTGTGGATTTATCTGACCTTTACACCTTTCAGGAGGTGAAACAGAAATTCTAATGAGATATTTTTCTGCTAACTCTGTGATCACTATTTTGAGACAAAACTTTAGCCTATTTAATAAGACATTCATATATTTAATATCTGGGCCTTATCTTGTAGTAAATCTGTAGATTTGTAATGTAGAAACTATGTAGATTTTTTGAACAATACAAGACAACAAATGGACCAATAGAGTCACTGTTTGATTTTTAGGAATTGAGTTCTCTTTCTGTCTGGGCAATCCAGTTCCATTTTTCCATTTGATGAAGATATATAAACATTTATTATAAAATTAAAATCTAATAGACATTCCCTTTAAGTAAATTAACCTTAAATCCATGCAGATCTTTGTTTCTATAAATAAAAGCCCGTCCATAATGTTAATGGGACAACCACAACAGATTTTCAGATTGAAGGCTGAGATAAACAGTATGATACATCTATAATATCTCTACATACTAGAGTGTATATAAAACTACACCACATCTAGGGCTACACATTAAATCTTTCTCTAGATGTCTATACTCCTTATATTACCAGCTGAAGGTTGTACATTTTGCTCAAGAGTCCAGCAGTGTTTTTAAGTAGTCAAGGAAATTGAATTTCACTGCCCCTGACAGGTACCCTACACAGGTGGCACATCTTAAATACCTATTGCTTGTGCTCTGATTAATGAGTCTATAAGAAATCATTAATGTGATTGACTTTTTCACAATAATGGCAGCTGAACATGCTTTATCTTGAAAACATTTGAGGTTCCGTTCTGATCCATATTTTACCCACCATGGTTTGAGAACGATCTACATCCAGTTAATGCTACACTAAAGCAAACACTCTACATAAATGCTCACTAACACTAATGTTTTTCTCAATGAGCCATCAGCCTTAATGTGTTAATGTGAGGAATATGAGCATTTAACAGTCTTAAGCACAAACAAAGAGCTGCCGCTGAACACAAACACATACCGCTACTTCTCACTCTTCATAGCACTCTCTGTAGCAGGAGTTTTGATTATCCTGCATCAACAATCAAATGTATTTTACATCGTACCCAATAATTTGGGGCTTTTTACTGTTTTAATATTAACAGTATAAGTTATTTTGGACATCTGTACATATCAGTACTGGTGCATCGGCACATGACAAATATCAGACATCAGCATTGGCCCAGAATTTCCATATTGGTGCTTTTAATTTAGTCAGATGAACCCGGATAATCCTAGTGAACAAACATTTACATAAAGATCTGTATTTAAAATCAGCAGCATTTGTCTCTATGTTATTGCAATTATTCTTTTTCCACTAGTTGTTTATTCTTGGAAAACCATGTAAAGCATTAACAACAGGTTTACTTTTTAGGAAATCTGCAATTATAATGTTACAATGTGCATTAGTGAGCAAACCCTAATAAAATGAATAGAGATTAATACTATACAAGTTGTTATAACATTTCCATAAAAGCACCACACCATGGCAACAGAGAGCGTAGCCGTCACAGATGTGATTCAATGCTCGGGATTAGAAACAGGAGGTGAAGTCAACAAATAAACACACACACACACACAACAATATTGCAATATAATAACTGTCATGTGTGCTACTTCAGGAACTTCCGAGTCTTATCTCGATGACAGCACTGACCAAAACATGCCTGCAACGTGTTTACAAGGAGGGCTAAATATTCCCAGGAGGATCGTGTTAGCTTACATAAGCGTTCTCTGTAATATCAGTCGGTATGGAATCTGAGCGAGGGGAGAGCTCTGCAATCTCGGTGTTAATTTAGACTCGAGACATTTTGCCCTCACTGCTCTGGGTAACAACATACCGACAGCTGACCAGAGGGTGTGCCATGCGATTGAGGTGTGAAATCAAACACACTGGGCTCCATCAAGAACAGAATATTAACACTACTCTTAATGCATTTATATTCATTTGTTTTTCATTAATATTACAAACAGAAGCTGTTTTGCATCAGTATGAAATCTGAGTGCATGTTAAACTCTGCACATGTGGTGAATGTGGATGATCTGGCATCATGTTTCAGTATAAAGGCAAATGCTCACGGGTCTGCTCACAGTGTTTATGTTCATCTTTCTGTTCCACAAGCTGTTTTTTAAATCAATAACTCATGTGTGACTTGTTGATATGAAACTTGGTGATGTTTTAATGGGACGCTATATGCTTGTTGGTTATTGGTCTCTCAAAGCTACTCCCAACACCATTTGTGTTCAAGAGACCACTAAAATGATTTCCAAATCATTTACCTAGCAAGCTGCCTTCTGATTGACACATTATAAGTGATATCTTTACACACTACCTTTCCAAAAATTCAGACTATTCACAATCAAATCCATGAACAACGTTGCACATTAATATAGAGGCATAAAGCACACTGACTCTAGACTGTGGAGCACAGTATACAATTTCTCCTACAACCTGACAGGGTAATAAATGGGGAATAACAAAATGAACTATACCAACGGTAAAGTTTGGTCAAGAGGGAATGTCATTTTCACACAGGTTTAATAATGAGTGACAGTGGAAGGTAAAAGTGTCTCTGTATGGCAGAGCAGATAAAGAAGGGGCTGTGTGTGCCAGTCGTGCCTGCTGGGAAACATTACAGCAAAGCAAAGCAAACACAATTAACATCTCGGAGTGGGAGTGAGCTCCGTATACCCGAAAGATCCTGCTTACTGATACATCCTAGGCATTCTTCCATCCCATTAAGCCCATCATGTTAAAATGACCTGATTATTCTCTTTAACACAGTGATTTTAAAGTCTGTAATTGAAATCTGAACTGAGCTCGTAAAGGGAAATGAAAAACTAATTCTTACAAAAACATGTCGTGCATTATCGAGCTCTGAGGCCAAGTTGCTCACACAGCAAAAATGATCGCACTAGGTCGGCGGCGAACAGGAACGATGGAAAACAGAATCTGGGTCAGCAGACACCAGAGAGATGCAACAGGGGGTCAGGATTAGAGAGAGGAACATGGGAGTGAACTGTGCTGTAATTCCAGGCTTTTCTGAGCAAAAAAACATACTGACACCAAACCAGCATTGGCATGGACATTTTAAGCATCCTACAAACCCCACATATTGATGCTCATCTCAATAAAAATAACGTTTAAATATCAGCAGTGTAACAATCAGAGCATTATTATATTTTTATAACACAGACGTTACGACACATACAGCGACTCAATCTGTAGAATCCTGTACATCATAGTGGATACAAGCATGCCATGCCTTTGTGTCCTCTTAGGTTAAACCGCATTTTAATACTTTTCCACAAATAAAAGCACCTTGGGCAGCACAGTGGCAGAGTAGAGTGGGTGCCGCACATGGGAACTGGGGACCAAGGTTTAAACCATTTAGAAGGTGGATTGGCTACTTTATACTACACCCGAGTTGGGGCTCTCGAGTGGCACTGTTGTCTAATATGCTAGTCATCGCTGAGATCTTGAGCTCTCAAATTCAAATCCCAGTCAGTGCTGTTGACCTGGCTGGGCACCCAAACAGGCACAAGGGGACATGCCTAACCTAAGAGAGGGAAGTCGAACAGGTTTTATTACTGATGTACAATTGTGAATTGTGAGCTCTGCTGTCTGGTTGAGCCGCCTGCACTAATGGTGGAGTGTTTGCAGCGCTCTCGGCGTGGCTCTCAGTGCGTGGCACGGTTCTCTGTGAGAGTGTGGGGGTGGTAGAGGTGGCATGAGAACTGCAAGATAGATTGCAATTGCAGTAGACTGGGCTGACCGTTAGTGCGAATTAATTATGGTTATGCAATAATCGGTTACATTGACCTGTTTCCTTTAAAAACACTGCTGAGTAGAACTGTGGCCGACTGAGGACCTTTAGAAGACAGCTGCTATCCATGAGGGTCAAACTCGGGAGCTCAAATTCTGAGAAATGCTGACTACCCCGGTGGACTCCTTCTAAATAGAACATTTTGTCATTATAGAGGCTTTAGAATATCATAATTATCAATGTTGTACATCAGATATCAACTGCATTAAAGGTGAGTCAAGAATATCATTATATCACTGACCAAGAGGTCCATAAATATTTGGAAAGCTTAGCAGACAGAACAGTCAATCCACAGACCAGCTGTGTGATACTCAAATGTCTTGGACACAGGAAGTTCTGAAATCAGCTGTCGCTCAGTTCATATCCCACACACATTCAAACCGTTACTGCAGTAGATCAGATTGCAGGAGGATAAGAGTAAACTGGGTAATCCAGATCTAAACAGTGTTCGATCAGTGCTGAATAATAATAAATCTGGTTTATTAATGAAGTAAGTCTTTAACTCTTCTCCATCACGGCCATATAGATATATAAGTCAAAGACATTGTCTGTAAATCTGAAGCAGAAGCCCCAAAGTATATTACATAATACAAACGAAATACTTAAATACTAGTTTCCCGTCACAGTACTCGACACCAGACACAATTAAAAGCAATCAGTCCACCTTCGGCATCTAGTGGGTGGAAACCGGAGTAAACCAAATATGGGGGCGGCACGTTGGCTTGGTGGGTAGCACTGTCGCCTCACAGCAAGAAGATCCTGGGTTCCATCCCCAGGTGGAGCGGCCCGTGTTCTTTCTGTGCGGAGTTTGCATGTTCTCCCAGTGTCTGTGTGGGTTTCCTCCCACAGTCCGAAGATACTAAATTGTCCATTGACATTTCACTTGTGGACTGATGAATCTTGTGTAACCAGTAACTACCTGTCCTGTCATGAGTGTAACCAAGGCGTGTAAAACATGATGTCCCTAATACATCCTAATAAATAAATAAATGAAACCGATTATGAAATAAAGAGTCCCAACTTACTTGGTTTTAAACATGTAGTTAAATGCACAGTGTAGAAGAACCTGGACACTATACTGGACTACACTTTATAGTATACTAATCCACCTCTAAACTACATCCCAAACCTCATCCCATCCTTCTAACTAGTACACTAATACAGATCTAGGCTTTATCCCAAACCTACATACTATCCTTCGGACTAGTATACCAGTACAGATCTAGGCTCTATCCCAAACCTCATTGCATAAATACACTAGTCCTTCTGACTAGTATACCAATCCACCTTTAAACTACCTCCCAAACCTCATCCCATCCTTCTAACTAATATACTAATATAGAGCTAGGCTGTATCCCAAACCTCTTACTATCCTCCTTACTAATAAATAAGTGAAACCGATTATAAAATAAAAAGTCCCAAATTACTTCGTTTTAAACATGCAGTTAATTCAGTGGTGGGCAAACTACGGCCCGTCAGGCTGTTTAATCCGGCCCGCTGAGTATTTACAAAATTGTCCTAAAACCGCATTCATTTCACCTTTTCCCTGCGTTTCAATTGATTCCACTAGATGGCGCACGCCAAACACTACCGACCTTTGCTAAAGCCGAGTCTATGTGGTCTACATATTCATTTGACATATTTGCCATCACACTGAGCCCTGGTACCCCTCTGTAGTTGCCTATCGTGCCAGTGTGATCTAACCACTTGGTTGGTTTAAAACGTCACACATAAACCATTAACTTATGTTGAAATTGCTGCTTTAAACACTGAATTGGTTTTGTTGTTTAGACGGCGACACACCAAGTAGAAACAAAAATAAAAAGAATAAAAAATACATTAAAAATCACATTCACGCATGTGTAAACGTGCACATAATATCATGAGTCTGGCATTTCATTTATATTCAAAAATTCATCCTTTAATCACGAAAATAAAGGTTTGAATGTCACCAAAATTCAATACATGGGCAAGAAAGGGTGACCAACAACACTGTTCCCACTGAAACTGAATAAGGTAGGTGGGCAAGCTTTACTTTAGATTTCACATGAGTTTTACATGTAATTTATATTAGTTCCAAACCCCCGCACCCACCACCCACCCGGCCCGTCTGTCCATTTTTAAAACCCAGTGTGGCCCTTGAGCCAAAAAGTTTGCCCACCCCTGAGTTAATTGCACCGTGTAGAGGAACCTGGACACTATACTGGACTACACTTTATAGGCTATGTAGTGCACTAATGAAGGGACCAGAGGGGGATTTGGGGATGCGCACAACAGCGGGATTTAAATGCATTTATGTGCAGCGAATGATGCTGATGCATATTAAAAAAAGAGTCAAGCTTAAATGTCAACAACACATGCATTTAATTCTATATAAAGCCAAAGATGAATAAAGAAAAGGTGCTATTTATGAAAGAAAATCGCTCTGGACTGGAGCGACGCGCACTTGTTTTGCAGCAGCGCGACCCCGTGATTATAACGGTAATTTATTATAATCAAACTAATAAATGTCCACCCACACAATGTACATAAACACATCAGATATCACAGCATGTAAAGTCCAGCCTGACTCACCCAGAACACAAAGGAATAAACGACGAGCAGGGTTTTGAGACACGTTATAACGGGTTTGGTCTCCATTCTCCTCGGTGCCATACTACAGTGAGCGAAGCTGTGCGGCTGCACCCCGTCTCACTGCGCCGCCGCTCTCAAGCGCTCAGCCAATCACACAGCGAGATGCAGATGCAAGTCCCGCCTCCTCACGACGCCATATCGCACTGGCTGGAAGATCACGTGATGGTGACGAGGGTCTGCAGCACCAAGAGCGAGGGCAGGTGCACGGGCATCAGAGGGGCAGAAAAACGGCATACTGCCCCGACCAACATGTTATCCCACCGACTAGTACACTAATCCACCTCTAAACTACATCATAAACGTCATACTATCCTTCTGACTAGTACACTAATCCACCTACCTCATCCTATCCTTCTGACTAGTACACTAATCCACCCACCTCATCCTATCCTTCTGACTAGTACACTAATCCACCTACCTAATACTATCCTTCTGACTAGTACACTAATCCACCTACCTAATACTATCCTTCTGACTAGTACACTAATACAGATCTAGGCTGTATCACAAACCTCATACTTGACAGAAGCCTCAAAGTATATTAAGTAACACAAACAAAAATGATTTAAATACTAGTTTCCTGTCACAGTATTCAACACAAGGCGCAATTAACAGCAATCGGTCCACCTTCTGCAGGAGGAAAAACTGGTAATGTGCATGACATATCTGATTAAAATAAGACACTATTAATAAAAGTCCACTATTTTCTGCAAAGTCTAGTTCAGAAAACACAAACTTTGCAATTAAAGAAAGATATGTGTGTAGGCTCATTCAGTCTAACAGTGCTGTGCAAAATAAGTTCACACTTTTGCTTAAAAATTGGCACACTGGTGCACCACATCAGCAGCTCTAAATTTACAACCTATTGTAAATGCAGCCGTTACTGATAACGCTAAGGCTCTGAAAAAGAGAAGTCCACAATACACTAACGTTAGCAAAAAGTTTAGATGATCTCTCATCAACCACACAACTAAACCTTGTCAGATTAAGCATCTATACTTTACTTGATCCAGCATCTTTAAGATGAGTGGTCTAATTTCCTTATGGTTGCAGAACTATCACAGGTCTGTTGCAGTGATTCCCAAAGTGGGTGCCATAACGTCTATGCAAAGGTGCCACAGAATCTACAATAAATGATACCAAAAATTTAATCCAAATACTTAACAATGCATATTTTTTATTAGGTGAGAGGAAACCAGAGTGCATGAAAAAACCTACACAGGATGTAGGAAGAAAAAGCAAAAGAAATTAATAAATGTACTGACAGGGTTCAAACTAAAAATAAGCTTCCAAAATCTAAAATACTAAAATCTAGTGAAATCTAGCGGCCAATAAATGACTTACATCTACTCCAATCAAACCCAGTCAACTTCATGCACACTGTCATTAAGTGTTACGATTCTCTTTTGCCAGCTTTAAAGGAGTCAGACAAAAATAGATGTCAGTAAAACAACTAAATAAAAAAATACAATGTGCAACCACCTTAGCTCAATATGTAATATACGTACATTTAGTGCATTAATCCATTTTAAATGTATCATTTTTGTTATGGTCATTGTGCATATAAACAAAACTACTTATTTATAAGTATAAACAAATGTCTAAAAATAAAAAAAATAAAACAGTATTGGAATGTATTGCCGGAATATACAACCAAACAAAATGTAGCTGTATTGCTACATTAACATGTAATAGATATAACTTACACATGTAGTTATAACATGCATTAGTTATAACAAGTACAAAACAGAACCAGAAGCCCTGTACATTTTATCTTTAAAAAATCTAAACATTTTTTCTTAACAAACTTAAAAAACTAAACAGTTCTTAAAAAGTGCAGTTGAAAGTATCCTGAGTCAGTTATATGAATCTTACAAACACAATAAAACTTAGTTTGTGTTTCTGTAGAAATTATTTGGTCATGATGTGTAGAAAGATGAGTGAGCTACAGAAAATCAGAGTCTATTCCAACATCTGACCCTGTAATCGGGTTACTATATGCATCCATTCACAGGTGTGTTTAGTGTGTGTTACTATGTCTGTAGTCACTGATCATATCGGTTCTGCTGATTGGACGGTGAGGGTGTCAGTCATAATCAGCACTGTTGAGGATCTGCAGTCCCTCCTCCACACTGTCTGCGTGTCTGAAACCTGGCAGATCTGCTGCTAATAACACCTCCAGTACAGAGCACTGGGTAAAACACACCAAAAAATAACACACAATCTGTTGCTCTGTACCTGTCGTCAGGCCCTCGTGTACAGTCTAATGCAGAGGGTTTTTTTCTTAATTACTGTTTATTTGCAAAACATCTAAATGTGCCATCGACTCACCTTCAGTCCTGTAAACATGAGGAAGACGTCATGTAGTTTAAACTGCTTTAGAAGATCTCGGAGCTCATTCACTACAGTGTAGTCTACACTACTGACATGATGACAGTCTAACAGTACAGAGCATCGAGGAGAAACTGCAAAAACAAAGAGATTTACAAGACATTACAATTATTTACATAAAGCAGGACAAATATTCAAATTATAATATATTATATTATCCTATTAGAGATTCCTAATTGTATGTGTGACTTACCGTCTAGAGCTTGTTTACGGACAACCTTACTGAGATGCTCTATGGCAGGAAAATGCAGTCCACTTCCCAACGTCATCACCAACACGCCGTGATCAGATACCTGCATCCCAGTTAAAAGTGCATTTGGAAAAATTTTGACTATGTGAACACTGCAGCAGTTAGTCTATCATGTTTTCATTTGTGAGCAGTCAAGACTGCACAGGAGTTTCAATTAGTAACAATCAGTAACAATTTAATTCTTATATTTTTGTATTTATTTTGTTTGAAAATAGCTGAACCTTATTTTCAACAATACAACAACTGAATATTGAGCAATGCGTCTGTCATGGTGACTATAGATGAAAATCCACTATTTAAAACGTACCTTCAGTTCAGGTCTGGCTACCTGATAGAGCAGCATGAACCCTGAAACAACTACACCTCCCACAATTCCATACTGCACCTCCCAGAAACTCATCAGAAAGGTGACCAAGAAGGGAAACATGTCCAGCTCTGAAAAAATCAATAAAAATTTAACAAAAACTTGTATGGTCGCCTTCAGAATCGTATTATATACAGTATAACTGAATAAAAATGAACATAAGAACTCACTTCTGACCCTCCAGATCTGTGGAGGAACACTAAAGTCGATCATAGGAGCAACGGCGCAGATAATAACGGCGGCTAGTGAAGCTTTTGGAATGAAGGAGAATAGAGGCATGAGGAAGGCCAGAGACAAGAGCACCACCACACCTAAAAATAAAAAGACATTGGTTAGCCTAATTTTTAGATACTCAGCTGTTTAGAAAAGTTTAAGGTGGTTAGATGCTAGCACAAGGTCGGAAGAGTGAAATTTTATTATGCTTATATTTTTATTGAAGGTGTGTGTGTAGGTTACCTGTGATGACCCCTCCAGCAGGTGTACAAACTCCAGTCTGAGAGTTTACAGCAGTTCTGTAAAGTATAAAAAAATGCTACTATTGCTAAACCTGGACAAATCTACCGTAACAAGTGTGGACATCAGTGGTCAAATAACAAAACACAAAACATGTCTGCACAATTACTGTTATTGTGCAAGATTGAATACACACAGGGATGGCAAATGCAAGATCTGGAACATTAAAAATATTATTCTTCCTTTATTTAAGTAATATTTTTAAATTCAGCAAAGAACTATGGCTTTTTTGTGAGGAGTTACAATATAAGTTGGTTTCCAGTGGGGTTAAATTATCCTCACTTTAAAGTGCAACAAAACATGGAATTTAACCTTAAACACTGACTTTAACTGGTAAGTCAATTTATCGAAGCAAAACATTGCTTGCATAAGAGTGTACATATGTAATGAAAACACTAACCTATTAGAGACCTTAGAGATTTTATATGCACACACACATATAAATAAATAAACAAAACGAACCTCCCAAAGCTTCCTGTGATTGGGTACGCCGAGACGAAAGAGCCCAAGATATTGGTAAGACCTGCACAAACACACACATCACTCAACATATTCACTACTTCTATTAAAACCAAAGTCTACACACACACACACACACACACACACACACACACACACACACACACACACACACACACACAGTGTGTGAGTGCATTGAATATCAGGCAGTAAAACAGGGTAAGCAGGTACGCACCTATAGCAAAGAACTCCTGGTTAGCATCAATGCGGTAATTGTTTTTACTTCCTGCAAGACAAAAAAATCTGTTTTAAATGGTTCATTTGTTATGAATTGAGTAAATTGACAAATTAATGATTTTAAAAAGTGTGTTTTGTCCTATGGCCAATTTATAGTTAATCAGTTATTGTTAAATTAATGATGTTGCCTAGAATTAGATTAGTTCATTAGTATGAAGGAATGAGGAAAACTAATACATCCTATTGCATAAATAACTACAGAGCACCAGCAAAAATTAATGATGTATTTAAATACATGATAAGTGTATTTAGTAAATTGCTCTTTCGAACCAGTCAGTGAAATAATAGTGTGTGATGTGCACTAAAAAAAACACCTACCGAACGCCTTAGCAATAGCAATGCTCTCCAGCAATCCCATCAACGATATAACTGCTAAACCACCTCCCAAATCCTGAAAAATAACAGAAAAATTAATTAAACACAGTACGTGCTGATATGAAAGTCTGATATGAACAGAAGGCAGTAATTATGATCACATAATAACAATAATAACAATAATAATAATAATAATAGCACTCAGTGATTTGGGGAAATCAGACCCACCTAATCAGCTTAATCATATATTAAGATACATCCTCAAAGCAGTACAATATCAAATATTTACTCCACCCTTTACTTTGGTTATTTGTTCTAAAGGTAGGAGTTGTTAAACCTCCCTGGGTGGATTATTCTTCATCATTTGCTTCAAATGTCTAGTCTCAGAAGTAGGAGAACCCTTAAGCCTTATCATGTGTAATACTACTGTTTGTAGACTGACCTGTACGATGTTTGTAAAACATATGACAGTGCCATTGGCTGTCGTCTCAGAGAAGGGCGGGGGTGAGAATGGTGGCAGGCCTTCAGCTGTTTTCCCATTGAGGGTGAAAAAATTGTGACCGGTGACCTCAGCAGAGTACGCAACGCATGTCGCAGCAATCACCACCAGGGCATTTCGGACTAGACACAGAAATAAAGCAATAATTTAGCTTGCGCTCGAGTGAAGTGATAAATGCGTGGTGTGAAGTGTGGGTCAAAGACGGGATATATTTCAAAGGTAAAACTGAGGAGTTAATATAACTGTCCACAAATAAATAAAGCCTGCAAAATCATAGAGAAACACAGGTCTGGAGAGACATTTAAGACTAAACATATTACATAACATCCATTATAAAGACCTGGAGAAAATACGGGAAATAAACTACAGCTACACTGCCTAGGTCAGGTCACCCCTCTGGACTAACTAAACTAGATTTTATTAAAAGTGTATTCATTTGTATACTCACCTGTAGCTAAAGTCCACACTAGACCCCTAGCAGCATTTACCAAAGTAGCTGGGTTATCTTCGACCAAACCCAGAGAACACTTCATCTTAGTCAGCGTCACCAGGAAACACAGACAGCACAGACCCAGAAGCACGTCTCCGACCCTGAACAAGATCAAGAGGAGAGATGTTTCACTAACAGTCTTATAGTTTTGTGTTTGTAGGTATAGAAAGATGATTATTAAAAACTCACCGTGCCTCAGCTAGCCTGTGGAAGGTGTAGTAGACCTGCAGGAAGAACTGCTGAGGGATGTTCTTTAGACCCAAAATGTTCTACATGCACAGACACAACACAGTACTTTTTTAACAGTGTAACAGAACTGGATTAACACAAATGAACGAATGAAACAGAAAATGTGAATTTTCTTTCCTAATGCTCACCTTGACCTGTCCAAAGCCGATGGTCACGGCTGCTGCACAGGTGAAACCCTTTATTACAGGATAGGAAATAAAGTCCAGCAGGAAGCCTAAATAATAATCAAACAAGAATAAATAACAAATCAATGCTTTATTGATTGAACAGGCACAAATTCCCACAGACACACTATAATTTTGTGGAAAGCCTTTGCAAAAGAGTGAAGGGGAATCAGAACAATAGTGTGCATTAGATTACACATCGCATTTAAGTGATTTAACCATCCATCCATCCGTCCATTTACTTTTTATGTATTCATTGATCTCTCCTTATCCATCTGTTCATCCATTCATTAAATATTTATCCATCACGCGGTCTATCTTTCCATTCTGCTGCATATTTCACTTCATTAATTCCTTTATCATTCAGACTGTCCAGCCTCTGGCTATTCATTCATCTATATACAGTAGTTTTCTATTTACCTTGGTCTACCTGATTACTTACAGCAGTAGGCATGTCGTAGTGCGTGTGGTTAGTGAGGGTGGTGAGTTTGTACTACAGGAAGCAATCAAAGTAAGCGAAGTCTTTGCAGCATGAAACCTCACCACTTCCTGCTCAGCTTGTGCTCTTCTGTTAGTTATGTTTAAAGTTGCTCATTTCATTCATAATTCAGTTTAGGAATAAATATTACAACTTAAAATAATAATAAGTAAAAAAAAAGTCCAAGGGACTGTTAAGGGTCGTCGACAGTTTCCAGTGTGCTTACCCAGTTTGAGAAATGCCATGCAGACCTGGATGATGCCACACAGCAGAGCTAATATAACGGCATAGACTGGATCTCCTCCTATGTAGAAGGAACAGAGCAGAGACATGATGGCGGTCGGGCCCAGAGTGATGTCCTTTGATGTGCCAAACATGAAGTAGATAAAACCACCCATGAAAGATGAGTACAGCCCATACTACAAAAAAAAAAAAAGAACAAGAGCAAGGAGAATAGAATTAGTTACTTATTTTAATAGTGGTCCTACTGAATTAACACTTAATCACCATTGGGATTGATCCATCTATATATATATATATATATTTATCTTTCTTAAGGCTGCAATATGCTTCCTCAATAGTGTGTTCCCAGAGCACTGGTGCGTTTACTGCAGGAGCTTCTTAGCTGCCCATCAAACCCATCAACAAAGTGATGATATTCTAAAGAAAAATGCCACATTAATGCACACAGCATTTTCACTAAAAAGCTTTTCACTAAAACTGATAAAAGTGACTATCTGAGCATTCAAAAGTCTCGTACACGTGTACAAACTAAAGCAATCATAAGTTCTTAGGCTTTTTAAAATAAATCTGTATGTAAATATTTCTGTATTTCTGTAATAATTTGAAGATCTGGTCACATGCTCGACATTATGCTCCACATAACTTCCTTATTCTGATTGTACTGGAGTCAGCAAATTCCAGTAGCTAAACAGTAGAACTAAATCTCATTTACTTTCTATTTTGAATCTCTCAGGCTGTATACCAATCTACACTAATCATAACTTTAGAGGTCGTGTTTCTAGACGTTCTATAAAATTCAATAAATAACTTTCAGGCCTCAACGTCAGTTTCAGATCAGGGTATTGTACTTCCCATTTTCCCTTTCTGAGTAAACGCTTCATTACTACGGTTCATGTTCGAGGCGAAGTGATGATCACTGTAAAACAGACCACAGCCTGTCACACTGCCCATAAAATTAATGTTCAAGCTAAAATAAAATGTAAACATGTTATTTGCAAGTGTATAACAAGGAAATCACACCTTAGTTTTTTACCTAATTCCCTGTAACCTCATTAATTAGTATGAATAATGTATGCACATATTGAACCACTCTAATCTTAGACTTGGATGTAAGATATGAAACGTGTAAGTGTAAATACCTGCACAGGCAACCCAGCCACTTCAGCGTAGGCCAGAGCCTGAGGGACAACAGTCAATCCGACAGTGAGTCCAGCCAGTATGTCCATTTTTAGCCATGCCAGGTTGTACGCCGGCAACCAGATAAGAATGGGCAAACGGGAGCGCCAAGCACTGACAGAACAGCATCGAACCTTCAGTCGGTGCACCAGAGAGCCAGAAAATTGCTCCATCATCCAGCAGACTGGATCTGAGAAAATACTGAGAGTCACGCACCGATATCCATTATCCCCAGTCTCTGAGCAGGTGCCATCAAACAGCCAGCAGAGGTCGTAACTGCAGCAGTTCTGAGGGAAAAATGATATGATTAGATAAAATACCCTTCACTATGTGTGACATACACCAAGTAAATGGTACAGGTACATGGCTTAACATGGTTTGGATTTAGCTAGGGGCCTATACAATATGTTTTATATTTTTCTTTTAAATACAGTTTCAATTTGACCTGGAATGAAACTGGAAACTGGAATGATCATGAGTGCGAGTGTGTGTGAAGATTACACAATTTACAACAGAGTAGCTTTAACAGGGCAGAGATGGATTACAATAAAGAATTTGTAGAAAAAATTGTCCAATCATGTAATAAAGCTCAGACTCACTTTAAAGCAAGATTAATAAAACAGAATAAATAATATTCCCTCACATTCACTAAAAAGCATTAACTTTACTTACTTATTTATTTGATGTTGAACCGTCATGTGGTTGTGTGGTCGATCATAAAAAGTATCAAGGATTTTATTCACTGCGCTTCCACATGCCACCACGGATCCTCCATCTAAAAACAGTGCACACAATAATAACACACATATATTTATTTATCTTCACTGAATGCTGTGTATTGAGCAAAGTTAGGGAGGGTCCAGGGCAAAACTGGAAACAAGAATGGCAAAAACTGTAAACAGGGTGGCAATTCATCGTGAAGTTCTTTAGAGACAGTAACTAAAGGTAAAGATTCTGGTCTCCAGCCTCCTGGACTGTGTACTATGTGTAAGAAAATTAATGGATGTGCTAAGTGTGCTTAGATGAAATAGAAAAACATAAATAAATTGTTAATTATTTACTAAATTACCATCCATCCATAGATTAAGTAGTAGATTAAGCAAAATGACTTAACCAAACCACAAATATGTCAGCAGAATTACAGCTTTAATTCTGCATTAGCCTTGGTAATCAATTAAAACTGACCAGTTTCAGAATTTCTGCCATGAAGCATGGAGGAGGCTTACTGTTGTTGTTGTTTTGGGGTTGCTTAATTGGCTCCCTCACATGGGCTGTAAAAACTACAATTCATGACATTTTACTTTAAATATATGAACTCATAGTTTGTACTTATTAAACCTGAGAGAACTGAAGAAGAGCCAAGCTAATAGTGAAGTGTAAACATCTGATTTGAAAGCTACAGAAAGCTTATTACTGCAGTTATGTCCTTCAGTGTCTGGGGGACAATCATTGTTTACCAGTACAAATGCCATTTTGATACAACAGATTATTTAAAACAATCATAAATCACAATAATCATGTAAAGAGAATTGTAAATACTGTTTCAATCGAGTACTAAGATTTTCAATGTGTTAACAATTATCCACTATTTAATCATAAAACTACATAACTTACTTGACACTACACTCTCAATACTGAAGAGTAAACAGATTCACTACTCTGTCATTATACAATGTCATATGACTGTACCCACATGGATGCCATAGCGAGGATATTTTCCTACCAAACAGATGATCATTAGTGTAATCCCTTATGATTTCTACTCTCTATTCTTCACATACAAATATATGACAAATTAATAGAAAACCAACAAAAAGTGTTTTACTAAGGTGATAAGGCTATAAACATTTCTTTTTGTCATCTTTAACATTAAAAGTCAACTAAACCCACTCAGTTCACACAGTTGAATTGCAATGTCATGCTTTTAAAGCTGTTCTTTTCACTGTGCCCAAATAATTGAAGCACAAAACTTCTTTGTCCAAAAAAGAAAAACTATTGAAACTTATGAATTTGAGTTTAGATTCTTGAGTTAAATCTGACCACAATCAATCACCAGTGGGGAATTATTTAGGTTTTTGTATGTATTATCACAAATCTGTTATAATATACCTGTAATTTACAATGTCACTGCATCATCCAATGAAGGAATTAAGGAATTACCATCTAAACTTGGTGTCTGGGGTCTGGAAACAAAGAAGAGAGTACAAAATGATTACACATAAAATAGTTTACTGCATGTCAAAGAGGAAAATCTGCACTTTCTGTTACTTGCAATCTAAAAATCAAACATTATATAAAGACATTTAAAAGTCATGTTTGTACCCACAGTAAACAGATCCAATACAATTCTGTAGTTCAGTAAATTAGCATTCTGCTAACTAAACATACAAGCAAGAACGTGTAACAAACCTTTTTCCTTTACGAATCAATTTCACTCGGAGTCAAAAAATAACTAAAAATAAATAAAAACATTAAATCAGTTGAAGCTGTAACAGCTGAGCTCAGTCTGCGGTTTATTCTTATCACAACACACTCATTCTAACTAACACACGGTGTTGGTTGCCAGATTGGACTAAACACTCCTTCTTCACAAACAGGATATGGAACTCCGGTTACCAATATACAGGGTTTCCTTACAGTCTGGACACAAATATTAATCAAACACAGATATTAATCAATAACATCTTCAATGCGTTTTCCACTATTTGTGATGCAATATGTATGTGTGTGTATTTTAGTAAACATATAGGTAGATTAGATTAGACTCAATACTATTAGATTAAATACTAAGACAAACATTATTTACATATAATACAGTTGAAGTGCCGAAGTGACCAGATGAGTGAAATGAGGAGACACAAGTTAAAGAATATTAAACTGGTAATGCTGAATGTACAGTGTATAGACTAGTATATAATTACAGTGTAATAAAAGGTGAATAAAAGTGGCTAAATGAATGAGAATAAATAGAGCATATAAGTATCTACAATTAGGTGTCTTACAGCACAATACAGTATGCATCCAAATCCAGGACTAACCTAATGAGCTGCTGTTTCTTGCACAAGGGGACCTGTGAAAGTACAAGTTCACTAAAGGTGAGGCTGTGCCAGACACTGACGATCCACATGTACAGCTAACTTTCAATCTACTTTGCCAATGCTAGGTGACCTATACTGTACATAAGTACATCTGCAATTGACATGCAGGAAATTTGCTTAAAAAACAAACATTTTACTTAACATTGGCCGACGCAAACATTAGTGTGTCTTACTTTGGTGAACAACTTATAGCTTTAAAATGAATGTTTCAAAACTAGGCTTACTATTCAATTTAGTTCTCTCTGATGTGTTTTAATGCACTAATGTAATTCCTGTATGGATGATGGCATAAAACTAAGCTTTAATGACATATTTCTGCAAATCAAGGCACACAAATTTTTAAAAGTGTCACAACTTTTGCATGTTTTATATTTTGAATACATTCAGCAAAAAGCAATGAAGCATTTTAATACTTAATAATGAGTATGTACTAAATTATTTTAACTTAAAATCTAAATTAACTAAACATGGCATTTGAGCAGTGGTGTCCAAACTTTTAAATATTTATTTAATAGTGTGGCATTAAACGCTTAACTTTTACCAATCTGGCAGTCATGTGAATGGTGTCACGTGACACAAAGGCGGAACTAGCCTGTGTTTATGAACTGTAGGAGTTTAAAAGTAAGAATGTTATTAAATAGATGAAGAAAGAGGAACAGAGACGGAATAGAAATAACAATAAACGTATTTAATGTAGTAAAAGGTTAAAACAGCAGAATAAAGATGACTGTAGGTGTGAGATGGTGCTGTTTGTTGTTGGTGTTTTGGTGCAGAGTTGTTGAGAGCAGCAGGAGAAACGCGCTGCTTATTATCGGTAACTTTTACTCTAAATTATGTTTTATTGAAACTATACAATTATTTTACTGCATTAGTAAACAATATGGTTCAGTATTAAAGCTAACATAAAGTTAACATGACTCTAATAAATCATGCTGTAGGAACATCACCATACAGATGAACTTTGAGGGTATACAATTACTGACTGTTACCCCCTGTACCCTATTTAACAAGGGGGCCCCCATAGGACCTCCACTAACCAGATGATGTTTGGGTGATGGACCATGCTCAGCAATGCAGTGATAATAACATGGTAATGACATGGTAGTGTGTGTTGTGTTGGTATGAGTGTATCAGGTACATCAGTGTTGTTGGGAAAAACACTGTTGTCAAGACTGGAAGGAGAAAAGTGCTTTACGGTATGGTACTGGACTAGTAATCAGAAGGTTACAGGTTTAAGCCTCACTACTGCCAGGTTGCCACTGTTGGGCCCCTGAGCAAGGCCCTTAACCCTCAATTGCTCAGCTGAATTCAGTCAGAGTTGTAAGTTGCTTTGGATAAAAGCGTCTGCTAAATGTTGAAAATGTAAAGTAAAAAAAGCCTGCCACAAACAGAAAGACACGCTACAAACAGGGGTCGCAATCGAACCATGGCAATGAAGCCCGGTTGACCTCCCTCCCTCCCTCCACTAGGCACAGCCAGTTGTGCCTGTTTAAATGCCAACTCAGGTGGATAGCACCACCTGAGATCTAAAGTCAAGAGCTTGAGATCTGTGGTGAGCTAGAGCATCAGGTGGTGGACTAGTGTGTTATATCATATACTAGCCACATATATTTAAATAGTCCTGATTACTCCCTTCCTCAGGCTTCTAAACTATATCTGCATTTACTTATTTGCTGAATAGAGCAAGTTTATTGTATTATTTATATTAGAAATGATTGACCAATATAATTTTCATACCCAAATTCTGCTAGTGAGTCAGAACCCACTTCAGATTGGTGATTATTTACTTTACAGGTGATGATGCCGGGTTCGAAACGGAGGTCTACAACAACACAGTGGTCAGAACTCCGCACCTGCAAGCTCTGGCTCAGCGCAGTTTGGTTTTTCGGAACGCCTTCACCTCTGTCAGTAGCTGCTCACCCAGCCGCTCCACCATCCTCACTGGTTTACCACAGGTACGCAGCAGCTGCCACTTCTAATACATGATAAATAATAAATGTGCTGCATATTATTTAAAACAGCACAGCACATCTGTGTTACTCACCTTTTTCCCTGGGATTCGATCCACAGCATCAGAACGGCATGTACGGGCTTCATCAGGGCGTGCACCACTTTAACTCCTTCGATGGAGTACGCAGCCTTCCCCTCCTCCTGAAACAAGCTAACATTCGTACTGGTAAGAAGATGCAGCCACTAAACTGCAGGAATAATGAGTTGTACAAAATGTCAAAAGGTCCAAAGCATCCTTTTAAATCAGGGCAGTTGTAGCTTAGTGGTTAATGTACAGGAATAGTAACATTGCAGGTTTAAGCCCCACCACAGCCAGGTTGCCACTGTTGGGCAACCTTGAGCAAGACCCATAAGCCTGAACTGCTTACATTGTATAGTCACAGCTGTAAGTCGCTTTGGATAAAAGCATCTGCTAAAAGCCGTAAATGTAAAACTAAACATGACACCCAGAGACACTGGGCACAAGGCAGAATGTATTTATCGAATCCCCAGGGGTGCTAAAGGCCAGTCAGGTGTCTACATACAGAAATATTTGGCTATGTCCGATCTCCACCCTGACCTGGACAGAGCAGTGGTAAAACATGGAAATGAAATCTACAATATCTATAAGATCTTTTTACAGGTAATTTTTTTATATTTGTGTTTTAAGGCATCATCGGGAAGAAGCACGTGGGTCCGGAGTTCGTTTACCCGTTCGACTTTGCTTACACAGAGGAGAACGGCTCGGTCCTGCAAGTGGGCCGCAACATCACTCGAATCAAACTGCTTGTGCGCAAGTTTCTAAAGGAACAGAAGGAGGAAGAGGAACGGAATAGAGGAGAAGCACGGCCGTTCCTCCTGTACGTAGCGTTTCATGACCCTCACCGCTGCGGCCACTCTCAGCCCCAGTACGGAGCCTTCTGTGAGAAATTCGGCAATGGTGAGAGTGGGATGGGACGAATTCCTGACTGGAAACCACAGCACTACTCACCTGATCAGGTCAAGGTGAGGGATGTGTAATGTAGCTGGTGCATGTACATTTTGTAATTGTGCATGAAAAAATGATCTGGTGATTGTTGGTGATTGTTCTCAGGTACCGTACTTCATCCAGGACACGCCGGCCGCTCGAGCAGATATCGCAGCTCAGTACACCACCATCAGCCGACTAGACCAGGGTAAGACGGTTCCTCATCTGTAGGAGGGAAGAATAAATATTTACAGTAAGATTTGATGCCTGTAGTATTGTTAATTCAGAACATTGTTCCTAATCCTGTACAGTTTCCATCCTGTTTAGTTTATTTGTAATAAATAAACATAATAATTAAATTTTCCCTCAGAAACTGGATTAAAACTTTTTTTTTAAATGCATCACCTTTAGAAATGATAAAGATCTGAATCAGTTTTCTGTTTCTGGTTTCTGTTTTTTTTTTTTTTACTTAACCGTAAAAAAACTTAAGCGTGGGCTTGAGATTAAGCTGGTAAATGCATCAAATGTGGAGATTATTTAGTGTGGCAGTCAGGTTTGCCAGTAGGAACCAGCCTGATGATATCCAGACTTATCCAGAGCGACTTACAGATGTGCTTCCACAGTGAACATTTCCTAAATCTGTACAGAAAAGAGCCCTGATGCTTGTGTTCCTCGAGTTCTGGGTGGAGGATCAAGGTGAGTTCAAATAACAGCAGATAAAAATCCATTGATAAAGACGTCACGCAATGAGAGTAAGAGTCAGAAAGAAGTTTTAAGGATCATCCAGAAGTTACAGAAAGGGGTCGATGTGATCAGTGACACAGAAGTATTATTATGATTCCAACGGCCAAATAATAATAAAAGAATATTATAAAGATCAGCTGTAGATCACACCAGTATTCACTCATTCAGAACTGAATATCCTTACAATCAAGTAAAGCATCACACACTCACCCTCACCTTCAGGACCTGGCTGATCTCAGTCTGTATTCTGATGCTTGTTCTGTACAGGTGTGGGTTTGGTGCTGCAGGAGCTGAGAGATGCCGGGTTCGAGAACGACACTCTGGTGATGTACAGTTCAGATAACGGTATTCCATTTCCGAACGGACGTACAAACCTGTATAGCGCGGGTGTGGCTGAACCCATGATCATCTCCTCACCTGAGCACAGACAGCGCTGGGGAGAAACCAGTGAGGCCTATGTTAGTCTGCTGGGTAAGACAGACACACACACTGAATATCTGTGCTTTATATTACTGTATGTGGTCACAAGGTGGCATCATTGTCACTAATAACAGTCGCTCCAAAAGCTTTCTACAGCTGAGATCCAGGTCTGAATCTCACTAGGTGTTCTTTTCTTTCTTCCCTTTCCAGACATCACTCCCACTCTGCTGGACTGGTTCTCGGTGCCCTATCCACCCTACACCCTCAGCAGCAGAACCCCAGTTCAGCTCACAGGCCGCTCCCTACTCCCCGCTCTCTCCTCCGAGCCAGTTTGGGACACTGCATTCGGGAGCCAGAGCCTGCACGAGGTCACCATGTACTACCCCATGCGCTCAATGCGAAGTGGACGCTATCTGCTGCTACACAACCTAAACTACGGCTCGCCCTTCCCCATCGACCAGGACCTGTACGTGTCACCCACCTTCCAGGACCTTCTGAACCGGACACAGGCGGGCCAGCCCACACACTGGTTCAAGACTCTGAGACAGTATTACTACAGAGAGCGCTGGGAACTGTTCGATACACACTCGGACCCGAGCGAGGAGAGGAACCTGGCATCAGATCCACATTATAAAGCTGTTTTCGAGCTTCTGAAGGAGCAGCTGGTGAAGTGGCAGTGGCAGACGGAGGATCCGTGGGTTTGCAGCCCAGATGCCGTGCTGCAGGACAAGATGGAGCCAAAGTGCAGGCCGTTATATAACGAGCTATAGCCGGTCATCACTGAGGACGAGTTCTGTTCGGTTTTAGACAGACGACAGGAGAAAATTGACTCAATACACACTCACTACCATCTCATTATTAATTCCATTTCATTTCCTCATGTATGCGTCAACATGGAGAAAAACTGAAATTGGGAAACAGTGTACAGTAACTCCAGTGTATAATTTTGTTCTGATAAGGGATTAGGGGCGTAATGTGTTCAGAACGTACCCTAAAAACACTGGACTGTCCAGGAGGTGGAAAAATAACACACGCGAGACAGATGTTTGGGGGCTCCTGGCCAGATTCTTCATTTGATTGTTTTTTAAGTAATAAGAAATAAACTACTCATATTTTTCTGCAGATGTTATTGTACTACTTTATAGTTGATAAATTCTAAAACAGCAACAATAAATAGCATGAGCAAACTTTTGGAAACCCTTGACAATTTAGAAACACTCATCTCAGAAGTAAACACGTTTTTAACATGTATTTAACGTCTTAAAACACTCTAATTAGATTTATTCAATCTATTTTAAAGTAAGAAAAACTGTAATAAACTGTAGATAACACCTAAATCCAGCATCAAACATGTATTTGATTCTTATTATTTATTATTATTTAGACAGCATGTCAAGTTCTTTACGTAAGTAAAGAAAATCTGTTTGGAAATTCAGACCCTTCATTTTCATTGTTCCACCATCATCCAATCAGATAATTTAGAATCTAAGAATGAAGCTAATTAAGGTATATAAAGCAGAGAAAGGCTACAGAGAGAGATCACACATTTGAGACAAACTAGACCTATTTATATAGACATAGAAGTCACCAGCTACAGTCAGTCGGTAAGCAGGAGTGAGTCAAACAATTTTATAATCATTTCTACACAAGAAACTGAATCATTTCAATTAATCATATACAAGTATACTTACACATTTGACCTTTACAGTATTTTGAATAAAGGCTTGGGAACCTGGGTTTGATCCTTGCCTACAGGTACTGTGTAGGAAGTTTGGTACGTTCTTTACGTGTTTATGTGGGTTTCTTCTGGGTACTCTGGTTTTCTACCAACACCATGGTGCAAATGAGTGTGTGAGTGAATCTATGAGGATCCCTGGGATGGATTGTCATCTTATTTATGGTGTTTTTGCACTGAAATAATGCAAATGATAAAACAATTCAAATGATACGTAAATAAATTGGCATGCTATCTGACATCTAAATTATTATTTTTAATAAATAATCAAATACATGTTTCATGCTGGATTAAGGTTAAGGTTTCTTACTTTAAAATAGATTAAGTTTAATTAGGGTGTTTTAAGACGTTAAACGTGTTTACTTCTGAGATGTGGGACCGGAATATCACGTCAATAGTCACTTAGATGAAGAGTTTGACGCTCTGAACTCTGATTGGAGGATTTTCTTGAGCAGAAGCCTGAAACTCCTACACACTGATGCGCCACTCTGATACTCTGGGTTTCTGTATAAAAGCGTGTGGATGTGAGGAGCATTCAGCACAAAGTTCTGTTCAGAAGAAAAGCAGAACATCTGAAACTCACCGGTGGAGCTGAGCAGGTAGAGAGAGCTATAGATGATGTGCGCTATGGAGAGGTCCGGTAGATCTGCACTGGTGCTGGCTGTGCTTGTAATGCTGCTCTCATGCAGTCCAGCAGAAGCGTGGTACAAACAGGCCACCGGACCCAGCTACTACTCTGTGGGCAGAGCCTCGGGTCTGCTGTCCGGCATCCGGAGGTCACCGTATGTCCGCAGGTCCGAGACGGAGTCGGTGCTGGACGGAGGAGAGAGCACATCAAACAATGTGATGCCCGAGTTCAGCCCCCGACACACGCCTGTCCTGAAAAACATGGTAAATATGAACCATATTCATGCATTCATTTCAAAGTACTTCTATACACGTCCAGCTTATAACAACAGAATTAACATTTGGAGCTTGGAACATTTCCGTGCGTAAAATGCGCAACTTTTTATTGTTTATTTAGAGTAAATACAAATCTACTTTATACTCAGTACTGGGTTTGAAAAGTTTCATTTAATCCTGATTTTACTGGGCAAATGTTAGTTAATGCAACACCCAGAATATTTAACTATTTTGCGATTTTAAGGATCTTGACTTTTACAGCATAGAATCATCTGATACTTCTTTAATTAATTATGCGAGCTTGTTAAAACACTGAGACCAACTTCAATTAATAAAACAAGTGAAATCAGGGGTAACTTCAGCTCAGCTAAAAAAAACAAAACACAAAAACAAATAAGTTGTTGCCATTTAATTTAACAATCGTGGCTAATACTTTGCGCTCAATGCGTAAAACGAGCGCTCGTTAGAAGATCTAATACTTTAAAAACATAATTAACAATTGATTTAAATCCTGAACTGACTCCTGTAGTATACATTTGACAGTATAAGTTATTCTTAAAGATCGTTTAGGCATTTAGAGTGACAAAACAAAGGGAGAATTACAACTTTTTATCTGAGCTTGTTCTTTTAAAAATGCACACCTTAAAACACAAAATCCTTTTCAAAACTACAGACTTTACCTGACCTGGGTTTCAGACTCTTAACATTAGACATTAATAACAGGGTAGTAAAAATGTTGCGTTTCTTTTACCTGTTGACTTTTATGCACTATTTATAAATGCTGGAAAGGTGGGATTTTAAAATCAAATGTTTCATATACAGCTATATTTCACAAATATTTCAAACTGAAGATGAATGATATCTTCCCATTTTACTTAGGATCCTTATTAAGATTTAATAAAACTGAGAAATCAACCAGGGACAAAATACCTGAAACAGAATACAGCTGACAAGTCTGGTGAATAATTAAGCCTCCTAAAATATTCTTGGAGAGAAAGATTGGAAAAGTTCCACACGCGCGTAAAACAAGTAAAAACGATCAGCTTTGTTCCGGATCTGATATTGTGATATACTGTACATAAAACTTACATAATTTATAAGCTTTAATTAAAATTATATTTCTTCGTAAAATCCACAATATTATAGAGGATTTAATTCACCACTGTTATACAAATATTTAAAAATGCAGGACTAAAGGAGCCCAAGTAATAGAGGTATCAATTCTAAGATACAACAACTGTAAAAAGGACTACTGCAATTTTAAAATATAAAATCTAACATTAGGATTTTAATTCGAAATTAGAAGTAATTTTGTGATATGAAATAAAACCTGGAATATGTTCGCTTTAGTAATTTAGTTTTTCATAGCACGAAAGTCAGCATGATACCAAAAGGTCGAATTAAGCTGAAATACGCAGGGGAAATAAAACTTAGCTATGGATTTTTTCCACACTGCACTGACTTCTAAATCATACACCTCCTAGTTCCTGCCACCACCTTGTAAAGTGGTAAAGTAATGAGGAACAAAACCTTTAAATTGCTTTGATTTATTCGGCTCATTTCCCAAACAAAAATAGACCCAATCTTTCACAAAAAGAACATTTTAGTCCCAGTTTAGGTTTAATCCACAAATTTATGATAAATGCAGTCAGAATTGTAGGTCTAAGCTTCGGGACACCTTGGCACCGTAGGTTCTCAGATCATAATTACAAGAAATAAAATAGAAATTACAGAATTAATGAGTCAGAAATGAAAGCAGAGTGCTGAGTAAAGCCATAAAGTCATAATTGCAAGAAATAAAAACGTTACTTTAGGATATTAAAACCAGAGTGAGACACTTATATACTATTATAATCGTAATTTCTAATAAATGACAGTAAATCTAAGATGCGACATGGCAACTGGTGTAAATCATCACTGCATGAACTGCAAACAACATATTTTTATCAGCACTGTGACTTAGTGCCAACAGCTCCCACTTGAGGTAAAACTTCTGCCGTAACCATAAGTGAATTATGTTACAAGTCTAAGAGATGCCCAAAATAAGAGAAAGAAGCTGTAGAAGAACCTCAGAATCCTGTGGAGCTACAATGTACCGATTCATTCACACAAGAGAATTATTTGTTAAATGCAAGAAACGTAACCTCAAACTAAATAGCTAAAAGTATGTGGACACCCCTCATAATTATTAAGCTCACCATACCACAGTCACAGTCAGTGAAACAAGTATTCAACCACTTTTGTTTGTGTACATTTATATTGAATACAAAATACATAGGCATGTAATAGTATATAAGATGGATACATAAAAATAAATGTAATTCCAGGTATTACTGTGGCAATAAAAGTGATCTTGTGCAAATTTCACCTGGTTTCATAATAAAGGATGTTAACATTGGTTAGGAGGATTTCAAACAATGAGTAGCAATCATAGTAAGGAAAGGTAAAAATGATTACCCACATTGCATCGAATCAAAATGCTGGATCCTTAATCCTTAATAAGCATCTTACTGGTTATTGGTTCAGTAATCTACAAGTGGCAATCGACATTTCATTAAACCACACATCGTCCCAAACCGGTGCAACACAGATGATTTTACAACAAGGTAAAATCCAAAAGTCACATGAAGAGTTGCAGAGGAAGCTGAAAACATCAGGAAAACAGTTATACAGAGAACAATAAGCAAAGTACAGCAGCACAAAACTCATCTGCTAAAAAAAAAAAAAGCACAAATATGATCAGGATACATGTTACAAATTAGAACTGTCAGATGAAACTCTTGGTCCTTAATGCAGCTCTTCATGTTAAAAAATGGATGGTTTGTTTGTATGATTACTTTCCTTACCACCAAATTAAAGGTATAAGTAAATGTTTGTATATTCTAGACCCAACATCCATAATAAACTTATAAAACTGAAATTTGTGGATTTGTTTAAGTGTACACATAAAGATCAGTATCAGGTGTATAAAAACTTCACGTGTAAATATACAATCCTAATCTATTATTTTTCCTGTAGGCTATCTGTATCAAAGACATCTCTCCAAATCTGCAGAGCTGTGAGCCCATGCAGGACGGTTGGAACACGTTTCGGTGCAGAGCAGACGTCCTGATAGCGCTCGACTCACTCGACTGCCTGTCGGCGTGAAATTTCTCATATTCAAAATACATTCTTTAACATGAACCCGCCTTTAATGACGCACCAAACTAGAACATGTCCAAAAAACGTGCAGTATTAAACAGAACAATGTGTAAAAAGCCAGATCAGACAGACTTTCTGGTTGGGAGAAACTAAGGATGGCTGTGTCCCAAACTGTAATTCTTTCTACTAAGTGAGCTAATAGAGTAGGTCAGTACTTTTTTGGTGGCTGTACAGCACCAGCAATCTGGGTTTGATACCCAGAAGTACTCTAACAATGCACCAGCTTTGAATGTGTGAAAATGAGGCCAGGATAAGAAAACAATGATGATAAAAGTCAGTTATTTTAAGAATTTAGTACTGCTGTTTAGGACACAGTCCATTTCTGTTTCTGACCCACAGATATGTACTTATTTTCCACCATGTAAAAAAGAGCAGCTTTACAACACAAAAATGTGACAAAAATGGATTAAACCCCAAGTGTTGAAAGCATTTTGTGAGGAAAACAAACGTGTCATTTCTGTAGCCAAATGTATGAATTGTTTATTAACTTGTTTAATAAATGTTTAAAGTTATTTTATTTATTAAACTCTCGATACACACCACTGATTGTGAAGCTATTTTTTTTGCTATAAGATATGAAGCTGAAACACAAACAAAAATCTAAAGTTTACATGCAGCTAGAATGTCATACAGCTGTTCTTGTTCTGGTACTGAATGTTTGTAACACATCATGGCTTAGTGTGTCCAAAAATGAGTTCATTGTGTTTATTTTTTAATCTCCTAAGCCACAAACACACATACTGCAATCCTACTGATCAATTTGATGGTGTAAAAAGTTCCTTAATGGCTTTACGTCCTAATTCTAAGAGTGACTGGCTTTTTAAAAACTAAAAATAATGGTTAAAATAATGGTCTCCTGCCAGGGTCGGCAAGAAAACCCAAACCACCAGCTTCTTATGAGTGGAAAGATTAAAAGCTGGCTGGATTAAAAGCTGCTGTAACATCGATGGTGCTTGTTTTGAAAAAAAGCAACAAACTTCAGTATTAATGTGCTGGATTTAGAGCACAAAGTCTTCCACGCCCAGCAGCCTCTAAGTCCATAGTGATGTAAGCCTGCTTGACTGTGGACAGTCACCTGTGTTTCAACACTGTGTAATCCATTTCATGCCTGTTTTTATGGGTCTTGAATGACATCCAGACAAACTGTTTATTGAGCACCATTAACCTTGGCAAAAAGACCACTGTTCCATTTGTTTGTACAGATGAAGTTGGGACCGAGTTGGGACTTGATTTCTGATTTCTTCTCTGTATAGATGGGTTCCACATATATATGTATGTGGCTTAGGATAATGAACCTTTTTACATCATCAAATGAACAGTGTAGTTTGCTGTATTTGTATTTTTAAATACAAATATTTGTCTTTTTTTGGAGGCATTTTTTGTCGTTGGTCATACTGGACAAATTTGAAAGAGAATAATTATTAAAGCAAAATAATAAAGCTACAGTTACTGCATCATTAATCATAAATCAGATGTAATAAGTCATACAACAATTTAGATTAAACAATAACAATCAAGATACAAACATTAAGTGTGACGCACACAAACACCTTCATTTGCAAAAACACAAAACACTTCAAAGATTCAACTTAAGCTCAAGCTTTATATTAAATAAACAGCCCAAGTTAACGAAATGACAGAATGCTAGAAAACCTTTAAAAGCCATTATATTTGTTTGCTTAAATGTTTGTATTAATAATGGTTTTATAATAATTATCCTGTGACCCTCATTTCAGACCAGTCCAGCGTAAAGAACCAGTGCATTAAAGATTTAAGCTCGTCCCCTCGTTTCATGGACCACTGAATATAGTTACTGTTCTAAAAAACAACAAAAACTGCAGGATTTCCAGTCTCAAGAAAGCACATCACAGTCCTAAAAAGACCCGTCATGATAAATCACGATGTCTATTTGTACATATTTCAACACTCGGCTTAGTCCACAACACACCACGATTCTGTTCTATGTATGAACGGTTGTGGGGATGGATGGATGGATGGAGGGACGGATGGATTGCGGTGCGTTTCTAAGGTGATAAGACAGAATAGAGTGTGAAAACACACATTTAGCACGCTGATCATTAACTCTCACATACATGAAGTTCTTTCTCAGGCAGGTAGTGATGTGAAAAACACCACAGTCAGATGAGCTGAGCATCGGCACACGCAAACTTCTGCAAAATGTACAAACAACTGTGCAAAATGATCCTGTTCTGTCTCGAACCCTTCCTTTTTCTCTTTCATATAGTCAACTTCAGAATTATTGGCACTCTTGGTCATGCTGTGTATCAAAGGCTATGAAAAAATGCCTCTATTTAATATAAAAACAGTCTCAGGAAAACTATTGATGCTCTTGATGGTTGCATGTTGTGCACAGTCTTCTTTTATAATCCTTGATAAGACTGGAGACTCCGATTCTCCAGCCTTCTAGGTCCTTTCTTGAAGACTCCCATCTTTATCTGAGCCCACATGATTATGGCACAGGGTTACTGATAGTAGTAAGAAGTAAAAATTCCAACCATGATCCAGTCTTACACTTTTGACCTTCATTTTAAATCTTCTGGTACTTCATAAAGTCCATGATGCCTTATATCTCAGCGAGGCTTCCAGAATTTAAGGACTTTTAAGGACGAAACAGCCCTCAATCTTCTTTGTCCCAATGCAACACTGAGAGTTTAGAATGAAGCTTGATAATGATTTTAGTTTTCCACAGCAAAGGATGAAAAATGTTTAACATAAATAATATTATATTTATTTGACTTCTCTTCCTCAGCTTTCAAGTTTGACTGGTGATGCCCTAAATGACAGGAGAGACTAGAATGTTCCTTTCATTTAGAAAACATGGCACAGATGGCATTCACACTCGTGACCTCTGGATGAATGGTCCGGGCAAAGACTATTCCGTGCACCAGTCAGACAGGAGCCTCAGTCCCATGTTTTGTTGCAATACCAAAGCATACATCGTTCCATGTTGTTCAGTTAAAGCTCTTAGCTTTAAACAGAAATATTACCCAGTTTTAATGATTGTAGTCACTCAGGAATTGTGCAGTTCTGGATCTCTCAGTTATAGAACCTTCAGACAAAACCTGAATCAGGAAACAACATGAAAAGCTTAACCACTGATGTTCTCAGATGATTCACCCCAGAACCAGATCACTAGTGAACTTCAGACCCCTGCTTTCAGTTTCAGTGCAGGATTTTAGCTTTCACACATGTTCAAATGTACCGAACTCTTGGTCCTGCATCCAGAATAATAGTGTGAGAACCTGCATGAAGGCCGTATGAGGTGCTGATGATCACACTGGTACAGGATCAGCGTGTGCACGTCTGTGGACTCAGATCTTACAGCAGCGACACAGCCTCCAGGTTCTCTTTCACAATGGTGTCCATCACCACCTGAAATACCACCTGCACGTTGGAGGTGTCCGTTGCCGTGGTGAAGTGATGATAGATCAGCTTCCTGGGCGAGAGGTTCTGAGAGATGAACATGGAGGAAATATAGCGGGCGGCGGCATCCACATCACAGTCAGCACCTGCACACAGAACAAGGAGAGACGGAAGAAAAATACAAATAAAAGTTGATTGGTGACAGTTTGTCCGTTTGTCGAGTACGTTTGCATCTTAAAAGCGCTGTAGATCACTCACCTTTGTAGAGAGGCAGGTAGTGTCTGAGGTGACGATTAGAATGGAGGATCTTCTCTTGGAAAAGATCGATCTTGTTCAAGAATAAAATCTGCAAAATGATCAGAATGTGAGAAAGACTGTAAGCAAGTACATACAAATACATACATACACAACCATTTATTTAAAAATAATACTAGGATTAATCTTCATTGATGGTTTATTATCAAGGTGTGATTTTTATTTTTGAAACAAATGAATGAATACATGTTTTGTTAACAATTAAAAGTTTGATAAGTGTTCATTTCCGACCGCTAATTGTGTACATGTGCACCCACTCACCATCTTCCAATAATAAACCTAAGCTAAAAATTATCAGCAGGACACACACACACACACACACACACACAGAGGGGGGGGGGTTTAAATAAGGCGACGAGCGAGTAGAAGGATCAAGCTCTGTCCAACAGAACAGTCCTAATGATATCATTAACAACTGAGGCCTGTAATGATCAGTGCTCATTTTCCATTGTATTTCAGAACCACAAGCCCGTGATCAATGCAGTGATGCATTGTAGTGAACTGGGCTTAACGAGGCCAGGTAAACGAGCTTGTTAAACAAAACGACTGTAATAATACGGTGGGTGTGGAAGCTGGAAGCCATGGAGGGTGACTTCCCCGCTAAAATAAAGCAAATGCTGAAACTAATGGACATGTCCAACTAAAGCACTGATTATTAAAGACATACAAGAGCTTTTTATACACGGCTGTCTACTCATCAGTCAGTTCAACAATATTCAACCACCCCTTCATACATGCGTCTACTTATTTACCCACACACCTATCTATCCATCCATCCATCCAACCTTTGCATTCACTTCACTAGCAATACAGCCATTCATCATCCTGTCTATTCAACCATCTATGACTACATTCAACTATTAACCCATCCATCCATCCTTTCATCTATCTATATGTCCATTCCTTCATCTATCCATCAAATCTTTCATCCATCTATTTATTCATCTAGCCATCTATCACTACGCTTATCCATCCATCACTGTGTTTATCCATCCATCCATCCATCCATCCATCCATCCATCACTGTGTTTATCCATCCATCCATCCATCCCTATGTTTATTCATCCAGCACTGTGTTCATCCATTGATTAATCCATCCAATATTTCATCCTTCCATCTGTCCATCCAGTCATGTATCACTTTCTTTATTCATTTATCTAGCCATTTATCACTATGCTTATCAACCTGTCAGTTCATCCAATCTCTCATTAAAACCATTTCTTGTTCATTTATTAAATTTCTTTTCACTGAATAAAACCTACCTGCTAAACATTTTAAACATTTAATAGTTTTGTTTATATTTATACACAATTATAAATTCAGGGGAAAACTATACAGCCATAAAGGACTAAAGAATTCACATCTATTTGATTCCCACTGGTCCCATCTGCTCTGTGCTCCCTTCTTTCCTGTAGTGCGTGTGTTCCATTCGTGTAAGCGAGCTCTTACCATCGAGGTGCTCCTGAAGAACACATTATTACAGATTGAAGAAAACAGCCTGAGACTCTCCTGCAGCCGATTCTGAGGGTTCAAACACAAAAGCATGGAACAGACGTCCAATTAAACCAAAGAGGGCACAGGAGTTTAAGCATACGCTTGAGCTAAAGACATGATTTACACTCATACTTAATAAATCGTGCAACTGGCTGTAATGATTAGTGTGTTTATCAGTGTTATCAATGTAACCACACACACACCATATGCCCAAAAATATGTGGACACCCCTCCTAATTACTAAGTTCAGGTGTTTGTATTTTAAAATCAATTATATAAAATAAATTATATATTCATGTGGGAATTGAGGCCCCAGAGAGTAAAATACTTGATTAGATTTGAAATGCCCCCTATTTTATTTAGTTTTAATTTGTTTATGTGATTTTCCGGTTAAAACATTGCAGATTTTTAGGTGTCAGTACAATTTTCGTACTACACACACCACAGGAACAAAACAGACGTGTCTATTCAGGTCTTTATGGAAATGGAGGTTGAAGATAATTATGTAGAACTGAGAGGTCCACTCTGGCCCACTTGTAGTGGGAGTAGCACTCACCATGGAGGGATCCTCCACCAGTGTCATGTCATAGCCACTCAGAGCGACTACAAAAAGCACGGCTCTGACGTCCTCAAAACAACTGATCCACTTCCTCCTTTCCGTCCGCTGGCCTCCCACATCGTACAGCCTGAAGAGACACAAAGAGAGCAACGAAGAAATCGTCACGGAAAAGGAAAAAGGCCAAGAGATCAGTGAGAGTCTGTTTCAAACCCAAAGCTGAGCATAGCAACTCCCGACCAACAACCCACCACATCGCAGCAAAGGCCTAGCAACACCACTCTCAGCAACAACCTAGAAACCACCTGGAATACCATAGCAACCAGCTACATGGACCATTTTAGAAGCAACATCCTACCTAAAACCTGAAATACCAAAGTAACATCATAGTGACCAACTGGATTGTCATAGTAACTGCTTAGTTTCACCCTGTCAGTAATTTGGACAATACAGCAACCATCTAGCAACAGCCTAGTTAAACCAGGGTGCTCAAGCTTGCAGTAACTGTTAACAATAGTAACTTTTTTCTAGTTACTCACGAATCATCTGATAATATTTAGCTTAGCTGCATGTAAACATTACAAAGTAATCTGCATGAAACCGTGATATAATTTACAACTATAAACAACACAGACTGTGATTATTAATAACTAATACCAAACACTAGTAAAAAGTGCTGCAATAAATGGATCAGACGGCCAGTCTCTTCACCTGTCAATAAAAATCTGTGCTTTGGATGCATTTTGCCACATTAAGATCTGTAAGTTCCTGCCATGAATGTAAGAACTAGGGAAACATGGGTAAACAAAGGAAACTTTAACTAGACAAAGTTAGATAGAAAAATCAGTGTATTCTCTTGAGCATTTGACACCTTTCAGTCAGAAAGTAAATTCATACGTAATAAACGCAGTGATGCGTCTGACTCATATTTTCCACAGATGTTTTTCTGTATCTATTCAATCCCACAAGTGTCATCAGGCCACTCATCCCTCGCCCCCAATCGGAGACCAGCGCTAAACAAGAGCGCAGATATCAAACACAATATCCCAGCTGACAGGTAAACAGGTGAGCATGTGTGGAAAGGTCATTCTCCACTGAGAGTGTGTTTCTGAGCCGCTCCCCTCCCCTTCTCCCCCACGTTCGGGCGTAGGATTTCATTTTCTCATCATTCTCTTGTATTTGGTAGAAGAATTCCTCCACACGTCTGCCATGACGAGAAACAAATGATCAAGTCTTTCAATCTCACACACAACTGCTGAACAGGGAGACCTAAAACAAAGCACCATCTAATACAGTCAATTATTTTTGTTGCTTTTATTCAGTTTGTGTTGTGCTGATTATGGTTAATTATAAGATGCTCTAACATGAAGGTAAAGCTGCCGTCACTACAGACATGCCAGCAGTTCAAAGATCAACGAATCAAAGGTCAACGAGAAGCGACAGAATGATAGTCGTGTCCCCCTGTGACATCTTCTCTTACTCACCGTTCATTATTTCTGTAATCAGCAGCCTGCTAATGAGTCTGTCCTGTCTGAGAGGGATTGTGAGTCATGTGGGTTTGGATCCAATTTTGTTGAAACAAGCACACGTTTATACTAATCACGCTTAGTTATGAAGTCTGAGAGTGTGAAGAAGTCCTCTCAGTACAGTAAGTATAAATGACTCAACTGAATTAAGAGTTTTTGAGTTTTATCTGGGTACTTTTGCCCCTAGATGTGTGAACATTAGAGTTTGCCACGCTGTGATGGACTGGTGCCCTGAACCAAGTGTCTCAGCACAGTGGACAGTATTTTGTGTTGATGCACTGCAGCTAAACGATTTGGTAAGAAATTCATAAGAATTAAGGGTCAGTTATACATTTTAAAAAGCAAATCTATACACAAAACCAGTGTGAAGAGATTTGATGCCGACTTCTTTGCATTGTGTCTGGTCCCCTTCGTACATCAAGTCCTTACTGTGTGACGGAAGAGAACGATCAGAAACGGAGGGATCGGTGACGGGCTTTGACAGGTTTCTAATAACACAGTCATATCTTTTAGCAGCAGCTGGAGGGCTAGAAAGCACAATCTTCTGAGGAGTGCCAATAGAAATGCTGAATACCTGCCGAATCAGATCAATAATATTAAATTAAAGCCGTTCCACGAGCCGGTTCTGATTCTAATGGAGTCCGTGAGGTAAACGAGACTGATCGCTCGGATGAAATCTTCTTCTGGATCCGATACAAATGATGATGCATCAAATGTGTTTGCTTACTTCAGTTATTTAACCCTTAAAATTCACACACAACTACTTGTCCGTGTTTTAACACCCCGTCCTCTGCAACCACAGAACTGGTTGGGAGTATCTTTTTAGCTGCTTTAGACTTCGACATCTTGGACATTTTGACTAAGCGATTGCTAACTGTATTGCCGTAGGAATGCTAGGACGCCTCATAGTGCAAATTAACCAGTAAACATGAGGCACTTGAACGCTGCACGAATGAAAAACTTTAAATCTCTAAACACAAACCTTAAACCCTAAATTTTATAGCAAATTGCACATTACACGGGAAACGGCTCGATTCATGGTCCGTGACGCAATTTTCACAGCCATGAATTAGGTAGGGCCATATTCATAAGATTAACAAATAAATAGGTAACAAATTCTTTAATTTCAATTCATTTTCATTTACTGCTTATCCTGGTCGGGGTCACGGCAAGTCTGGTTCCACTGGGGAACACTGGTCGCCCCAGTAGATTGGGCCACATATTTGACTTGTGCACTGATATATGCGCTCCCCCCAAAGGCTAGGTCTTTTTTTGTATTTGTGAGCCGAGCCCGAGGGTTCAACCCTTGGAACTCAGACACTACCATTACCAGCAGCATGGCTCTTATGCCACATGTTTGCACCAGTTCTGGTAACTTGACTACAGAAGTGCTACTAGGGCCACATACTAGTTTAAAGTTCCAAGGAGAAACATGAAGCACCACAGCACCCATCTCAGACATTTCAACGCTTCATACATGTATTAAAGTGAATCTGAATCTGCTTGAGAGCAATAAGGTTAAAACTGTCACAGAAATAAAAACATTCATCATTATGTAAGTCAGCGTGACAGGCCGGTTAGCAGAGCTGATCTACAGGGAACTGATTCAGACAGGACTGAAGAGAAGTCTCAGGATGGAGAGATGCACTAACTTCTCATAACCCAAATCTCCCATAATCCTCCACAGGTTTAAAATGAAGTGTGGCTATAAACGTGGCTATTAACATTTAAATGACTCAGAAGGCAGAAAATGACCCACAATTCTCTTCCCACACTTGGATTGTTTTATACGGCGTCCGGTGATGGTGTCTGACAGCAATGAAATCTGAAACGTGACCGAGGTAGCAAATATTAGCCTGGTGAATATAAAGTGACGTCAGTGTTGAAATGAAGTGTGACTTAAGCGATGCCATTAAACTCAACTGATCATTTAGAAGGATCTACAAATCATCCAGACTGAGACGGTTCTATAAAAAACTATTAATGGTTATTTTAAACCCAAACGTTAACTCTCAAACAGGAAATGACTGTTCTGATTTTAAACATACACATCCAAATAAAACAGTATGATGGTTTTTACCTGAACACCAGATGTTTGATCTTAAACTGGGTCTCAATAACACCTGTAGTCCGGATTCTCACTCTCAGAACATCCATCTCTGTGGGCACGTAGTCTGGCGCCACGATCCGAGCCATGTTCTCAAAAAAACTGCACAGAGAAAACAGACAACTAGTTAATAAAGCTAGCGCAATCTTTTATTGCGTTTTTACTTTCTTAATATTTCATGTTAATAATATGAAATGGTGTCACTGCATATTGAAGAGTACTGGGATATTTGCGCATCACAATGTGCACCAACGCATTAGGCCACCCCAGTGGCCACATGTATTCATTCTTAATGTAATAAATAAAGAACTTACTCGGTGGGTCTATTGCGCTAACACATGACCTATCTGTGCTATCGGCTGGCCGTGCATGTACACATAAATGATTGGCCATGTCTGACAAAGGTGGGTTTGGGTTGGCCAGAGCCCTGTGATGGATTCACGCCCTGTCCAGGGTTATTGTGTTTTGTACCCAATGTTTTTCTATAAAACTAGAAAGCCACATAAACCCTGACCAGGACAAAGCAAAACAGGCTTTACAATTTACAATCCAAAGTAAAAAATGTGTAAATGTGTGTGTACATTTTAGGGGGAATATTTACACTGGTTAAGGTACTGGACTAGCAATCAAAAGGTCGCTGGTTCAAGTCCCACCACTGCCAGGTTGTCACTGCTGGGCCCTTGAGCAAGGCCCTTAACCTTCAATTGCTTAGACAAAATACTGTCACAGTACTACTTTGGATAAAAGCGTCTGCTAAATGCTGAACATGTAAAAGTTACATTCATGACAGGACAGGTAGTTACTGGTTACACAAGATTTACCAGTTACACAGTCAGGGACAATTTTGTATCTTTGATTCACCTCACATGCACAGAGCTCACAGAGGAAACCCACACAGACACGGGGGAGAACATGCACAGAACTCCACACATAAAGGACCTGGACCGTTCCACCTGGGAATCGAAACCAGGACCTTGCTGCTGTGAGGCGACGGTGCTACCTACCGAGCCACCGTGGAAAAATATGACATGAAAAAACTAAATAAAAATACAAGAAATACTTGTCTGATTAAAAGAATTATGGGATTTCCATCTTCATGTAGGACTCGTGATGCTCTTTCCTGAATTCCTATCTTTAGATGACAGCTGTTCTAATACCGCCTAACACACATCTGATTATTTATTTTAAGCAAATCGTTTAAACTGAATTTAAAGCCTGATATTGATACCGTAATCTCAGTTCGGCTGAGCATGCCAGGGTGTGTCACCAGGGCATTTATATCTGAGTCTGAGGGTAAAAAGAGGTTTAAAGGAAAGGCAGTGATTCCAGAGCCCACAGGGGCACTAATATTATATTCTTATGCTAATTAACACTGAATATTCATACTGCAGAAAGTTAGAAAACGTAGGGAGGATTTGCAAATGCGTAATGAGCGGGATGCATAAGCGGGATTATCCTCAGCATTCCTGAGGGTTTTCATCTGACACATCACATCGACAGTTGCTCTCAAACACGAACACATCCAGAACCCTGAAATCAAGTGTGTGTGTGTGTGTGTGTGTAAGTGCACGTTAACCTTTCAATGAGGGTCAAACAGAACTGCTGATATATCCAGTCTGGCCATTCTGCCCAAAACTACAGGCTGATCGAGAGCGATGAATTTGATTAACTGATAATCAATGCCGCTTGCTAGGTTCAGTATTAACATCAGTCCCAGTGCCAGTAAGCGCACACACACACACACACACACACACACAAAGACACACACACACAGACACACACACACAGACACACACACACACTGCCAGCCAGAAACAAAACGAACACAAGTGCCAAAGCAATTTGCTGACATTCCAGTAGAAGTCTGATCAGATAAACCCCCTGCAGCAGCAGCCACAGAAGCTCGACTGGCCTTAAGATCTCAGCAGCTCCCAGCAGGAAGTGACATCTACCTGGATTCCCCCTGTTCCTTCTCCAAAAGCCTAGTGCACACTATGTCCATTCAATTCTTCATTCTGATTCTCATTGACGGCTTTGGTCCAATCCATGTGGCTGTAGTTTCAAAGCCTAGCCAGAAACAATCACAAGACGGGAATACCAACACACTCACTATTTACTGACACCCAAGAGCCTTTTCGAGCAGCCATTCCACTTACTGCCACATTGCTGGGCGGTTAAAACATTCAACTTTTGATGACAAACACCACAACCTTAATACACGTCGCCAAAAAAAGCTGGACACTCATTCATTCATATATTAAATAAGAGCTGTTTTTTTAAAGAGCACTCCAAATGGTTTTAATTTGAACCCCCTCACTACAGAGGGTGTACCCTTCAGAGGGATTGGAGCATAGTGACATAGTGATAGTGGTCTCTTGAAACCTCAGGTGGAAAAAACAAACGTCCTGTGATAGATTTGACCTTTTAGAAATAGGAAAGAGGAGAGAGGGTGTGTGTACGTGTGAAAAACGTTCAGAGAAAGGAAATGGAAAAATCAGAGGATAAAAATACGTGAAAAGACATTCACAGTGGAGAGAAAAGTAATTGCCCCCTTATTTCAGATAAATCACAAATAAATCGATTATTGAAATGTGTTGTTTTGACTTGCATTCTCTTGCATTCTGCTTAATATCATGTTTTATGGAACGGGATTATCCAACACCCATTACCCTTCTAAAAAGAAATTGCTTTATTAATTACTCAATGAACTATTAAAAATCTATCACCACTAATTACACACATCCAGCATGTCCAGAATGTTGGTTAACAGCTCTGTAGACTATAATTTAACTCACCCTAAACGTTACTGTCAACGTCAAGTACAATATATCAGTCTGAAAAGGATTTCAAAGCCATTGTAAAGAGGTCTTGGACTCTACTGAACCACAGTGAGAGCTTCGACCCAAACTAAGCACCAGCAAATGACTTTTGCAAATGACTCACAATTGCTGCTACATGTGGAATGCTTTTATTTGTCATATGTGCACACACACGTGCACAGTACAATGAAATTCTTCTCCAAGTATCCCAGCATGTACGGAAACGAACAACAGCTAACACTTCATATAAAGTCTGGAGCCAGATGCAGCTGGAGCTGGAATGATTTGATGGCTCAAGGATGTTATGAGTGTCTGTAACATCTGTCACAAATCACAGATCCGAGTGCCATTTTGGGTCCGTGCGGAGGTGGAGCGAGATGCAATACAGCTTTGTGATTGAACAAACCAAACTGACAAGAGTGAAGACTGAATAGGAGACGCAGAGTCGTTATTGCCAAGAAATGGGGGAACAGAGTGGAGAAAATTTCACACACACACACACACACACACACACACACACACACACACACACACACACACAACATCATGTAACTTAACTGTACTTATTATATGCTCATAAATTGAATGACGGAATCAATGGGAGCTATCTGTATCAATCTGCATGCTTTGTTACCCCCCTTTCATGCTGTTCTTCAATGGTCAGGACCCCCACAGGACCACCACAGAGCAGGTATTATTTAGGTGGTGGATCATTCTCAGCACTGCAGTGACACTGACATGGTGGTGGTGTGTTAGTGTGTGTTGTGCTGGTATGAGGGGATCAGACACAGCAGCGCTGCTGGAGTTTTTGAACACCTCACTGTCACTGCCCCGTGGGCAGCGTCCTGTGACCACTGATAAAGGTCTAGAAGATGACCAACTCAAACAGCAGCAATAGATGAGTATGGTAAGTGGAGCTGATAAAAGGGACAGTGAGTGTAGAAACAAGGAGGTGGTTTTAATGTTAAGGCTGATTGGTGTAAATCGTTTATTG